>NW_027185798.1:54412861-54465785 GCF_028583685.1 Petaurus breviceps papuanus | reverse complement strand
TGTGCTGACCTCATTGTTTTATGACTGTTATATTTGGACAATATACAAGTGCCATGTTTGAAAATGTTATCATTTCCATTTGGAGCATCTTAGGAAGATTGCCTGGCAAGATAAGGTACTAGACACTGATGACCTTTTGTGAACTAAACTGCCAAATATTCAAATTCTGTTTCAGAGAGTGCAACTACAATGGGCTGGTCACCTTGTTCAAATGCAAAATATATGCTTCCCAAAAATACTATTTTATGTAGAATTCACACAGGACAAGCGTTCACATGGTGGTGGTGGTCAGAAGAAGTGATCCAAGGATACTCTCAACGTCTCTCTTAAGAACTTTGGAATTGATTGTGTGACATGGGAGACACTGGCACAGGACCACTCAGCATGGCATACCCACATCAGAGAAGGTGCTGTGCTCTTTGAGTAAAACAGAATTGAAATAACTCAAAAGAAATGCAAGATGAGCAGATTTCGAGAATCCACCCCAAATGTTCACAGTCTATTTGTGCATGACTTGTATATTGGTCTGATTAGCCACAGCAGTTGGGTATGCTGAAACTTGATTTTAGAACACTGATGTCATTTTGGTCTTCTTCAAGAAAAAAAGATAACAACCAACCAACCAATTCTAAAGGAAAAGGCTGATCCTCAAAGAAACTGTTTCTCAATCTTGGTTGGGACCCCATCCAACTAGGAGACATTTTTTCTGTTTAGAGTGTAAACTGAACCTAATCCAGGTGAATTCCAGCCGTAAAGCACTAATCTTATGGCCTTGCACAGCTCCACTGGTATTTACAATAACCCAACTCAGTAGGAAAAAAAACCAGCCAGAGTGGTCTGGGCACAAACTAATTCCTTTGTCCTAATTGCTGGGGGTGGGAGGGGCTGAATGCCCTACTTCCTCATTTAAATGCCTACCTCTTCATGAATTGTTCAAAAAATATTTAAGCATTGACCACCTAGAGAATCTGCTGACTATCAATTTATTGATTTTTGTTAGCCTAATTAAGTTGATTATTAATTACCCAGAAACTCTGTCACTCAGACTTTTCCTTCATCTCAATTTTTCAAGTTAATCTCCTTCATTTACTGTCTTTGTTACCCATCCTCTAGATATGAATGTCCAGATATTTGAGCCCTTAACCCTTTTTTCTTTTCCTTGTCTCCTATAAAGCCCATACCATTTCTACTCTATTCTTTTTTTTGTATTGCCCTAACCGAAGTTAAGTTCCAGCATTTTCCATGTGCCTCCATATATAAAAACATCTCATTCTGAACCCTTTCACTTTTATCAGTCAAGGGATTTGAAGGAACATAGGAAGATTGTAGAATAGGGATTGAGAAGATGGGAAGAAGACCTGCTCCTGTTCTTAGAATTCTGTCTCCTGCCACAAACAATCTCCCTATGCCTAGAAAACATTACCTCTTCATATCCCCCTCTCAGAATCTTTCTTTACCTTCAAGGTCCAGATTGTTACCTGTGCAATGAAGCTTTCCTTATTTTCTCCATGATCCAAGGGCAGTAGCCAAAGCTCAGAATGCTTTCCTGGTCCCTACCTTGTCACTGGCCTCCTGTGTGTCCTGGGGATATGAAACCTGTCAGGCAGTAACTCTTTTCCCCCACAAGCTACCACAGTATTTCCATGGTCCACTATGTCCTGGGCTCTTTCTTGGTACCATTTACCCAGAAATCTCTAGGAAGTTACAAATAGAGGTTAATAATTCTTTGAACCTTTTCAATGGCTTTGTCTCAAAGATCTATTCAGTAAACAAGGGCCATACTGCTGTCTATGTGTTCAACCCTCCCCCTCCCCCCTCAAACAACAACAACTGGGAATTAATCAGTGGTGTCTTTCTTTGTCTCTCTCTGTGTCTCTTCTGTCTCTCATTTTCTCTCACTCTCCTCTCTGTGTCTTCTTTATATCTTTCTCCTCTCTCTTTCCTCTTATCTGTCTCTGCCTCTCTAAAAAAATCTCATATTTTTTTAGATCATACATTCATTCTGAAAGTATTGCCTGTCAGCCATCTGACTCGTTGATCTGTTTATTACTTTAGATCATGAGCCCTTTAAGGGATGGAGGAAGGGAAGGGATTCTTTTGGTGGGTGGAGAGAGCAGGAGGAAAATGCTCATTTTTTTGGCACTGGCAGTCCATATTAAAGAGCCAAACAAGACACCCTGGGTGATCAACAATTGAAGAGAGTTGTCTCATGAACTATCAGGTGAGGCTGCAGATGGAATGGACCCCTTGCTTTGAAGAAGGTGAAGTAAGGCAAATAGTTCAAGTTGTTTAAATCTCCAGTGTGTGTGGACTCTTTGCTGTTGAAATAAGTTGCTTCTGTGTATATAATTTGATACAGCTCAGTCTTTTGAAATTGGGTTTCAGGCTTGTTGACAGCTAAGTATTCGTGCTGAAGTCCAGGAGCACAAACAGAGCTGCCTGCTGCTGTTCCTAATGTTGCTGGTCATGCCTGTGGTGCCTCTGACCTTGCTGTCAGAATTCTGTGCAGAGAATCAAGTCTTCACACCACTGCACATGATGAATCACTCTGGTATAGGTTCAACTTTTCTATTGGAATCTTTATTATATTTGTCTAGGAAGTTTTGCATGGCGTTGATGATTTATATAACTATTTTTTTCTGGCAGTAAGAGGGACCTCCAGGTTCACATAGTGCATGGAGTACTGGACTTGAATGGACAAATCATTTAAACTCTCTGAAGTTCTCTTTTTTCATCTGTAAAAGAGGCTTGTAAAATAGATAGTTGTAGGACTCAAGAGAAATAATATATGTGAGGCATTTTGCAAACTTTCGACTGCTTGCAAGTTTTCTCCTTGAGCTGGAATTTGGGTGTCATATTCCTAGGATTTTTCACTTTTAGATCTCTTTCAGGAGGTGGTATATTCATTTCCTATTTTACCTTCTAGTTCTAGAATATCAGGGCAGTTTTCCTTGATAATTTCTTGAAAGATGAAGTCTAGTCTCTATTTTTTAATCATGGTTTTCAGGTAGTCTAATAGTTTTAAAATTCTCTCTCCTGCATCTATTTTCCAGGTCAGTTGTTTTTCCAAGGAGATATTTAACATTGTCTTGTATTTTTTTCCATTCTTTTGGTTTGTTTTACTGTGATTTCTCATAAAATTATTAACTTGAACTTGCTCATTTCTAATTTTGAAGGAATTATTTCTTCAGCGATCTTTTGAACCTCCTTTTTCCATTTAGTCAATTCTACTTCTTAAGAAGTTTTGTTTTTCTTTAGTGAATTTTTGTGCCTCTTTTTCCATTGGGTCAATTCTGTTTTTTTATTTTATATATTTTATAATTCAGTTTTATAAATTACTTTTTGCACATCTTTTACCACTTGGCTTTGTTTTTTAAAGTTCTATCTTCCTCAGTATTTTTTTGTGTCTCCTTTACCAATATGTTGACATGTTTTTTTTTTCACGATTTTCTTGCATCACTTTTAATTCTCTTCCCAATTTTTCCTCTTTTTCTCTTACTTGACTTTAAAAATCCTTTTTGAGTTCTTCTGTGGCCTAAGACCAATTCGCATTTTTCTTGGAAGTTCTTCTGAGTGTGTGTTTGATCTTCTTTGTCACTCTAATAACTTTCTATGGTCAGAATATTTTCTTTATTTTACTCATATTCCCAGTCTATTGCTTGACTTTAAACTCTTTATTAAAACACAACTCTGCTTCCAGGTAATTTGGAGGGTTCAGTGTCCCAAGCTTCAAGGGTTTTGTGCAGCTGTTTGCAGAGATATTTCTAGAGACCTCTAAGTTTTCAGTTCTTCCAAGGTAGTATTGCCTAAGGGGAGGTGTTTACTCCTCTCCTGACTTGTACTCTGAGTGACTATAAGCACTCTTTCCTACCCTGTAACTGTGAGGAGGGTACCCATTCCCATGAGCCATGAGCTATGGTGTTCTAGGGTCCCTCCTCACACTGAGACTGCCACTTAGGACTGTGATCTGGCTGTTAGGGATGGTCAAAGCAACAGAGTCTGGCCTCAATACTAGGAAGGAGATCCCTGTAATCTTCTGACCAGTTGTCTTACCCCCTTATGCTCTGTGAGTTGAAAGGTCTAGAAAGCACCACTGCTGCCACAGATTCAGTCACCCCAAAGCCTATTCCTGGTTTCCTGGGGCTTAGTCGAAGTGGCCTGTGCTGGACTGTGTTCTACTCTCACACAGGTGTGACAGGCTTTCCTGCTGACCTTCTACGTTGTCTTGGGCATCTATGAGCTGAGAGGTCTGCTGTCACTGAGTGGTGGAGGAAGCATCTTGTGTCATCTTGATGACTTTTTCTTTGATTTTCTAAGAGAGGATCACTTTACTTTTATTAACTTAGAAGAAAACTAGAAATGATTTTCTAAGGAAGATGAGGAAAAATTTTGATTTAATTGTATTTATTATGTTAAATAGGCTTCTTAGTCTGGGGTTCATGAAGTCTTTAAAAATACTTTGATAACTATTTCAATATCACTAAGTTCCTTTATAACCTTATATATTTATGCATGAATAAATATTATTCTGAGAAGGGATTCATAGGCTTCATCAGACTGTCAAAGTGACCTGTGACATACACACATACATGCACATGAGTACATACACACACAGAGCATTATAAAACTACTAAGATCAACCTTTAATTCACACTGGAATCTTGCTTTAGTGATGTTTAGTTAAAGTAGGTGCTATTATCCTTATTTTACACTCCTTAGAAAGTCTGGAGATCCTATGCTCCTAGACACTCACCATATTGGTGAGAAGATACTGGATTGGTGTTAGCCTCATGGCAGTTCAGAACCCCCAAACTCAAACAATCCTATCCACATGGTAGGGGTAACTAGTTTATGCCACTAAGCCTGACTATGTTGTGCATATTTAGTAAAAATAACTAGATGTGAGATTCCTTAGCATCTATCTGACCCCTGAGCTTGCAGGTCTTAGAGACAAGAACAGCTGAGTTTTATGACTTACCCAGGGACTTGCTGTATAATCCTGGGCAAGTCATTTAATGACTAGTCATTTAACTTTAGCTTTCTAGGTCCTCTGGTGCAGCTTTGTGACCGAATCCAAGTTTTACAGAACAAAAGGCTGCATTTAAGGACCTAGAAGGTCACATGTGGTTTTAAGGCCGCAGGTAACCCACCCCTTGTCTAGACCAAGGTCTGCCTACAAGCCTCCTTCTTTCCCTTCCCCTCAAATAGACAAGAGATTTCTGGATATCTACAAATACTTATGAGATGTGCAAAGTTTGGTGAAGTTATGTGTGTGTGTGTGAAAGTATAAATGCAGGTTTAGGATATGCTACTGCCCAACAGACAGAACTGGTCTCTAATCTGGGCATGGTCAGAGCTGAACAGAGCAGGTTAGACAGGAGAGTTAGGAATCAGACAGAAGTTTAATTTCAAAGTCAGGGAAATGGCTTGCAAACAAAGAGCAGATTAGACACATGCACTGAGATCCTGCCCCTAATGGGGGGTGACCCACTTTAGTGTGAGTGAACCTTGATTGATATGCTTGTGACTAGACAAAGAGTAAAACAGCATAGGGTAGCAATAGTAAAGAGGCACACCAGCAACAGTGAGGCAAGGTTATCTAGTGACAAAAAGTGTTCATAGCAGGGCTTCACGTCTGGACCAGTTGGTATTTGTCCAAACCTACGGACTATCAAATCCAAAAGGATTGTCATTGTGCCAAACTCAGGATACAGCTTGCTTGCTGAGCCTTAGCTCTGGAAAACACAGTGTCTTCTAATATCTTGATATTTCCCAATTTTGACCGTGGGAAGGGGTTTGAAAGAACCCCTATCCTTCTAGTCAACAAAGGAAAGGCAGGTAGAATCCAAGATGCCATGAGAGTTTAGTAGGGCCAGGGCAAGATATTGCTCAGGGGTTAGATTCTTGAGGGGACCTATCTGGCAAGTATGCCCCAGGTATTATGGCTAACCATGTTTTGCTCACAATCAGAAAAGAGAGCAGGGTAAAAAAAGAATGTGAAGAAAGAAAATACCAACACACACTTCAATCAGAGCCTTGGTGCTTGGTCACATAACAAAAGGGAAGAAGAAAAAAACCTAGAACAGTGTACTTAGACCTTTTCTGGAATCTTGGGATAGCTGTCTTATCTGTATACCAGCTGCTTCTGGGTTCATACTCGATGAACTTTGAGTTCCCCAGAGGGTTCTGCCATCCAGTCAGGAGCAGGGGCTTTCTTTAGATGATCAAGGAGTACACACCCACAAGTTTGACAGCTGTGGTAGTAGTCAGAAGCATCTAGTGGGGACCCTTAGAAGACATATGAGTTGATAGTTGCTAGAAAACTCCTGATATCAACCTTTGGATATGCATTCCTAGTCAGCATAACATAGGTCCTTGATTAAAGATCTCTAAACAGCACATAGAAATGGTTCAATTTCATAGGCATGTAGGGCTAGATTCAAACAATGCAATAAAGTTTTCTCACACAATTACACAATTCCATTGTCAGGTAGAGATCAAATTACTTAGAGGTCTCACAATGGACTAGTTTTGAGAAGAGAGATTTACATGTACCCTAGTAACTCATTCATAATGTCCATTTAACCAGGACATTTTTAGTCTCAGATGTCTCATGTAGTTATCTAATCCCTAGATATCTTTTCTTGGACAATATTCCTATTCTTAGAACACCTTTAAAAGGAGTTCTGATTCTCTGGTTCCAAATCTAGAGATTCCTAGATAATTCTGATGTAATGTGATTTAGTACAATCACTTAAATTTGGTTCTCCAATTTCAAAGCTTCAGAGAATTTTTGTTTACATAGCATTTGTTGTTTCTATCCTTACCTAAATCCTGTACCTGATATAAGAATCTTTTAAAAACATATGAGGATAGAGGTGTCTAGGTGGTGCAGTGAATAGAGCATCGGCCCTGGAGTCAGGAGGACCTGAGTTCAAATCCGGCCTCAGACACTTGACACTTATTAGCTGTGTGACTTTGGGCAAGTCACTTAACCCCAATTGCCCTCTAAAAGAAAAAAAAAGGCAAAAATGTATGAGGATTCAACCATAACATGAGCTCTTCTGCATTTTAAAATTATCAGACAGACATTTTAACAAAGGGAAAATAAGTTCACTTCCTTTACCATTATCCATACAATTAATGTGTGAAAATATAGTTCAATTTTGAGAATTTATTAATAAAACATTCTCAAAGCCTGAATTTTCTTGATTGATAAACTTGGAAGCCAATCATATACTCCTGTTACTTTCTCACAATTTACTATTTCATTTATTTAGAAAACTTTTACATTACATCTTTGTCATTTCTTTTACTAATAATTTACCTCTTAGGAAGATGCCATCCCTATATTATAATTTTATCACAAATATAGGTTAAAATTATAAGATGTTCATACTTGCATCTTATTATAGTAAATCAGAGATATTTCAGTAACAATCTGTTATTTAATAGATTTAGGATTATATTTACAAAATGTCTAAATTATAGAAATTTGCTTAAAAAAGGAAAAAGAAGGACATACTTATATAAACATCATGTATCACAACAGAGGGAAAAATTCCCTTAGATCTGTTTGATTCCAGGCATAAGTTATATTTGGCATCAATCATGTAGTCACATGTTTTAAAAGCAAGATTCAGGATTAGCCAGGTGGCAATTTTCCTTTTCAAAAGGGATATAGAACAATGGGTTAACAGAGTTAAGAGGATCCTACCTAGGTCCTGCCCAAGGTCATTGCACCAAATTTTCCTAGTCACAGACATCCACCTTTAGAACCTCCCAGACTACAACACATGAAATTTTATATTGACTTCATGACAATTCAGACACATTTCTCTGCAAGCAAAGCTCAAAGCAATAGTAAATTACTGTCCTAGGAATTTTTAACATAAGTAAAAAAAATTCACTAAACCCAACTTAGTACTTGAATATCTTTGTATCTTATGTTTCCCTGAAAGAAATTTCATTTGTCCTTTACTTATAAATTACAACTTTCTATATTTTGTGGCATCAGAACACAGCAAATACCTCTTATTTTCTCATTATTAATATGTTGAAGCTACATCTTTAAACCTTCCTATATACTTTCATAATAGTCAAGATTTTCCAATAAATTGTTTCTATCATATATTATTAACTACTTTACAAGAAAATATACCTTATTAAATATTTGTTCAAATATCTATTTTTAATTCATCCTTTTAATTGCCCAATTCATATGTAACCACATCCAGATTAAAAGCTGTTTTATCTAACAGAATTTCTGTTACAATAGTCTATCAATATTCACACTATAAAGAATTTAGGAATACAATAATACAAAGAATATCATGTATTTAAAACATGAAACAAAACTCCAGATGGCATCAATTGCACTTCCAAACTATCCCACATAAAAATCATTAATTTTTATTTTACCTTTGGTATTTTAAAACCACTTTAGAGTTATCAGATATGGAACAATTACATTTAAAAAAGAAATAAAAATATTGTAGTGCTTAGCATATGCCAGTCACTAGTCACTGTGTTAATCACTTCACGATCATTACATTATTTTGATCGTCACAACAACCCTGAGAGGTGGGTATCTTTCTTATTTTTCTCTTTATAGATCAGAAAGCTGGAGCAAACAGAGATAATAACTTGCCTAAGATTACACAGTTAATAAAATTTCTGCAACCAGAACATAATTCAAGTTTCTCTACATTTTTCCAGCATTTTTTTTACAAACACCTGTATTTGAGAATCTGATCTGAGAAGGGAAAGAAGATCTCTAAACTGAGAGATCACAGGGAATCTCTGGGTTGAACAATCATTCAAGGAAAGGTTAACAAGAGGTTACTATAAAGTACAAAGCATTTACCTATTTTTTTCTTTCTTCACTCTGGAATCATTTTCAAAGTAGCTGCCTTCCTTCATTGTATTGAACAATGAAGTTATTAATTTTTCCATTTACTTTTCAAACTTTTATAATATCTAATCCTTATTTTTCCTTAAAGTAAATTCCACAGAGTGGTACTGCAAAACTTACCAAGATATTTCAGAAGAGAATGAGTTACTGGAATTACCCCCAAGGTCCCAGGAGATCTTCCCTGCAATCTTAAAAATGATAAATCTTCAAACCTCCAAAATATGCTAAGATCTTTTTATCAGTTATACAAATTTTGATTACCTTTTTTTTTCTTATAACCTAATCTCCTGAAGAAAGCCTAAAGCTGAATTTAGTGCTGCTTACTTGGAAAATTATTTCAACTAAGAAATTTCATTAATCTTTCCTTATGTTCTAAACTCTCGGGCTAGAGCCTTGTAAAGCCAAGCACAAATGGCTTTCAAGAGTACTGCTGCTGTGAATAGCTTTAAGGTTCATATCACACAGTATAGTGAACTCTCCATTGATTTAGCAGCAAACCAAAGCAAAACATTCACAGAAACCAAAGTACAATGTGCAGCAATATAACATAACAACTCATTACTAAAGTGGCCACATAGTTTTAAACAAAAGATATCATTCCTTAAGTCCTTAATTCAATCATCCTTAAGGAGAAAATCATCCTTAAGGGATATAAAGTACAAAGGTCTCCCATCCCTAGTTCACATTGTCTTAATCATATCTGTCAGAAAGTTTTCTTTCTTCTTGATTGGAGACTAGCTTCCAATCATCCTTAACTTAATCATCCTTACAGGGTGCAAAGTTCTCCCATCCCTAGGTCACAATAAATCATGATCTTGTCAGTCAGCACTAAGTACCCAAGGAAAGGTCCTTTCATTTTGGTTCAAGGCTGGTTCCCAAATTCCATGGTTCCTCTTCCATGTTCCCAGTTTTTTCCTGAATTCACCCAACCATCACCTGGATTCACAGGCAGGCAACCCTCAGCTCCTACTCCAGCTCCATTTCCAGCTCCATGTCCAGCTCCTGTTCCATATTGAAGCCTGCAGTAACCAGTCCACCTTAAGCCCTTCACAGTTTCTGTTTCTAGGAAGACAAACTTTAACAGAGTCACAACACTATTCATTCACATTGTTGGCACTATCATCTTAATTTACTTTCTGCCTGTGAAATCAACCTAAGTCAATAGACAGGGTTCTTCTGTCTGACAAAGTAACACAATCAACAGACAGAATGCTTCTGTCTGACAAAGTAACAAACACAAATAAACACAGACAAAACAGACAAGCAGAGTACCAGACACTATAAGTGTTTTCCTTCTCAGTTATGCTCTGTCCCAGTTGTGCTAGAGCTTTTATATCATCGGTTCCTTTCTGTTCCATCCCTTCCTGTTGCATCAGCAAGTTCTTCCCACCTCCAAATCACAGGTGGGGCTCAAAGGCAACTGAATAACTGAAACAAGGAGCTAAGTACTCCTTTGCTTGCCATTAAAAGCCTTAAGAAGTCTTCCTGACAGGATGCATTTTAAATCTTTCAAGGTAACAAAATCTACACAGACATTTTCCTTGACATGGACATTTTACATTTTTCAAAGACATAAACACAGATAAAACAAGACAGATACAAATGAACAAGAGCATGCAGTTAGAATGTATACAGTGACACCCAGTTATAGAGGCATGCAGTTTCAACTTTATAGACGTGTGCAGATTAAAAAACAATAGAGGCACTCAGAGGGACTAAAGGCATGCAGTTACAATATTACAGAGGTGGATAGTTAAAATAAAACAGGCACAGAGACAGGTCAATTAACAGAAGGGTAAGTTTGGAAAATATATCTTTACCCAAATGATCAGAGACAATCTGTGTCAAAAGAGAGGCCATGAAGTTTTCCTCACAAAGAATGCTGAACTCAACCAAGATGGTAGCTCAGGATTGGAGCAGGGAGAAGGATAGAAGACTCAGCAGATGAGGAGGGGGTTGGACTAAAAAGAAATAGATCTCCACTGGTGCCTGGTTTGTTCCCACTAGTACCAGAGTCAAATGGCCAAGTTCCATGTCCAATCCCACTTCTAATACCAAATAATGTCAATTGGATTGAACTGGACTCCATCCTGTGTGTGACCGAAGCCCAACAGAGCAGGCTATAGATAGAAGAGTCAAGAATAAAATAGATGTTTAATTTTAAAGTGAGGGAAACAACTTGCAAGCAAGGAGGCAGATTGGACACATGTGCCAGTGCCCCTCCCTTATTGGGAAACCCACTTTAATGTGGCTGAACCTTCACTGATATACTTGTGACTAGATAAAGAATCAAACAGCATAGTGTAGCAAGAGTAGTGAGGCACACAGCAACAGTAAGCACAACAGCAACATTGAGGCAAGTTGTCCAGTGACAAAAAGTCTCTTCATAGCAGAGCTTCATGTCTGGGCCTATTGGTTTTTGCCAATGCTCTGGGACTATCAGTTCTAGAAGGTGAGTGCAAAGGATTGTTGTTATGACAAGCTCAGGGCACAGTTTGCTTTTTGGACCTTTGCTCTGGAAAATAGGGTATCGCCTAATATCTTGAAATTATCTAAAATATGTGTAAAAACTCGGAGTTGGATTAATGAAGTTAATAGAGATGGATACAACATTGGAGTTGGATTTCTAAGAATTGAGTTCAAATTCCACTTCTTACACTAGTTATTTGACCCTGAACAAGTCACTTAACCTCTGACCACCTCAGTTTCCTCATTTGTAAATGGGGATGATAATAGGACCTATCTCATAAGACTATTAGGAGAATCAAATGAGATAATAATTATAAAGTATTTTGCACTATGTAAATGCTTGCAATTTATTATTCTGTAGTGAAGATGAGAAAAGAAAGAGAACAAGAAAAATGTATGGCTGAAATGTTAAAATGGTAAAATAAAACTCTAATTTTTAGAAGTAAAACAGAATTACAATGAGCTCTCTAGGACAACCCAACAATGTTACTGGAATGAATTTGTTCAAGATCTATCACTTCTTGATCCAATAACAATGACTTGGTTTTAGCCTTATGGCAGCTCAAAATCCCCAGCCTTGAGCAATCCCCATCCTCAGATTTCCATTGGTAGGGGTTACAGGTATATGCCACCAAACCTATGTTGTGCATATATGCACAGGTTTGAAATGCCTTAGTGTCTATATGCCTCCAGAGCTTGCAGGTCTTAGAGCCAAGAGCAGCTAAGTTTGAAGGCTTTCTCAGACACTTATCCCTGATTTACAGATGAGAAAACTTAGAATCAGAGAGATGGTAACTTGACTAGGACCAGGTAGTTATTAAGTCATGAAACAAGAACTTTGACTTTCCTAAGGTGTTTGACTAGGAATGGGAATCTCTAGGAAAAAGGGTACGGATGTCTTGGTCACCTTTTATATTTTTTTAAACTTTCTTTTTGGAATAGTTGGACTGATTCACAGTTCCATCAAACAGTGTGTCAGTGTGCCTGTCTTTATGTAACCCTTTATCATTGACTTTTTCCTTGTTATCTTGACCCATTTATTGGATATTAAATAATATTTTTGATATGAAGACGCAATCATTTTGATTCATATTTCTGTTATTAATGATTTGGAAAAATCTCTCAAGGAGATATTATTAGTTTACAATTTGTATTTTGAGATCCATTAATTTCATATTTACTTAACCACTTCTCTGCTTACATGACTAAGCTTTCAGACAACTTTTCATAAATCTTACAACAAAAAATATCTTTACAGGTACAGATTGAAGTAGATGGCCAGGTGCCTTCTAAGGTTTGTTTCAAGAAGTTTAAATGTTTAAAAGAAACTACTTAGGTATCTGTGTAATTTGAAATAAGAAAGAGTACAATCTTCTCATGCAATTTATGTATGCTGAACTCTGGAAAGATTTCAGAAATTTGGATGGAGAATATTAAATGAGTGAAATAACTTTTTGTAAAAAATACAAGACAATTCTTTTCTCAATGGAAGGATCATGATTTCAGCATTTATTAATAAATACATAGTATTCTCAAATTACACTGACTGTTATTTTTCTTCTCTGAGTAAAGGATCTTAGAAATAAGGTCTGATCCTAATTAAACAGCATCTGGTTCAATATAGTCAGTATAAATATAAATATCCAGGTGCTTGATATGTCTATTAAACTCTGCATAAGAAAAACACTAAGTCCTTAAAGGTTATCTGCGGTTATGGTCCTGGGCAATTTTACAGACTATTTTCACCTGTTGACTTTTACACTACTTATACTCTTTTTCAGAATACAAATAAGTCTGTGGCACAAGTAGGCATCCATTCAAATTAATATTTACTAATTTGTTTCTTAAAGGAGTATAAATAGTTGCTGGAAAAGAAGAATAGGTCTTCAAAGCAAAATGAGGCTCTTCTTGTTGCTTTCAATCCTTTGGGTCTGCTGGGCACAGTACAATCCCCATACCCGGAATGGTCAAACATCCATTGTCCACTTATTTGAATGGCGCTGGGATGACATCGCTCTCGAATGTGAACGTTATCTAGCTCCCAATGGCTATGGGGGTGTTCAGGTATGTGTACTTCAAAATATATTTGATAGCAATGTTCTAGGCACAATAAATAATTTTAATGTATTACCTTGACTACAAAGAAAAGAGGATAAATTAGAGGGGTTAGATTAGATGATCTCGAATGACCCCTCTAATTCTAAGAAGTTGGCAGTGCAGTGTATATAGATTCTGGGACTTGGAGGAAGGAACACCTGAGCTCAAATCCAGTCTCAGACACTAGGTGTCTTACTATGGGCAAATTCTTTAACCTGTCTACCTCAGTTTTCTCATCTGTAGAATGGGGATAATAATAGTAGCTTTTGTTATTACCTGTCTCCCAGGGTTGTTGTAAGAATCAAATGAGTTAATATTTGTGAAGCGATATGCAAACTTTCAAGTGCTATATAAATGCTAGCTACTATTATAGTTAACTCCTATTTAACAAGCAGTGTAGGACAGAGGCAAACACTGGTTGTTGCTGTTGTTGTTCAGTTGTGTCCAGCACTTCATGACCCCATTTGGTTTTGTTGTTGTAGCTGTTTTTTTTTTTATTTTGTTTTTGTTTTGCAAAGGTACTGGAGTGGTTTGAAATTTCCTTCTGAAGCTTGTTTTTTAGATAAGGATTTTACAGGATTTACAGATTTTACAGATTAGGAACTGAGGTAAGCAAGGGTAAGTGACTTGTCCAGGGTAGTACTAGCTAGAAAGTGTCTGAGGCCAGATTTGAACTCCAGAAGATGAGTCTTCCTGACTTCAGGTCCATTGCTCTATCCACTGCTGGTGGCCCTAAAAGCATTAAAGGATCTGAGTTCAAATCCTGGTTCTGCCACTTATTACCTTTGTAACCATGGCCAAGTCATCTTAAAGCTTTGTATCTCAAGTTCCTCATCTATAAGTATAGGATGACTTTTCTGTTACTTTTTGCCCTAAATCTGATTCTGCAAGTTAATGTATGTGAAATAACTTTTAAGAACAGTTATGATACTATGCAAATAAGGGTTTCTACCAAAGTAACTCATTGATTGCTTAAATTGTTTGTTTAAATTGATTGTTTAAATAAATCTTCAGTACTATATGACAACTCATTGTGTTAATGGACTTTGAAACATTTCTAAATAAAACACAAAATATGGTCTATGTGTTACTAACCCCTTCCTCTTCCCAAAATTTAGGTCTCACCTCCAAATGAGAATGTAGTGATCAATAACCCTTCAAGACCTTGGTGGGAAAGATACCAGCCAATCAGCTACAAGATATGTACACGGTCTGGAAATGAAGATGCATTCAAGGACATGGTGAAGAGATGCAATGATGTTGGAGTAAGTGGATAACAAATTATTTAAGTCAAGGATTCTTCTTCTGGGGTCCACAAATCCCCAAGAGGTTTGTGGATTAATCCCAGAGGGTCCAAGAACTTGGATGTCATAACATTTCATTTTGTTTTCACTAAACTCTAAGTGCAATTTAGAATTTCTTTTGTTTACTTAAAAATATTCTCAGAAGGGGTCTATTGGTTTCACCACACTGTCTAAGGGATCAATGAAACAACAAAGATTAAGAACCTCTGTTGGATGGTTCAGGAGATTACATTGTTAATGTTCCCTGCCTCATGCATGCTAATTTCATCTAAATTGTGCTTACTGTGATGGTACATGGTTGGTGTCCTGTGATCTCAGGCTATTTGAGATTTCTTCCAGTAGAACAGATTTGACCCAAATCTATGCCTCCCTATCCTATCCAACTCTTGTAGTTCAAAGTTAGTAGCTATCTAAAAGTCATCTCTTTTCTAAATCTTCTTTTCGAATTCATTTATGTACCAGAGAGAATGTAAGCCAAAGGAACCTAATGGTAGTAGAGTTGTCTTCTGCTTTTCTGAGAAAAAGTTAGCTAACCTAAGGAAAAATGCATAATTTCAAAGGTCACCCCTGTTCCCAACTAAAAATAGATATTGCTCTTCAGTCCTTGAAGTTTATTTGACTATTCTTACAGTGTAAGCTATATACTAATGAATACATTAGGTTGTTGTGTATAAATGATGTGTTATTCACCAGATTTCATATTCTCACCTCTGGTGAATGATAATCATTAAATATCATATTTTTGATCAAAGTCTGAATTAATTTAACACACTGCTTTGCCTTGCTTTAAAAAGGCCTTTTCAGGGCTGCCAGGTGGCGCAGAGAGTAAGAGCGCCGGCCCCTGTGTCGGGAGACCTGGGATTGGTTCGGGCCTCAGATTCTTAACACCCACACAAAAATAACTGGCCATATAACCTTGAGCAAGTTACTTAACCCCAATTACTTAGGGGTGGCCAGTAAGGTGGCGCAGTAAGACCTGGGATTGGTTCTGGCCTCAGATACTCGGCACCCACACAAAAATAACTGGCCATGTAACCTTGAGCAAGTTACTTAATCCTGATTGCTTTAAAAGAAGAAAAAGACCTTTTCCTATGTCAGTTACTCCAGAGCATCCTGATATCATAAATTCCAACTGGATCCAGCTTTGTCTTTGTTCTCTGAGTAAGCTCAGAGAGTACCTCTTCTTATGTCAACAAAGCCAGACAAGGCTTAGGGCCCTTAAGGATGAGACCTTGAGGCATTAACTTGAGTAATGGGATTTTTCCTTATCTTAATTTTTTGGACATATACTATTTTATGGAATGTTAATGGTAAAGAAACCACAGATATCCTGAGTCATAATTTCAATTAACATTTTGTCAACTCTCCTATTTTATTGTATTTACCATCTATTCAATTAAGAAATTTCCTTTCTTATAAGGATTAAACATTTATGGAGATCATAAATTTGTGTGACACAGCCACCCTGAATTGGGATAGTTCTAAAATATGTTTAAGCTTTTTCATTTCTTACTCTGTCTCCTTGTACAAGTCTGTTAGTTTCAAGGTAATAAATGCTGTAACTGTATATTACCAATTGTTTGTCTCCCTTAAGCAAACTTTTTAAAAAGGTTAACATTATCAACTTATGTTTCATGTACAGATGAGATGTCAAAGGGATCCTGCCATAATAAGTCTTTCCACTTTGAAACCTTTTACTCTCTTAACCAACTTGTTGAAAGACAACTTAATGGACCATAATAATGTTTTAAAGATGCTCACTAGAGTGGGGCTCTCAAATGGGCAGCAAACACACTACAGTTCACATAATCAATTTAGACTCTTTAGCCAAAGTGACTAAATGAAGTAACTGACTTATTTCCAATGACTAGTGAGTTCAGTCAAAACAGATGGTTTGGTTGTATGTGTGTATGAACATATTCTTATGATAGAGAAATTAAAATATGTTTAATCTGTTTCTTTGTGAAATAGTTCTGGGGAAGAGGTAGTGCATTTGAGAAAAGGAGAATATGAAGTTAGGATTGTTTGGTTTATCTTTGCATTTCCAGTGCCTTGCCATAAAGTGTGCCCTGCAGGTTTATTAGTTATATTATAAGTGGAAGGAAGAAGTATATATTGTTAGATTCACTACCTCCCTTAATGTTCAAGGTTCTAGATTCTAAAAGAAATCAGGGGTCTTGTCAAGAATTTCTTTGCATCTGCCACATCCTAGACAGCTGGTGGCTCAGAAAGTTGGACCTGGAGTGAGGAAGAGCTGAATTAAAATCTAGTCTCAGACAATTACTAGCTGGGTGACCCTGGGCAAGGGTCACACATAACCACTGTCTGCTTGAGTTTCCTTATCTATAAAATGGGACTAATAATAACACATACTTCCCAGTTTTGTTGTGAGAATCTAATGGGATAATAATTCCATAGCACTTAGTACAGTGCCTGGAACATAATAAGTGCTATATAATTGTTAGCTTTTTATAATTATTATTATTATCATACTAGTTTTCTATCTCCAATTTGTTCTATACTTCTGGTGATAAACGTGGGTCTTTTATGTAAGACAATATGGTTTGATGGGAAGAATGCTGGATTTGCAATCAGAAGATTTGTTTTTTAGCCCTGACTCTGCTTTCTTCTAACCAGATGATGCCTGGGGAGATCACTTATCCTCCCTAGTATTTAATTTCTTTGTCTGTAAAACAAAGACAATACTGTATGCTCTGTCTCCTTTATAAGGGGTATGAAAGGATCAAATGAGACAATACATGAGTATGAACTTTGTAAACAGCTCAATACAAATGTAAGTTGTTATTCTTATAGGTGAGTAAGAATGTGGAGAGAGTGACATTTTCTCCATACAGTGAGTCCTTCCTTCTCTTGTTACAATAAAATAAAAAAAATAACAAAGTAAAACCACCTGACACAATGGCTCTTGTGATATCACACAAAACATTCTGTTGCTTTAGTACTCCGTCCTGCCTAATATTGATCATTACAATAAATCAGTATCTAGCTTTGCTCCAGTCTCCTTTTTATTTGTATTACTATAATCATTGTGTATATTCTCCTTTTTTTTGTTCATTTCATTCTCAAATATTTCCCCCTGTTTATATGTAACTGGTGAATATTGATTTTTATTTTTATTTATATTTTATAAAACAAATGGGGTTAAGTAACTTGCTCAAGGTTACACAGCCAGTTATTTCTGGGTGTGGTGCTCAGTATATGAGCCCGGATTCGATCCCCAGGTCATCCCGACACTGGGGCCGGTGCTCTTACTTGCTGAGCCACCTGGCTGCCCCTAAGCAATTGGGGTTAAGTAACTTGCTCAAGGTTACATGGCCAGGCATTTCTGTGAATATTGATTTTTAGACCCAGTCTGATTTATTTAAGGTCCAGAGACCAAACACAAAGTTTCATGGCTTAAGTATAAAATGCCAGAAAAAAACAGATTTTCAAAATAATTGAAAGAGAAGTGGTCAAACTGCATTATCATTCACTATAATTCATTAAATTAAGGGGAGAAGTAGCATCCTGAGATAGAAAGAGGGCAGAATGTGGACTCAGAAGCTGAGTCCAAATCCTTTCAGTGATAATCCATCTGCAGTCTCAACCACGGACCTTGCTTTTGCAGGTAAACATTTATGTGGATGCTGTAGTGAACCACATGTGTGGGAATGGTGTGAGTGCCGGAACAAGTAGCACCTGTGGAAGTTACTTCAATCCTGGAACAAGAGACTTTCCTGCTGTTCCATACTCTGGCTGGGATTTTAATGATGGTAAATGTAAAACCAGCAGTGGGGATATTGAAAACTACAATGATGTTAATCAGGTAAATTTTTAGTGGTTTTTAAGTAGCCATATATGATTTCTCTGAACTCAAGTTTTCTCCCCAGCCTGACTTCCCTAGCTGACTTGAACAGTCCCATCTTCCTTATCTTCTGTTGCCTAGACGGTTTGTCTACATGCATATCAGTGTCCTCCTCTCCTGGACTGTTGCAACAGTCTCTTATTTGGTCTCCTGCTTCCTGTCTCTCCACTATTCAGTCCATATTCCATGCAGCTGCCAAACTGATTTTTCTAAATCACAGGTCTGACCGTGTCACTTACTTGCCTAAAATGCCTTAGTGGCTCCTGATTGCCCCTGGGATCAAATACAAATCTTTCTTTTGGCATTTAAAGCTCTTTCCTATTTGGCTTGATCCTATCATTCCAAACTGTTACATATTCCTTGCCCTCACCCACCCCATGTTCCAGCCATACTGAATTGCTTGGTGTACCTTGCACATGACATTTACTTTCCAATTGCTTGTATTTGTCTGGAATGCTCTCCCTCTTAATTCCACATCTTGGGGTTCCTAGTTGTCTTCCAGATTTAGCTCAAGTAGTATCTCTTACATAAATTCTGTTCTGGTCCCTCCAGTCTTTAGTGTTTTTAGACCCACTCTGCTGGCCCAGTGATATATGTATATGTTTTATTACCCCAATAACACGCAAGTTCCTTGAGGACTGTTTTGTCCTATCTTCAGCTCATAGCAGAATGCCTTTCATGTAGGAAATTCTGAAGAAATACTAATTGGGGACAGCTAATGGTGTGTTGTATAGAGCACCAGCCCTCAAGTCAGGAGGACCTGAGTTAAAATCCAGACTCAGATACTTACTCACTGTCTGACCCTGGGTAAGTCACTTAACCCTTAATGAATCAAAGAAAGAAAGAAAGATAAATTTGCATTGAATTGAACTTTAATAGTATAGAAACTTCCTAGAAGAATTGCAGCCCTCTATCTTTAAGAAGAATTCCCTAAAGTTAATAGAATTTATAGGACTTGCTCAGGATTAGTATTTGATTGTAGTTCTTCCTGACTCCAAACCCAGAATTGTATCCAAATTGTATCCAAATAACCACTAGCCTATAGACAGACATAAAATTAAAAGATCATAAGATCTAGAGTTGGGGGGTTACTAGGTGGCACAGTGAATAGAACACCAGTACTGGAGTTAGGAAGACCTGAGTTCAAATCCTGCCTCAGGCACTTAACACTTACTACCCATGACACCTTGGATAAGTCACTTAACCCCAATTGTCCTGCTTTCCCCCCTCCAAACAGAAAAAAGAAAAATGATCCAGAGTTGGAAAGAAACACTTCGACCATATAATCCCACTTACCATTTTACAAATAAGGAAACTAAGACCCAGGGAAGATAAGGAACTTTCTCTAGATAATACAAGCAGGATTTGAACCCAATATTCTATAATTCTGGAGTCACAGCCCTTTTCATTATGTGGTACCAAAGGAAAAACTAACTTTAAGATTATCATAGCCAAAAATTCTTAAGTTGCATTGTACTTCAGGTACATAAAATGAGCACTTCAAATTAGACTCCAAAAGATGCTGCTGCCTATGTATCACATGTATCATTTTTGCTTTTACAGGTTAGAGATTGCCGTTTATCTGGCCTTCTTGATCTTGCCATGGAAAAAGATTATGTGCGTTCCACAGTTGCTGACTATCTGAACCATCTGATTTCTATGGGTGTGGCAGGGTTCAGAATTGATGCTTCCAAACATATGTGGCCTGGAGACATGAAGGCATTTCTGGATAAACTGAATAATTTAAGCACAAACTGGTTCCCTGAAGGATCCAGACCATTCATTTTCCAGGAGGTACTGAAATAAAATATGTTAAAATGCTGGAGACAGAGATTGAATGATAAGGCTTGCTAGCAATGATTTTATTAATTGTGAAAAAATTATAATTTTGATTAAATATGTGTTTTCCATAGGTTGGTCCAATTTTATGTGTTTAATCCTGGTTGTACAGTCCAGGATTGGGTCAGCATTTTCACAGGGTAAAAATAAAAATTGCCTAGATAATTTGATTCTTTTTAAGAATATCCCACCAGAATGTAAAAAAATTCATCTCTTAAAATGAGAAAATTAATTTAAATATTTTAATAGCATATAGCACTGGAATTGTTGGCACAAAATGCTACTTTGATGAGTAAAGGATTTTGAAAATGTCTGTGCAACATCATATTCTTTCTCTGATTTTTGCTAGGTAATTGATCTAGGTGGTGAGCCAATTAAAAGCAGTGACTACTTTGGAAATGGTCGGGTTACGGAATTCAAATTTGGTGCAAAACTAGGCACAGTTATTCGCAAGTGGAATGGAGAAAAGATGGCTTATTTAAAGTAAGTGAAAAAGGGGATTCATCTTTGGAATACTGCACAATGAGCATGCAACAATTTCTTTAGGATTTTATGTAAGCATTCGCAGTGTAAACTGGGATAGTTCTGCATCAATACCAATTAAGCATTTTTATTACACATAGATGTCAATTCAAAATCATGAAATTTCAGAACCCTAAGAATCACAAGTTTTAATTATTTTTTGCTCTTTAAAATTTATTTATTTTAAGTTTGCAACATTCATTTCCACAAGATTTGAGGTGCAATTTGTCTCCCCATCTTTCCCCTACCCCTTATCCCAAAATAGCAAGCCTACTGAATACCCCTTCCTTTCAATCTGTTGTCTCTAATGTCCTCTCCTATCACCCCCCCCTAACTTTCTAGAAGGGCAAGATGGATATCAATAGCCCAGTGCCTATATATCTTATTTCCCAGTTGCATGTAAAAAACAATTTTTTTGAACATTTGTTTTTAAAACTTTGCATTCCAGATTTTTTTCCCTTCTTCCTTCTTCACCTGCCCCCACTGGGAAGATAAGCAATTCAATATACATTGTACTTGTGTAGTTACCCAAATAATTTCCATAGTAGTTATATTGTGAAAGACTAACTATATTTCTCTCCATCCTATCCCACCCCCACTTATTCTATTATCTCCTTTGACCCTATCACTTTTCAAAATGTTTACTTCCAACTACCCTCTCCCCAAATCTGCCCTCCCTTCTATCATTCCCCCCTCTTATCCCCTACCTCCTTATTTTACTGTAGGATAAGATACCCAATTGAGTGTGTATGTTATTCTCTCCTTAAGCCAAATTCAGTGAGAGTAGGGTTGTCCCATTCCTTTTCACCTTCACGCTCTTCCCCTCTATTGTAACAGTTTTCTCTTGCTTTTTTATATGAGATTTGCCCTGATCTGTCTCTCCCTTTCCTTCTCCCAGTTAATTCTTCTCACACATCTTAGTTTTACTTTTTTTAGATATCATCCCTTCATGTTCAACTCATCCTGTGACTGATATGGAAATTAAGATCCAGAATGGTGAGGTGACTCACTGCAGGTTAAATTGTTAATAAGTGATTAATTCAGAATTGGATCCCAATTCTTCTGGTTCTCAGTCCAGTTCTCTCCTCAGTACACTATGGACATTCTGTATAAAATTTATTTATGTTAAGGAGTGTCCCACAGGGAGAAAAGAGCAGGAAAAACCTGTGGGCCATAAATACAACACTCCTTATTTCTTCATACAGGAATTGGGGGGAAGGCTGGTCCTTCATGCCTTCAGAAAGAGCACTTGTCTTTGTAGATAATCATGACAACCAGAGGGGTCATGGGGATGGAGGAGCTTCCATTCTTACCTTCTGGGATGCCCGGTAAGTGGTAGAGTCCTCTACCTTTTAATTTTTTTTTTAAATTTTACTAATGGTCTCCAAAATTTTATTCTTTTCTTTGATGACTACACTTTATATCTTCCAGATTGTACAAAATGGCAGTTGGGTTTATGCTTGCACATCCTTATGGATTTACTCGAGTGATGTCAAGCTTCAGGTGGCCAAGATACTTTGAGAATGGAAAGGTATTTTTAATTTCAACAATTAGCAAGAACCTGCTGTATAAAGACACCTGTGGGGAGGCATAGGGGCTAGCTATAATCAATCAACAATTGATCTGTAAGCATTGATTGTTTACTATATGCATACTGTGTTAGGTTTTAGAGACATGAAGCAGTATCAAAAAGTAAATTAGGCTTAGATTTTCCCCTTATTGAGCTCAATCAGTTGGGAAGATGCAGTGAATATACCAATAACCATACAATGAAATTATACTCAATGAGTGTAAAATAAAGAGATCCAAATAAAGTTATTTGTGAGGTCTGAGGCAGAAGAGCTTGTAACAGACTGGAAGAACCAAGGAAAGTTTGATGATATAGGTAACATTTGAATTGAACTTCAAAGTTGGATGAAGACAGGATTGGATTCTAGGTACAGTGACTACCATTGAATTCTCTGCTTAAGACAGAGAGTACTGAAAGTATTCATTGGGTGACAATTTTGCAGTTTGGCCAAAGCACTGATTATGTGCTAGAGACTAGTAGGACATAAGGTTGGAAAGGTATAATGGTTTCAGATTGTAACGGTTCTGAATAACAGACTGAGAAATCTAAATTTTGTTCAAAGGGAATCGAGAGTTACTGAGGACTTTTGAGCAGAAGATAACACAGTCTGTGAACAGGATCACAGATTCAGAGCCAGAAGAGACTTTACAAGCCTGCTGATTTTCACATGAGTAAAAAATAGCAGAAGCAAGACTCAAATCCAGCAATAGGAAAATAGAAGGGGAAGAACTAAATAAATGAAATCACTGATACTCATAGCTCTTTTTTTTTCAAATTAAGGATGTTAATGATTGGGTTGGACCACCCAATGACAACGGAGTGATTAAACGAGTAACTATAAATGCAGACACTACTTGTGGTAATGGCTGGGTTTGTGAACATCGATGGCGTCAGATAAGGTAGGAAAGCTCAATCTGACAAGCCTGTCTGAAAACATTCTCTTAACAACTTATATATAGGTATCCCCAAAATTTTAGTGCAGTATTAAATTTAATATCTTAAAACTGCACTAAGACTTTTGGTCTGAATGCAACTGTATACACACACACACACACACACACAAAGGGAGGAGAAAGTAGGGAGGAAAACACTGAAACCAAATATATTTACCAACATTTTTTGTATTTTATTTATAGGAATATGGTTATTTTCCGTAATGTAGCTAATGGCCAGAATTTCACAAATTGGTGGGATAATGGAAGTAACCAAGTGGCTTTTGGCAGAGGGAACAGAGGATTCATTGTATTTAACAATGATGACTGGTAAGTAGCTGTGAATATTTTATATTTTTCATTTAAATATATGCTTAACTGACCATTTTTTGTGACCCCTGACACTTATATTGATATTCCTGAAGTATACCTGAGGGTATTAGAATAGATGCTGCCAAGTAGAAAGATCGAGGAAAGAAAGGAAGAGAGAGAAAAATCTTCTCTAAAGTCTCAACTTTCATTAAGTGTCTTCTCAGAACACTACTAACCTGAAGGAATTTCCACTCTATAATTCACATTTTATTTGATAAGATTTGTTTGATAAGAAGGAGTATTAATAAGGAAAACATTACTTTCCATTTTCTCTTCTCTCTAACAAAAAAATTCCCATATTTTTAAGTAAGGTTTTGGGATCCATATTTATTCTCAAAATTTCTAAACTTGTTAATGACTTTTCTTTTAAATATATGTTTTTTGATGTCTTTTGTTTTTATATCATAATCCCTTTTTTTCCATCCTGTATAGCCATCCCTCATATCAACAGCAATAACTACCAAAACAACCAAAATACACAGTTGAAAAAAACAAACTATGTCCATGAACAATACAAGAAATGTGTTGAACAATGCAGTATCACATAAAGTGGTTCCTCACCTCTCTACATAGAGATGGGAAATGTGATTTATTTCCCAGACCCAGATTACTCATTAAATTTATTCCTAGTGTATTTTGACTTTAGACGTCTTTTCATTTACATGTCTATGGTAATTGTGTTTATGATTCTATTTTTCTTATTTTATATCTCTTCATGTAAGTTTCCTGCAGTTCTTGAAATTCCTTATACATATAATTTTTTCAATTTATTTATTTATTTTTAATTTTCAACATTCATTTCCACAAGAGTTTGAATAATAAATTTTTCTCCTCATCTTCTCCCTAATCTCCAGGCCAAAAATAGCAAGCCTATTGAATACCCTTTCCCCCAATCTTTTCTCTCATATATCCTCTCACATCCCCCACAAATTTCTAGTATGGCAAGATGGATATTTATACCCTAGTGCCAGTATATCTTATTTCCCAGTTGCATGTAAAAAAAACAAATTTTTAACATTTGTTTTTGAAACTTTGAGTTCCAGAGTCTTTCCCTTCTTTCCCTCATCACTCACCCCCAATGGAAAGACAAGCAATCCAACATAGGTTGTATAGGTGTAGTAATGCAAAACATTTCCATAGTAGTTATATTGTGAAAGACTAACTATACTTCCCTCCATCCTATCTCATCCCCCATTTATCCTTTTTTTCTACTTTCACCCTGTCCATTTTCAAAAGTGTTTACTTCTAACTATCCTCTGCCCCAACCTACCCTCCCTTCTGTCATCCCTTCTTTCCTCCTGCTTTCCTGTAGGGTAAGATACTCAATTTAGTGTGTATGTTATTCCCTCCTTAAGCCAAATTCAATGAGAGTAAGGTTGAGTCATTCTCTTTCACCTTCCTGCTCTTCCCCTCCATTTTAACAATTTTCTCTTGCCTATTTTATATGAGTTACCCTAAGCTAGCTCTCTCTTCTTCTCCCAATATATCCCTCTATCACCTCTTAATTTTATTTTTTGGATATCATCCCTTCATATTTAATTCATCCTATGACCTCTATTTATACATGTACACACATATGCACACACTCATATATATATATATATTTATACATACATACACCCTCCTATAGATACATATATATGTGTATATATAAATATATGTGTATACACACACATACATATATTTTCCCTTCAACTATTCCTCATTTTGAGAAAAGTCTCATGAATTACCATTATCATTTTTCCATGTAGGAATGTAAATAGTTCAACTTTAATAAGTTCTTTATGATTTCTTTTTCCTGTTTACCTTCCCATGCTTCTCTTGCTTCTTGTACTGGAAAGTCAAATTTTCTGTTTAGTTCTGGTTTTTTCATCAAGAATGCTTGAAAGTCCTCTATTTCATTGAATGCCCATATTTTCACCTGAAGCATTATACTCAGTTTTGCTGAGTATGTTATTCTTGGTTTTAATCCTAGCTCTTTTAACCTCCAGAATATCATATTCCAAGCCCCTCAGTCCCTTAATGTAGAAGTTGATAGGTATTATGTTACCCTGTTTGTGTTTCTACAGTATTCAAATTGTTTCTTCCTGGCTTCTTGCAGTATTTTCTCTTTGACTTGGGAACTCTGGAATTTGGCTATAATATTCCTAGGAGTTTTCTTTTTGGAATCTTTCTCAAGAGGCAATTGGTAAATTCTTTCAATTTCTATTTTGCCCTCTGGTTCTAAAATATCGGGCAATTTTGCTTGAAAATTTCTCAAAAATGGTGTCCAGGCTCTTTTTTTGATCCTGGATTTCAGGTAGTCCAATAAATTTAAAATGGTCTCTCCTGGATCTATTGTCCAGGTCAGTGGTTTTTCCAATGAGATATTTCATATTGTCTTCTATTTTTTCATTTGTTTGGATCTGTTTTATAGTATCTTGATTTCTCATAAAGTCATTAGCTTCCAATTGCTCCTGCCTAATTTTTAAGGAGTTATTCTCTTCAGTGAGTTTTTTAAATTCCTTTTTCATTCCTAATTCAATTCAGCTTTTTAAGACATTTTTATCCTTACTGGCTTTTTAGCCTCTTTTGCCATTTGAGTTATTCTACTTTTTAAGGTGTTATTTTCTTCAATGTATTTTGGGTCTCCTTCAGCAGGCTGTTGACTCACTTTTCATGATTTTCTTGCATCACTCCATTATTATTTCTCTTCTCAGTTTTTCTTCCACTTCTATTACTTGATTTTCAAAATCCTTCTTGAGCTCTTCCAAGGCCGGTGACCAATTCATATTTTTCTCAAAAGGCCTTTGATGAAGTAGTTCTGAGTTCTTTGTCATCCTTCAGTTCCATGCTTTGATCCTTTTCCTCCCCACAAAAGAATTCTACAGTTTGTTTGTGCTTCCTCTGCTTGCTAATATTGCCAGCCAATTACTTGACTTTTAAGCTCTTTGACATGGTAGAACTCTGCTTACAGAATGGAGAGAGCTTTGTCCCAAAGCACTGGGCTTTTTTCACAGCTGCCAGAGCTATTAGGAGGGTTCCCTCTTTCCTGTCCCCACAAATTCTGTCACACTGGCCATATACCCCAGCAACACCACTCAAGACCGTGATCCCGTCATAAGCAGGTCAAGGCAAGAGTGATTACCCTCTGAATGGTTGCTTTGTCCTCCTACAAACTCCAGGACAGGAGTTCTGGAAGTAGCCATGCTACAGCAGCTGTGGTTGCTGTGCCTCTGCCACTTCTTCCCCCAGGTCAGGCGCCAGACCACATTCTTCCTTTACCCTTCCAACAGAATTCTCCACTGACCTTTTATTTTCTCTTTGGTGTTTATGGGTCTAGAAGTCTGGAAACCACCGCAGCTGCTGATGATTCGCTCTCCAAAGTCTGCTCTGGCCAATCTGTGCCGCCCTGGGGCTAGAACTAAGTCTTATGGGGATCTGTGCTTGGTTCCCAACATGCTGCAATAAGCCTTTCCTGTCAGCCTCCCTTCAGTAGGAAATTTGTTTCTCTCTTTCTCTTTGTGGGTTTTGTGGCTTTAAAATTTGTTTAGAGTCATATTTTACCAGTATTAGAAGTGGTTGGATCCAGAGCCCACACCAAGTTTATGCTTTTACTCCACCATCTTGGCTCCACCTCCATATTATTTTTTATGGTTGTTTGGTTCTCTATTTTGCTACTGTACTGAAATTTGTTCAGCAATTCCCCAATGGATATGAATTTACTTTGTTTTCAATTTTCTGCTACCACAAAAAGTGCTTCCATGAATATTTTGACATATTTGAAATCTGTCTTTTCAATCTTTTGTCCTCCTTGGGGAAATTACTCATGGGTGAAGTCTCAGGATCAAAAAGTACAAATGGTGTAGTCACTTTTTTTCCCCACATAATTCTGATTTGTCTCCTAGGATGGTTAGAAAAATTCCTGTTTCCACTAACAGTATTAACATACTTGTCTTCAATGTTAAATTTTTCTGGATTCTGTTACCTGTGTGCCAATTTTCTGAGTTTCATTAGTATTTTTTTTTTTTTTTGCCTTTTGGAGGGCAATTGGGGTTAAGTAACTTGCCTAAGGTTACACGGCTAGTTTTTTTGTGTGGGTGTTAAGTGTCTGAGGTTGGAAGCAAACTCAGGTCCTCCTGACTCCAGGGCCAGTGCTTTATTCACTGCGCCACCTAGCCACCCCTTCATTAGTAATTTGGAACAAAGTTTGTATTAGTTTGTAATACTTCCTTTGAGAAGTATTTGTTCATATCCTTTGCTCACCTTACAGTGTGGAATGGCTCTTGGTCTAAAATTCCCTAAACATATAGGATACCTTATTTATCTTAGGGATAACTGGTACAAAGATTTCTCTCAAGTTCATGGTTTTAGTTTTTATTTTAGTTATATTGGTTTTATTTGCGCAAAAGCATGTCAATTTGATCTAATTTAATTTTTTTTGCCCTCACCTATCTATTGTTTGGTTGGTAGTTTTCTCCATAACCATAGTTTTGAACATAGTTCCATTTTTTTCTATTTAAAAGAAAAAGGAAATTTCAGTTATTATTATAATAGGAATTCCTTTCATATATTAATTGGACTAAAATGACCACTGACCTTCCTGCCAATTCTCAAATTCTATGATTCTTTTTGTTTTCTTTTATAAATTGCCATTTGTAATCCTTTGCAACCTATACTAGTAGAAGGAATAAGATGCTTGTCTAAACTTATTTTTGGGCAGAATGTATTCCAGTTCCCCAGCAGTTGTATTTTAACTTTCCTGAAGTAGTTTATCTGATTGGTGGAACCCTGTGTTACATAGTTAGATTGTTCTTCATTCCCATTCACTTACTCTATTATTCTTTTTCTTTTAATATAATACCAAATAGTTCTCTGATGATTATTACTTTATAATATAGTTTGAGGTCTGGAAGTACCATTTCTGCCTTTTTTCATTATTTTCTTTGAGACTACAGATGTAAGAAAAATATTTATATATTTATTTATATTTATATACATGGCTTTGGAAGAATTGGGTTATTAGGTGACATTGGTTGGGGGGGGGATGGTGGTTCTGATTAGCATTGATAAGGGAAGAAAAGAAAGTTAGTATAAGAGATTCATATGTTTTCAGGTATAAAAGTGTTCAATGTCCTAGGAAGACTTTGTATAAATCTTGAAATCCAAAATGAAGCAGAGTATAGTAGGAGGCCTACTGAATTTTAAGCCAGGTTTTGAAATCTTGCCTCTGGTACTAGGTGAGCTTGGTCAAGTTGTTTAATGGTTAGGATTCATTTACAAAGAATTTTATACATATTGATCCATTGACACACAACTTTGTAAAGTTGTTACTATTGTTATTCCCAGGTTTCAGATGAGGATACTGAGGCACAAAGTGGTTAAGTGACTCTCCTAGGGACACACACTAACCAGTGCCTAAGGCAGAATTTGAATTCAGGTCTTCCTGACTCCAGGTCACACTCTCTATCTACTGGGTCACCTACATTAACATCTTAGCCTCAGTTTGCTGATGAGTCAGATGAAGGGGTTTAACTAAATGCCCACAAATTTCTTCTAGTTCTGATTTATTTTCTTCAATGAAAATTGTTTCTGATGTTCACAAGTGACCCAAAACTCTTGTGTATGTTCCAGCTGTTCACTTTTAAGAGGGCAACAGATTTTTTTGAACAGGTAGCAAATTCTAAGGGAGGAGGGATGCATCATCATCATCATTATTTCTATGCTAATAGTAACCTTGATAACCAACATATCAGTGCAATAAGGTTTGTGAAGCTTTACATGCCTTGTCTTATTATATTAGAGGAAGAGGGAGAAAATCAAAGGAAATTAAAATAGGAAAAGTACTTACAGGTTATGCAAAATGAAGAGGGAAGAGTAAAAAACAGAAAATGGTAATGGTTAGTATGGGAGTTGTGATAACACCATGTAGGTTTGTAAAGATCCGTCTTTTATTTCTGCTTTAAGCTTTGGGAAATATAGCCTGAGTAAAAAGATCTTCCAACTTACCTTGAAACTTCTCACACCTCTTGTTAAGAGTGAGTAGACTGGCAGCAATAAAGGGCAAGCAAAGGTTTTGTGATCTTCTGTCCTTAGTGTTGCAGATCCTTTAACAGTCCTGTATCAATGAACCTACCATATCAATGAACTGAGTCTTCCACTTCCAACTCTTAGTCTCCCAGTCTACTTACTGAAATAACAGAAATAAACTAAGTGTACCATCTTGTTAAAAATTGCAACTGTTTGCCATTTATATCTTCCATGCACAGTGGTGTCAAAGTACATTGACAATGGATGAGTTTTCAGCTCAATCAGTGAAGTACCAGATGATTTTTTTTAGCTTTCAATCCAAAATATTTTTTGCTACCTCAAGGAAAAGGTTATGAATCATCAAATGTAAATTATTGGCAGTAATTGGTCTTTCCTGAATGGAAGCAACTAGTGCACAGATGTTAAATGTTTCCATTTATAAAAGGTAATAATGAAAATAAGTTATAGAAACAAATTTTCTCATCTCCATTCTTGTCATTCAAATAATCATCTTCAAGCACTTACCACTGGTTAAGAAGTTCTGCTATCTTTAGTAGTGAATGAGATTTCTTTAGCTATTTGAAGACTTCCCAAATTCATTCGAACCATTTTACATTCTAGAGTCCCTCCATTTATTGGGTTTTTACATATGGAACAGATATACTCATACACTAAGCATCTAGGGTGGCAATGCTTATATGTTTTCCACTGGTTTGCCTTTTGTTTTACAGGGCATTGTCAACAACTCTGCAAACTGGTCTTCCTGCTGGAACCTACTGTGATGTAATTTCTGGAGATAAAAGTGATAACCATTGTACAGGAATTGAAATCTATGTTGGCAGTGATGGTCTTGCTTACTTCAGTATTAGTAACACTGCTGAAGACCCATTTATTGCCATCCACATGGATGCTAAATTGTAGTAAATTACTGGATAAATAGCATTTCCAGAAATAATAAGAAAATCAAATCCCATAATGATCAATTCTTTCTTCTTAGATATACAGTTTTGCTAAAAGTCAGTAAATTCTCCTCTTTCTAATGTAAAAAATACTGTCAAAATAAACCCAACATCTTGACATTTAAAGTAAGGTTTGTAGAGGGAATCAAGTGCCAAGAAGGGTTAGCTAGGTTGCACAGTGTATAGAGTACTGGGCCTGGAGTCAGGAAGAGTCATTGTCCTTACTTCAAATCTGACCCCACACTTACTAGCTGAGTGACTCTAGAAAGTCACTTGATCCAGTTTGCTTCAGTTTCCTCATCTGTAAAATTATATGAAGAATGAGATAACATACCAAAATTTCTGGAATGCAGCCAAAGTGGTACTTAGAGGAAAAACCAAGTCTCTAATTTCTTATCTCTATAAAGTAGAGCAAAAGCAGATCAATGAATAGGCCATGGAACTGAAAAAAAAGACTAGAAAGAGAACAAATTAAAAATCCCCAAATAAAAACTCAATTGGAAATTCTGAAAATCAAAGAAGTGATTAATAAGAAAACCATATAAGTAATAAACAAAAATAGAAAGTGTTTTTAAGAAAAAACTTAATAAACAAAAAACCCCACATTGGTTAATTTGCTTTTTAGAAAAGGAAAGAAACCCAAATTAGTACTATCAAAAATGAAAGGAGTGAATTCACCACCCATGAAGAAGACATTAAAGCAATTGTTAGGAGCTATTTTGACCAATGATATGCCAAAAATGATAATCTAATAGAAATGGATGAATATCTACAAATACATAAATTAGTCAGATTAAGAGAAGAAAAAATACTTAAATTACCCAATATTATAAAAAGAAATTGAACAAGCCATCAATGAACTTCCTAAGAAAAATCCCCAGAAGCAGATGTATTCACAAAAGAATTCTACAAAAATTTACAGAACAATTAAACACAATAGTATATAAACTATTTAGAAAAATAGATGAAGAAGGAGTCCTTCCAAATTCCTTTTATGACACAATTATGGTGCTGATACCCAAACGATGAAGAGTCAAAAAAGAGAAAGAAAATTATAGAACAATTTCCCTAATGATTATTGATGCAAATTTTTCAAAAAAATACTTGAAACAATACAGTAATATATCACAAGGAGTAAGTGGAATTTATACTAGAATTGCAGGACTGGTTCAATATTAGGAAGAGTATCAGTATAATTAAACATATCAATGACCAAACAAACAGAAATCATATGACTATCACAATAGATGCAGGAAAAAGTCTGACAAAATACAAGACACATTCCTACTTAAAACAAGTCATCATAGGAATAAATGGAGTTTACCTTAAAGTGATAAATAATATTTAAAGCTCTCAACAAGCATCATCTTTAATGAGGGTAAACTAGAAGTCTTCCCAATACAGAGTTGAAACAAGGATGCCCATCATTGCCTCAATTATTTAATATTTTACTTGAAATGTTATCTTTAGCAATAAGATAAGAAAAAGAAACTGTTGGAAATAGAATAGGCAATGGAGAAACAAAACTATCACTCTTTGTAGATGATAGAATGTTATAAAATTCTAGAGAATCAACTTAAAAAGCTACTTGAAATTATTTTAGCAAAGATCCAGAATATAAAATAAACTCACACATTTCATCAGCATTTCTTTTGTTATCAATAAAATTCAGTAGCAAGGAATATAAAGAGAAATTCCATTTAAAATAACTGTAGACAATATAAAATACTTGGGAGTTTAAGAGAAAACAAGGAACTATATGAATACAAATATCAAACATTTTTTCCCAGAAATAAAGACATCTAAAAAATTAAAAAATTGCAAAACAAAAATGCTCATGGTAGGGTAAGCCAATATGATAAAAATTACAATTCTATCTAAATTAATCTAAAGTGCCATACAAATCAAACTTTCAAAAATATTTTGTAGAGTTAGAAAAATTAATAACTCAATTCATCTGCAATAATTAAAGCTCAAGGGTGTCAAGATAATCAGTGGAAAAAATGTAAAAGAAAATTGTCTAGCTGTACTAGATCTTAAACTGTATTATAAAGTGGTAATTATCAAAAATCTGGTACTGGCTAAGAAATAGAGTGGTGCTAATGCATTGTTGGTGGAGTTGTGAACTGATCCAAACATTCTGTAGAGCAATTTGGAACTATTCCTAAAAGGCTATATAAGTGTATATACCCTTTGATCTAGTAAAACCATTACTATGTCTGTATCCCAAAAGATCATTAAAAGGGGGGAAATGGACCCATATGTACAAAAAAATTGTAGCAGCTCTTTTTGTGGTGTCAAAGATTTGGAAATTGAAGGGATTATCATCAATTGGGGAATAGTTGTGAAAGTTATGATATATGTATGTAATAGAATGCTATTGTGCTTTAAGAAATGGTGAGCAGGAAGATGTCAGATAAACCTGGAAAGACTTACAAGAACTGATGCTGAGTGAAATAAGCAGAACCAGAATAACATTTTATGTAGTAATAGCAAAATTGTGTGATGATAAACTATGATAAACTTTGCTCTTTTCAGCAATGCAATGATCCAAGAAAATTCCAAAAGACTCATGATGGAAAATATTAGCCACATCCAGAGAAAGAACTATGGAGTTTGAATGCATATCTAATCATACTATTTTCACTTTTTTTCCTTTATAATGTTTTTCTCCTTTTTGTTCATTTTTTTCTTTCATAATATGACTAATGTGGAAATATGTATAACATGATTGTATATGTATAACTTATTTCAGATTTCTTACTCTCTTCAGAAGGAGTTTGGGGCAGGGAAGGAGGGAAAAATTCAAACTAAAATCTTACAAAAATGAACATGGATAATCATTTTTACATGTAGTTGAAAAATACCATTAAGTAAAAGAAAAGAGAGTGGTGGATAGTGGAATAGATTAGTTAAAAGTTACATTACAGCAAATGACCATATTAATCTAGTATATGATAAACCCAAAGAGCCAAGCTTTGGGAACAAAAATTGATTATTTGACAAAAACTGCCAGGAAAACTGGAAAACAGTATGGCAGAAACTAGGTATAGATCAACATCTCACACTGTATACCAAGATAAGATCAAAATGAGCACATGATTTACACAAAAAGGGTGATATCATAAGCAAATTAAGAGAGTATGGAATAGTTTATCTGTAAGATTTATGGATAAGAGAAGAATCTAGTACTATAGAAGATTAAGAGAATATTACAAAAGTTAATTTTGATTATATAAAATTAAAAAACATTATTTCACACATAAAACCAATGCAACCAAAATTACAAGGAAAGCAGAAAACTGGTGTGGAGGAAATTGTAGGTATCTTTGATAAAGGCCTCATTTCTCAAATATATAGAAAACTGAGTCAAATTTATAAAAAATACAAGTCATTACAAAGTTGATAAATGCTCAAAGTATATGAGTAGGCAATTTTGATGAGGAAATTAAATTTATCTATAATCATATGAAAAAATACTCTGAATCACTATTGATTAAACAAATTCAAATTAAAACAACTCCAAGTTACCACCTCACTCCTATCACAGTGGCTAATATGACATAAAAGGAGAATGTTGGATTTTGGAAGAGAAGTAGAAAACCGGGAAATTAATGCATTATTGGAGTTGTGAACTGTCCAACCATTCTGGAGAGAAATTTGAACTATGCCAGAAGAGCTACAAAACTGTGCACATTCTTAATCTGCTAGGTCTATATCCCAAAGGCATAATAAAAGGGGAAAGGACTTACCTGCATAAAAATATTTATAGCAGTCTTTTTTGGGGGACTTAGAATTGGAAACTAAAGGGATGACCATCAATAGGAGAATGACCAAACAAGCTGTGTTATATGACTGTAATGGAATATTATTGCAGTATAAGAAATGACAAGCAGGGTGATTTCAGAAAAACCTGGAAACATTTACATGAACTCACATGTACTGAAGTAAACAGAACCAGGAAAATGTTTTACACATCAACAGCAATATTATTTGATGAAGATTTGTAAATGATTTAGCTATCTTAGCTAGCAATAGCATGATCCGAGACAATCCCAAAGGACTAATGATGAAGCATAATATCTGCCTCCAGAGAAAGAATTTATATTGACTGAATATAGACTGACATGTCATTTTTCACTTTCTTCTTTCACAATTTTCTTTTGTTGGAGTCTTTTTGCACAAAATTACTAGTATAGAAGTGTGCTACATAATTGAATGTGTATAACCTATATTGGATTACTTACCATCTAAGTGGAAATGGAGAGGGAATGATAGAATTTGGTACTCAGAACTTTAAATAAAAATGTTAAAAAAAACAATTTTAAAAAAGTTTATAGGAAGCCACTGGGTTTCATTGAGCAGAAGCCAAGTTTGAAGTTTACTTCCTGTCTTTAAATTTATCAGCATATGTAGCACACTATGTTGCCTGTATATTTTTATTTAAAAATATTTTATTTTTAATTAATTTTTAATTTTAAACATTCACTTCCATAAGATTTTGAGTTCCTCTAGGTATAAAGGTTGATACTGTAAGTAATCTCAGAAAGCAACGAATGGTTTACCTGTCAGATCTGTGGAAAGGGGGAGTCTTTATGACCAAACAAGAATTAGAGAGCATTATAAAAAGAAAAATGGATAATTTTGATTACATTAAATTGAAAAGCTTCTGTACAAACAAAGCTAATGTAACCAAGATTAAGAGGGAAATGGGAAACTGGGAAAGAATTTTCACAACCTATGTCTCTGCTAAAGGACTCATTTCTAAAATATACAGAGAATTGAGTCAAATCTATAAGAATACAAGTCATTCCCCAATTGATAAATGGTCAAAGGATATGAACAGGAAGTTTTCAGAAGAAGAAATTAAAGATATATATAAGCATATGAAAAATGCTCTAAATCACTATTGATTAGAGAAATGCAAATCAAAACAAGTCTGAGGTACTACATCTCACCAGTCAGATTAGCTAAGATGACAAAACAGGAAAATGACAAATGCTGGAGAGGATGTGGGCAAATTGGAACATTAATGCATTGCTGGTGGAGTTGTGAACTGATCCAACATTTCTGGAGAACAATCTGGAATTATGCCCAAAGAGCTATAAATAATTTCATACCCTTTGACCCAGAAATACCACTTCTAGGTATCCCAAAGATCATATAAATGGGAGGAAGACCCATATGTACAAGAATATTTTAGCAGCTCTTTTGTGGTGGCAAAGAATTGGAAATTAAGGGGGTGCCCATCAATTGGGAAATGGCTGAACAAGTTATGGTATATGCATGTAATAGAATACTATTGTGTTATAAGAAACAAGGAGCAGATGGACTTCATATTTACCTGGAGAGGCTTATATGAACTGATGCTGAGTGAGAAGAGTAGAGCCAAGAGAAATTTGTACACAATCACAGACACAACGAATGTGTGACGACAAACTTTGATAGACTGGACTCTTCTCAGCAATGCAGTGTTATAAGTCAATCCCAAAAGACTCATGATGAAGAGAGATGTCTACATCCAGAGAAAGAACTAGAAAGAACTGAGTTTGAATGCAGATTGAAGCAAACTACCAGATCTTTTACCAGACAAATCTTTTTCTTTTTCTTGTTTGGTTTTGTTTCCTCTTTCCAATTTTACATTCCATCTGATACAATTCATCTTTATTACCTGACTAATGTCTAATGTGAAAGTATTTTCATATGCTATACTTGATTATATACCATCATGGGGGGGTGGGGAGGGAGGGAGAGAAAATTTCAAACTCAAGGAATTGTGGAATTGAACCTTGTAAACTAAAAGTAAACAAACAAATTAATAAAGACCAAAAATTAAAAAAAAAAGATTTTGAGTTCCACTTTCCCCATCTCTCCCTTCCCTCTAACTCATGACAGTTTGTACTTTGATATAGGCTGTACATATATATTCATATTGGACTTATTTTCACAATAGTTATGTTGTAAAGAAGAATTAGAAACAATGAGAGAAAACACAAGAAAGAAGAATAAGCAGAAAGCAAAAAAAAAAAAGAGTAAATAATATGCTTTAATCTGCATTCAGACACCACGTTTCTTTTTCCGAATGTGGACAGCATTTTACATCATAAATCCTTGGGAGTTGTCTTGGATCCTTGCATTGCTAAGAAGAGATAAGTCTATCAAAGTTAGTCATCACACATCATAACTGTTACTGTGTACAATGTTCCGGTTCTGCTCACTTCCCTCAGTATCAGTTCATTCAAGTCTTTCCAGGTTTTTCTGAAGCTTGTCTACTTATCATTTCTTATAGCACAATAGTGTTCTATTACAATCATATACCACAACTTATTCAGCCATTCCCCAACTGATGGGCATGCCCTCAATTTTCAATTCTTTGCCACCACAAAAAGAACTGCTATGAATATTTTTGTACATGTGGTTCCTTTTCCAATTTTTATGATTTCTTGGAGATACTGACCTAGAAGTACTACTGCTAGGTCAAAGGGTATGCACAGTTTGCTTGCCCTTTGGATATAGTGTCAAATTTCTCTCCAGAATTGTCGGATCATTTCACAAATCACCAAAAATGAATTAATGTTCCTTTTCCCCCCACATTTTCTCCAGCTTTTGTCATTTTCCTATTCTGTCATATTAGTCAATCTGATAGGTGTGATGTGATACCTCAGAGTTATTTTGATTTGTATTTCTCTAATCAATAGTGATTTGGAACTTTTTTATATGACTATAGGTAACTTTAATTTCTTTACCTGAAAATTACCTGTTAATATCCTTTGATCATTTATCAATTTTGGGAAATGACTTGTGTCCTTATAAATTTGACTCAGTTCTCTATATTTTAGAAATGAGGCTTTTATTAGAGACACTGGTTATAAAAATACTTTCCTAGTTTTTCACTTCCCTCCTAATCTTGGTTGAATTGGTTTGGTTTGTGCGAAAACTTTTCAATTTAAAGTAATCAAAACTGTCCATTTTGCATTCCATAATGTTGTCTATCTCTTTTTTTGGTCAAAAATTCTTCCATTTTCCATAAATCTGACAGGTAAACTGTTCCTTGCTCTCCAAGTTTACTTATAGTATCAGTCTTTATAGCTAAATTGTGTATCTATTTGGACTTTATTTTGGTATACAGTGTAAGATGTTGGTCTATGCCTAGTTTCTGCAATACTATTGTCCAGTTTTGATTGTAGCATATGGAAGACATTAAATTTAGAGCAATATCTCTTATCTTATACAAAGAAATGCTCCAAATGGATATATGACCTAGATATAAAAACCTGCATCATAAACAAATCATAACATATTTAAAAATTAATTATTTGGTCAATAGATAGTAGAACAATCCATAATATGTGAATGGTTGACTTTTCAGTGATCTATACAACTCTCTAACATAAGTTGCAAAGAAAGTGATGATCTTCATTGACAGAGGACTTTTCTCCCATGTGGAATTTCCACATACCAATGAAATCACAATTCCTGTCCCTAATTAAAATGATTAGCTTTTTCTTATAAGTCTAAAGTTATTTTCCCCTTTCACATAGAGCTTATATATTTTTTGTCTGAGGACAGGCGCCAGTCTCCTGGTACAATTGTCAGGTGAATTGCGGGTTAGCTGTAGATCTATCTAAGACAAAGACTTGTTAAAGGGCAGAAGTACTTAATGAGCCACACTTATAAGTATAGCATCTTTTGCGATATAAAGAGAAAAAAATGCCACTGGGAATGCTTCAACCAAAAATAGGATTGCCATAAATGACCAATATTTGCAGAGAATTTTTTTTGGTTGTCTTATATGACTTGACCAAACACACCTCTTTGATTTGATGGAAGTTCTAAGAAATTAATGAACTTACAATAAAATTCTAGAATTGGGAGGGACTGTAGGGGCCAACTCTTTGATTGCAGATGAATAAACCAAGAACTAAAGAGATAAAGGGAACTTCCCAATTTACTAAGAGAATGGCAGAATTGGGACAAGAATTGATATGAATCCTAACTTTGCAACATGCTCTGTCCTTTGGCTTAAGTAGAAGTTCAGTTTTTCTTCTGCTTTTCTACACTTCAAGTCACTTTGTAGGGACAACAAAATTTCCAAGTATAACAGGTGCCATTTCCCCTTTGGCATCAAAAAGGGGGGCACAATTCAAAAAATTAAGAGCTCCAATTTAAAAAAAATGAAACAATAAGTTCTTTTTTTAACTGGAGGGAAAAGTGGCTTAAAGGAAAGACCTTTAAAGGTGTTTCATCAGAAATTGAACAGATGGGCAAATACACAATCTGTTTGCTCTATTTGCCCTTTGCCCTTAAACATAAACTCTGGGAAGAAAAAAATTAAGTATGGCATAGGGCCACTGGCATAATTTGTTTTTAAGTTGAAATGGGTTTATAAAAGGGGTTCAGGTACAAAGTGCACTAGATTCAGATTGGAATTAGAGCTGGAATTACTCCCCCCTCCCCAAACTGAAATCCACCATATACAAATAACTTTGTGATCTTTGATTTCTTTAGGAAGATTTTGTGTTTCACATTCTCATTTTCTTTTATAGTTTAATATCTAGTTTAAATCATGCCCCTTAATTTTTAGTTTGGTATTGTGCTACACAGCAGAAGAAGGTCATCTGTTATTCTGTACCTTACTCCCCTCTAATACATGTTTTGGAGTCTCTAAGAGATACAGGATATTAGAACTGCAAAGGAATTTGGAATAGATCTAGTATTAATTAAATTTTCCACAGAGAAATCTCCCTCTTGTCTCCTCTCCCTCATTTATATCTCACCCACACAAAGGATCAGACCAAAAGGCATTATAATAGAAAGTAAAAAGCTATTTTTGTGAGGCTGGTAGAAAGCAATGCTCAAAGATCTTCACTTCAACATGTTGCATAGGGGGATGTTTCTTTCTCATCACATGAGAATGATGCCATTGAAAATAGATATAGATTAGGGGTGGCTAGGTGGCGCAGTGAATAGCATGGGCCCCAGAGTCAGAGGACCTGAGTTCAAATGCGACTTCACACACTTAACACTTACTAGCCACATGACCTTGGGCAAGTTGCTTAACCCCAATTGCCCTCCAAAAAAAATGAAAAAAAGAAAATAGCTATAGATTGTCATTCTCTATTACACACACACACACTTGTATGTATATATAATATTATGTATATTTATAGAAATTCTTGTTTATATTCTAAAATTTACAATATTTACAACTGCAATTTCTTCACAACTACTGAGAACTAGGTTGTACAAATCTTTCTACAGCTATTAGGAGATTTCCTCCTGCTGTACCCCTTACATTCATGTAAGTTCTCTGTAATTTATACTGAAATTTATCAATGCTTTATTCTGACAGTGACTATACCAGAACACCAAGGATCAAAAAACATTAATCAGAAACTATCAGTAAGAGTATTACAATTAGATGTGATCCCTTGCTCTGCCTTCTTTGAGTGCCTTCCATGAAAATTTGGATAATAAGGCAGTAAGATCCTTTTCCTCTTATCTCTGATTTTTTTCTCAAGATTTGTTCTAAAGATTTACAATTTGTAGGGTTATTTCTACTGGGAGCTTTAGATCCAGCCACATGTTGCTGTCATGCATTCTGTGTGTGATCCTATTACAAGTGTTGTTGGGCCAACTGTGAAGGTTAAGCAAGTTTGGATGGTGTAATGAATATTTATAGATTATCTAGCATAGCCAGGGCACAACATTAGCACTGTCAAGCATTTAGAAGAATCATGAGAAATAATTCTTGACTTCAAGCAGCAACAATCTCGTTTTTGAAGTATGACATAAATATTTATACGGTATTGTGGTCACTTTTGGTGTGGGCACTTCTTTCCTCTTTGTAGATTGCATTTTTTCTTATATTCTTACCCTTGCCAATTCTTTTGATATCTTTACTTCCTTAAATCCTTAATCTGCACAATGTAGATTAGGAATTACCTGCACCATGAGAAACTAATCTAGAGTGGCAGGGGAAAATTGGAGAGTACTTAAAGCAAAAAAAAAAAAAAAAGTAAAAAGTTGAGTCTTTCAGGATTTTTGCTATTTAAGATCACTTAAGATGTTCAGTTATCAAAAGAGATCTTCTTCTTTCATATTATTTCTTACTCTCCTTCCTTCTTCATCTTGCATTTATTTGGAATGTGTAGTCAAAACAAGTTCCCAACAGTTTGACCAAGAATATCCCAAACAGGAATATTGGGAAGAGAGGGACCCCCTGGGCACTTCATAGAATATACTAGATAGAAATTCTATTGCCTTCAAAATCTTGAATCTTAAAGAAGCTGTTATCATATGTGATAGTCTGTCAAACATAGTTAGAGATATATTATTTAAGACATGAATGACTGACCAGAAAAGGTCATGCATCAGTCATTAGTCATCAATTGGTTAGTCAATAAGCATTTAAGTGCCTATGATGTCATGCCTGTGATGTGCTAGTCACTGCACTAGGTTCTAGGAGAGAGAATGAGATACTAGACAAGTCCTCCAACTACTATACATGTTAACCTCAAGATAGTGAAATAATCATGGATCAGATTGAGAAAAAAGGGAGGAAGTTGTAAAGAGACATATTTAGACTTTATATAAGGGAGAAAATTATTAATAATAAACTATCCATGAACAAGTGTTTTGACCATATTAAATTGACCATATATTGACCATAGTAAAGACATAGCTGTTAAGGGGCAGAACCAGAATTATAACTTAATTTTTCTGACTTCTGAGGCAGCTAGATGACTCAGTGAATAGAGTTCCAGGTCTTCTTGAATTCCTTATACACTTTCTAGGTCTATGACCCTGGGCAAGTCACTTAAGTGTTTGCTTCACTTTCCCTGTTTGTAAAGTGAGCTGGAGAAGGAAAGATCAAACCAATCTAGCATCTTTGCCAAGAAAACTCAAAATGGGTTCATGAAGAGATGGACACAACTGAAAAACGAATGAACAACAACTGATGGAATCTTCTCTTTCTGGTTCTCAGGATTTTATTACTGTTTTATTGTCAGTTTAATTCTGGATAATCCTTTAATGAGGTGTGGGGTGTGTTTAGGGAAGACTTGTACCTCTGATGAGAGAGCTGCTGAGCCTGTGTCAGGGCTGCTTTTCACCTTTGGTATCTACTTGATTGTCCCAATTCTCACATATGGCTCCAAAAATCCATAACATGATTAGTGACCACAACCCAGTAAACCATTTCAGCAGACAAACTAAACCAGGTTGAGAGTAACCAAGGGGTCTCAAACCCTTTGGTAAGTTAAAGGGGTGTTTACCCCAAGCATGTGAAGATTTCCCAGAGTGGAATGGACAGATGAGAGCAATTTGTTCCAACAACCATGAAGATGGCTGAAGCAGGCACTGTGGAGTGCTTAGAGCTTGGTTAGACATCAAAAACACTGAAGTGCATCCTGAGCCATTACCAGTCATATTGACTTTGTTTTACCACTGGACTGTGATGACTCTCGAAGAGAGAGTGAGGCCAACTTTGCAAAATTCTGCCTCGCTTAAATCCAATTTACGTGTGAGTCAAAAGATATAACTCATAACATTTTAGCATTTTTACCTATATCAAAGTCCTGTGTCAACAGGCAAGTGATGAAGCAGTAGTGACAGTTACACTGGGAGCTATAATCACAACCCCACACACAGGTGGCCCGAGCCTTAGAGTTGTCTTCTCGCTGCAAGCAGCAGTGGGATTCGGAAGTCCCTCAGGTGTCTGAGTATCCTATTAAGGATCACACTGGTCACCTCCTGGTGCAAGGAAGGGGCTAGAAAAGGTGCCCTAAAAATTGTCTGCTTTACCCAACTCCGGTCTGAAGCAGGGATTGAACCTTGTGGTGGCAACACAAAAAAAGTACAAAAAACTTTTTTGGTAAAGAGGATTCCACTCATCATTGATACATGGAATGTGTGCATGCTTATGGATAACATGAAATCCAGAAGGCCTGAAAGATCAACAGTTCTTGTTGCAAGAGAACTCAGCAAGTATGGCATGCAAATATCATTCCTCGGCAAAAACAGGCTGGCAAATGAAGTTCAGCTTACCTAATTTGGAGCTAAATAAACATTCTTCTGGAGTGGCCTCAGTGAAGAATGCCACAAAGCTGGTGTTGGTCATGCAATCAAAACTAATCAAATCAGCAAGCTTGTATGCCTATCAAAAAGAATGAACAACAGACACATGGTCACGTGTTTGCCACTTGCATGAAAGCACTACATTACCATCCTCAGGAATATGCTCTCACCATGAATAATCCTGATGAAGTCAAAGAATGAATGACCTAGAGACCCCCATCAGCAAAGTGCCAAAAGGTAATTCTTGGTGTCTTTGAGAGTAGACACAGACTACCAGACATAGCAGGATGTTCTTGGGAGGAATGGAGTTGGAAACAGAAAAAGCAATGATCTCTTACTACTGAAGTCTTGGGCCTCTCATGACCTTCTCATCTCTAGCACTATCTTCTGTTTACCTAAACACAGTAAAATAGCATGGATGCACCCTCACAACAAACACTGGCATTTTATGGACTATGTCACTGTAAGGAGAAGAGACAGACTGGATGTAAAAGTGATGAAAGCAATGTGTGATACAGAGTGTTGGACTGGTCATAGACTTATACTCTCCAAACTAAGCATTTGCAGTCAATAAAAGCAGTGGCCCCACCTACCAGAACACTTAATACCCACAGATTAGAGCACTCATCAGAGCATAAACAGTTCCTTTCTAACAAGGAGGGAAAGCTGAGCCAACCCATAGTTGGCAACAGAGGAGTAGAAAAAGAGAGGGTAGCTTTAAGAGATTTGGTGTACAGCAGTACATTTACTCATCTGGGTCAGATGAGTGTCAGAACACTTGCAAACATCAAAACTGGTTTGACAAATATGATGGAGAAATTCAGAAGCTGCCAAATAAAAACAACTCCATAGGGTTTGCCAGAAGAATAGTTCACTCATCTCTAAGAAGACAGCATTTAACTATCAAAAGTAAAGTGAAAGGAAAGCTTAGAGAGATGAAAGATTCTTGACTCAGTAAGAAAGCAGATGAAATTCAGTTTTATGATGATAGTAACGCAAAGTGTTTTTATGATGTCCTGAAGGCTTTTTATGGGTCAAAGACTTATGATACATCTCAACTATTCAGTGCTGATGGAGTCACATTGATTAGTGATAAGAACACAATCCTGGAGAAATGGGCTGAACTCTTCCATAGTGTTCTCAACAGACCATTTTCAATCAATGTTGAAGCCATTAACCATTTATCTTCTATTGAAGTCAATCCCTCTCTAGAAGAATTTCCAACTAAGGAAAAGACTTTAGATGCTATTTGGTTCTTCTCATTGTGGCAAAGTACCTGGTGCTAATTCTACTCCAGCTGATATTCATAAGGCAGAGGGTCCACTGCTAATACAAAAACTGAAAATTTTCTGGGTTATAAGGCGAGAAGTTATCCCCTGGGAGTTTAAGGATCCCTCCATTTTCCATCTCTATAAAGGTAAAGGAAATAGATCTTTGTATGACAATCACGGGATCATCTCTCTTAATTACTGGCAATATTCTTGCCAGACTTTTCCTTAATAAGCTGATCATTCACCTGGAAGATGGTCATCTACCTGAGAGACAGTGTGGCTTCAAAAAGGGGCAAAGAACAGCCAGTATGGCTAACAATTCCAGGAGAAATGCTAGGAGCAGAACAGAGAACAATACACAATACATATCAATCTGACCAAGGCCTTTGACACTATCAGTCATGAGGGCCTTTGGAAAATTATGTCAAAATTTGGTTGCCTGGAGAAGCTCATCAGTCTTGTATGTCAGTTTCATGAGGGCATGCTTGCCCATGTTCTGGATAATGGACAACGCTCTTGCACTTTCCCATTCACCAATGGAGTGAAGCAAGTCTGTGTGCTTGCTCCCATCCTTTTTAGTATGATGTTTTTCAGCAATGTTGTAAGATGCTCTTAATGAGGATGTACAAGGTTTCAAAGTCAGCTACTGCATGGATGGTAAACTATTTATTTTGAAAGGTTACGAGTCAACACTAAAGTGGAAGAAGAGTTGGTGCATGATTGTTTTGTTCTCAGATGATTGTGCATTCAATACAGCCTCTGAAGCTGAGATGCAATAAAATATGGATTGATTCTCTGCTGCTTGCACTAATTTTTACCTAACAACAACAAGAAAACACAGGTTCTATTGTGCAATGATCAACTTTGATAGACTTACCTCTTTTCAGCAATGTGATGATCTAAGACAATTCCAAGGGACTCATGATGGAAAATGCTATCACATCCAGAGAAAGAAGTATGCAGTCTGAATGGAGATCAAAGCATACTATTTTCTCTCTGTTTTTTCTTTCTCGTGGTTTTCCCCCTTTGTTATGATTCTTCTTTCACTATGTGACTAATATGGAAATATGTCTAATAATATTGTACATTATATATTAGATTTTATACCATCTTAGCGGGAGGGAAAGGAGGGAGAAAATAATTTTGAAGTAAAAATCTTGTAGAAGTGAATGTTGAAATCTATCTTTGCATGTAATTGAAAAAAATAAAATACTATTAAGTCATGAGAAAAATAAAACTCAAGCTCTCCATCCATATGTGGAATCATTAGTTACAGCAAATGGAGAAATTGATTGCTGTTGATAAGTTCACTTACCTTGGCAGTCTGCTTTCCAGGGATGTACACAAAGATGTTAAGAGCTAACTAAAAGTTTTGGAGGCTCTGAAGGAAAGTGTGGGATAGGAGAGATATTGGATTGTCCACCAAATTGAAAGTCTACAGAACCGTAGTGCCATTTTATTCCTGTGAAACCTGGACAGTCTACCAGCACCATGCCAGGAAATGGAATAATTTCCATTCTAATTGTATTAGAAAGTTTCTGAAGATCATCTGGTAAGATACATTATCAGACATTGAGTTCCTTTCTTGAGCTAAATTGCCAAACATTGAAATACTACTGCAGAGAGCACAGCTCAGATGGGCTGATCACATTATTAGAATGCCAAACACACATTTTCCTGAAAAACTATTATTTTACAGAGAAGCCACACAAGGCAGGCGCTCACATGAAGGTCATAAGAAGCAATACAAGGACACTTTTGAGGTTTTCTGAAGAACTTTGGAACTGATTTTATGATATCAGAGATGCTGGCAAAGGAACACCCAACATGGCATGCCCACATCAAAGAAGGTCTTGTGCTCTATGAGTGAAGCAGAATTTCAGTAGCCTAAATAAAATGTTAGATGCACAAATTTAGAGACATCCCCATCTCAAATATTCGTATGAACTCTTTGTGCCTGACCTGTGGTAGAGTCTTCTATATTGGTCTGACCAGTCAAAGTCAGACACACTGTATCTTGTCTCCAACATACTGATGTCATTTTGGTCCTTTTGGAGAATGGAGGGCAACAACCCATCAAGTAATCAACCAACCAACCAATGGATAACGTGAGAGAGATGGAGTCAGGGTGACCTGAATTTGAGTTTTGCTATGGGCATTAAACTGTATCACCTAGGCAAGTCACTTATCTTTTCCATCCCTAAATTTTCTCATCTTTAAAGTGGAAATAATAAAAGCACATACTTATCTCCTATTTTGTTTGAAGTATCTAAAGGTATATATATGTAGAGTTTTTTGTAAACCTTAAAGTGCTGTATAAATAGATATTGCTATGCTTATTATTATTGTTAATATTACAAAGCTCTTTATGCATTATCTTATTTTATTCTCAAATCAAATATAACTATCTACATTTTGTAGATGAGGAAACAGAAATTCAGAAATATAAAGTGACATGCCTGCGGTTACAAAGCTTGTGAGTGGTAAAGTGATTAAGTGAGCCTAGATCTTCTTACTCTAGCTCCCATGAGTTTTTCAGTCTATTATGAGTATCACTCAAACTCAATGCTTTAGATAATGGCTATTTTGAATTGAGAGGAAAGCAAAATCACTATGAAATGGTTTGGGAAGATTTCAAGGAGGAGCAAGGATATAAGCTAGAACATAAAAGATGGAGATTAGATTAAACAGAGAAGATGGCGGAATTCCTCCAAAAGGGAAATGCTTGAGCAAAAGAATGGTGGTTGGAATAGTTCAAGTCATGCTTTGTGATCACTGAGGAAGGCAATTGGGCTATGTATAGGGTTTGTACAGCAGTATGGTGAGAGATCATAGAGTAATTCACAAAATCACAAATTTAGTACCGGAAGGGACCTTTGGGGTCTTAGAGACCAACTTCCTGAGTTTATGGACAAGGAAACTGAGACAAAGAGAAATTAAATCACTTTCTTTGGGTCACATAGCTAGTAAGTGCCTTAGGAAAATTTAGGAAGACCCCAAGTCTACCACTCTATTCACTACTCCATGAGCTAAGGCTGGAAAGATGATTGATGGTGAATACTAATGGATTCATCCCTTTATAAGTGCTGCTATCATTTTTGATACCATAGAAGTTCTTGATCTGTGATAGATATTCACTTAGAGTAAAAATCTCATCTTTCTATAGTCTGGTTCTTTTTCTGCTTTTGAATTTAAGTTCCCTGAAGGCAGAAACTGTATTTTCCCTTGTATTTGGATACCTGATACTTAGCACAATATGACACTCACATTCATTTTTAGTGTCCATCACATTTCTTTATTAATTATTTTCTTTCCTAATTAATTCCTTTTCTAATGACATGTTTCCAAGCTTCAGGTTAAAATAAACATGATGCATTTCTTAGTATACTACTAGCATGCCTGCCAATCTTTAAAGCTCTTTAGATTTGCATGAAGTTATATTTGTCAACTCTTCCTTCTAGATTTGGATTATCATGTTTTTAAATGATAGGTTTTGAGTGACAGCCTGGTTCCTGAGTGCTATTTTTATACTAACAGTCATAGAAATAATGGAACTATCTTTCGATCAAATCGTCTGTCAAGTGACAGCTAAGGCACACTCTAAAATTAAAGAGTCCCACAATATGCCAGGAAACCATATTCTCAGCAGTAGTGCTGACTTTGTAGGAGGAATCTAACACTTCAGGTTTTGTTCTAACTTGAAAAGAGTATTAAAGTTTCATTAAAAAAATATGTAAAAAATTTAATCTGGCAAGGTGCTAGATGCAGTAAGCTAGATTTTGAATTTACATGTTTCCTCCTGTGAGACATAAAGTTAGGATCATTTAAAAAAGAAAGTTTCCATCCTCTAAAGTGATTAAGTATCATCTATTGGAAAGGATGCTGGACCTGGAGTCAGGGAAGACCTGAGATCAAACCTGACCCTATACTTCCTAGCCCTGTGACTAAAGGCAAATCATTTTATCTGATCCTCACTAATTTCTACCATGAGACATTTCTTTGGTTCACCATTGCTTCCCTAAGGAACAGATATTTTTAAAAGTAAGGCACAGCAGGAAAAAAGGGAGGATTGAGCAAAATCTGCTAACAAAATAACACAGAAATTATTTTTTACCATGCAAAACTTGTCATCTTTGCAATTTAGTGAGTTCAGACTTAATATTTCAGAAAAAAACATCACAAAGAACACAGAGAATAAATAAGGAACAATACAGATATAAGTTCATGAATCAGAAAGCAAAATTTATAATATACCAGAAGAGGAGTGAAGTAATGAAGATGACAAAGTAAAGAAACCTTTTTGAAAATTAAAATTACTAATAACCAATCAATCAAGAAATAAATAAAATTAATAATAAAAGGTTAGAGGAAAGAAGGAATGGAAAATTTTGAACTAATTGCTTACCTGAATTGGGAAAGCAAAAGGAAAAAAAGAACTAGAGAAACAGATGACCAAATAAATTAAAGAAAGGCAATTAATAATTTAAGAAAGACCAAAATACTTAGTAAAGAGTAGGCAAACAGGAAAAGGATATTGAGAGAGATAAAGTACGTGCGGAGAAGATAGAATAAAAGTGGTTTAAGCAAAAGTAATCTTGAATTAAGTGCAGACTTAAAAAAGGAAAGATGAAAAAAACTGAAGAAATAAATTAAAAATCCTCACAAATCTTACAGTTATAACTATAAATATGAATACATTACACAATCAAAAGATATGAAAGTTCAAGAGATCTCCTCTCCTTTCAAGTTAAAACTATTTAAAGGTACTTCCTGAGGGATTATGGGCCTTTTAAGGTTAATTTTGATCATGTGAATTATATTTTGCTTTTTGAAGGTTTTATATACAATGCTTACTTTAGATGGCATCCTTACATAAGACCCTGTGTTATTGGGGAAGACACAGAGTTGTTAAGAGTAACTAATGCTTCGTATGTCAGAATAAAGCTGGGGTGGTTAAGTAGTGCAGTGAATAGAGCACTGGCCCTGAAGACAGTAGGACCTGAGTTCAAATGCGGACTCAGATACTTGGCACAAAAAATAGTCATGTGACCTTAGGCAAGTCACTTAACCCTACCTACCTTCCTCTCTCCAAAAAGCAAAAAAATAAAAAAAAATTAATAAAAAAGAATCAAGCTGAAAAAAATTGTGATAGGCTAAAGCAATGGTATGAACCTGACAGGATAGATAACAGATGATTGATAGATTATTTATTTATTAGGCACTCATTAAGTGATTTCTGTACTGAAAATATAAATATAAGCAAAGGAGGACAGTCCTTGCTTTCAAGGAGCTGGCACTCTAATGAGAGAAGACAGCACATAAAAGGTGTTCAAAAGTAGGTAAAAGGGAGAAGGTGCCAGCTTGTGGGGGAATGATGGAAAAGTCCAGAACATTAGAAGTGGAGTCTGAAGAAAGTGAATATAGATGGCCGGGGCTCTATGAAATAGTGATGCCATGCAGGAACTCACCAGAGGACGGGATAAAGTGTTGGAGAATCTTCAGAGTTTTGAGCCTTTTGGATGGAGATGGAAGAGGGTAGAGAGTAAAGTATAGATTGTTATTGAGTTGTGTCTGATTCTTAATGACCTTGTGGACCATAGCATGCCAATACTCTCCATGGGTTTTTCTTGGCAAAGATACTGGAGGACTTTGCCATTTCCTTCTCCAGTGGATTAAGGCAAATAGAGGTTAAGTGACTTGCCCAGAAGCACATAGCTGGCAAGTGTATGAGGCTGTATTTGAACTCAGGTCTTACAGACTCCAGGCCTAGCACTCAATCCACTCAGCCACCTAGCTACTTACAGATGCAGATATAGAAATTAGAAGTTAATAGGCATCAACATAATATTGTACAGTTGGGCCAACTGCAAAATTCTAGGTTGGCTAACTTAATAGTAAGTTAAATAAGGGGGATCTAGTCGAGATGTCTAACTGAACACAAGTAAACTGCCCAGTTATCTCATGCCTATTTTAGAAAAAAACTAACTTGATATTCATAAGAAGCCAAATATAACAAAGGATCAAACCTGACTTTCTCATAAGATTCTCTCCATCCATTGACAGAATAATTATTCAAAAATTTCCCTGAGGGTCATATAGGAAATTCAATTTTGGTCAAGCTGACATATCTTGCATTTGATGGGAGAACTTGTTTAGCCATTTCTCAATTGATGGACATTCCCACAATTTCTAATTCTTTGGCACCACAAAAAGAGTTACTATAAATATTTTTGTACATATAAGACCTTTTCTTTTTTCTTTAATTGTTTTGGAATGCAAACCTAGTAGTGGTATTACTGTTTTAAAGAATATGCACAGTTTTGTAGCCTTTTGGGCATAGTTTCAAATTGCTCTGCAGAATGTTTGGATTAGTTCACAACTCCACTGACAATGCATCCATGTCCCTATTTTTCCACATCCCCTCCAACATTTGTCATTTTCCTTTTCTGTCACATTAGTTAAACTGATGGGTGTGAGATGGTGTTTCAGAGATGTTTTAATTTGCATTTCTCTAATCAGTAGCGATTTGAAGAATTTTTTTTCTTATGACTGCAGATAGATTTGATTTCATCTCCTGAAAACTGCCTGTTTTTATCCTTTGACCATTTATCAATTGAGGAATGACTTATATTCTTACATATATGACTAAGTTGTCTCTTTATTTGAGAAATAATGTCTTTATTAGAGACATGTGTTATATATTTTTTTTCTCTCAGTTTCCTGCTTTCCTTCTTATCTTGGCTATATTGTTTTGGTTTGTGCAAAACCTTTTTAAACAATGTAATCAAAATGATGCATTCTGTACAAATTCTTTCTTTTTCCATAGATTCAGCAGGTAAAATATTCTATGCTCCCAAAACTTGCTTAAAATATTATCCATTATGTCTACATCATGTGCCTGTTTTGGCTTCATTTTGGTACATAGTGTAAAATGTTGGTCTATAGTTAGTTTCTACTGAACTGCTTCCTAGTTTTCCCAATGTTTTTCATCAATAAAGAGTGAGTTCTTCAAACAGTAGATTACTCTGGTCATTTACTGCTGTGTATTATGTTCTATTTCACTGACCCATCACTCTATTTTTTAGCCAGTACTAGATTGTTTTGATGATTGTCATTTTGTAATACAGTTTGAGATCTGGTATGCTAAGCCATCTTCCTTCACACTTTACCCCCATTGATTCCCTTGATATTTTTGACTTTTTGTTCTTCCAAATGGATTTCTTTTTTTTCCCCTGGCTCTATAAAAATCATTGATAGTTTGATTAATAATGCACTGAATAATTAAATTAATTTAGATAGAATTATAATTTTTATTATATTAGTTCAGCCTACCCAGGAAAAATTAGCATTTATTTCATTGTTTAGATCTGATTTTATTTGTGTGAAAAGTGTTTCACAGTTGTTGTGTTCATTACAGTTCTTGAATTTGTCTTGGCAGGAAGACTCTGAAGTATTTTATATCATCTGGAGTTATTTTAAATGGAATTTTGCTTTCTATTTATTCCTACTGGACTTGTTTGGTAATAATATAGAAATGCCAATGGTTTATGTGCATTTTATATGCTTCAGCTTTGTTGAAGTTGTTAATTACTTCAACTAGATTTTGGTTGATATTTTATATATTATATATATTTAGAAGACGTAATCTAAATATAATATCATATATATCATATACATATCATCATATTATCCACAAAGACTGATAGTTTTGTTTCCTTGTTTGTTTATTTTTGTTTTTTCTTAAATTATTCAGTATTTTGTTTCTCTCCCAGCTACATGTAAACACAATTTTAACATTTATTTTTTAAACTTTGAGTTCCAAATTCTCTTCTTTCTTCCCTCCCCACCCCCACTCATTGAAAAAACCTGCAATCTGATATAATGCATATGTTGTCATGTGAAACACTTCCATAATAGTCACATTGTAAAAGAGTAGCTATATTTCCTTCCATCCTATCACCTCCTGTTTATTCTATTCTCTCTCCTTTCACCCTGCTCCTGCTTTATTGGGGCTAGGGCTGTGCTGGCACAGCCTGTCCTGGACTGTGCTCCAATCTCACCCAGGTGTAAGAGACCTTTTCTTATGACCTTTCAAATTGTCATGGGCTGCAAAAGTGTTTCACTCTGTCTTTTTGTAGGTTCTGCCATTCTAGAATTTGTTTATATTCATTATTTAAAGATATTTGGAGGGTTTTTGAAGGAAAGCTTAGGCTAGTCCCTGCCTTTATCCTGACATCTTGTCTCTGCCTCCTATGATTTTCTTATGATTGTAGAGAAACCAAGAATTCTTTTCTCCATCCATAGTATCCTGTTGCAAATACCCTTCTGATATTATTCATACATATTTGCTAAGGAAGAGAATAGGAAACAAATTTGGGAGGGACATTTAGGATTTTGTTAAAAAATGCTATTTTTCTGTTTTCTAAGGTTTTCTTTACTTGTGGTATATTTCCTAAGAATTGGGTATTAAATGTTCCAATAATCTGAAATCCTATTTTAGGTATTTACAATTTTTCCAATGTCAATAGTTGTCATGATTTAATTTTAGTAGTACTCCAAATTTCTTCCTGGAATAAAAATTTGTCTTTTAAATGATCGTTTTTCTTCTGGTGAATGGCTAGATAGCTACAGGTCATGCAATGCTGCATTTTCTAAAGAAGTAACTTTATGAGTCACTGTATCAGCAATGCCATATTCACAATGCCTATAGAGATTACAAATAT
>NW_027185798.1:54408352-54412851 GCF_028583685.1 Petaurus breviceps papuanus | reverse complement strand
AACGGGGCATGGAAGATCTTTAAATCCCATAACCCTTACAGTCACACACAGGTTAATGAAAGAATGGTTTAAAAAATGGTAGGACTGGGTTGGCCAGGTAGCACAGCGAGTAAGAGCACCGGCTCCAGTGTCAGGATAACCTGGAGATCGAATCCTGGGCTCAGACACTTAGCACCCACCCAGAAACACCTAGCCATGTAACCTTGAGCAAATTACTTAACCTCAATTGCTTAGGGGAAGCTAGGTGGCTCAGGGAGTAAGAGCACCTGCTCCAGTGTTGGGATGACCTGGAGATCGAATCCCGGGCTCAGACACTCAGCACCACACCCAGAAATAACTGGCCGTGTAACCTTGAGCAAGTTAATTAACCCTGATTGCTTGAAAAAAAAGGGGTAGGAGTGAGGAGGCTGCACTATATTGCCAAGGAAGAAAAACGCAGGAAAAGTGTTGCAATACAAAGGCTATAATCAGAAGAGGAGGTGGGTCAGTCATAGAACAAAATAGAGGGATAGGCAAAAGACAACCCACATGCTTCATTAATATCTATGTAACATGAAGAAATTTAGAGAAAGGCTTCTGGCAAGTTGGGTTCCCTTTCCCTGGATGTTGGGAAGGAGATATAAAAGAGCACATGAACAAGAACTGCAGAGGATGAGACACCTTAGGTGAATCTTTAACAACAGAGGGACAATCAACATGCATTTACATGTCTACTTGTTCCTGACACTGACTAGATATAGAGATACAATTACACACGTTTACCCACAAAATCCTAGATTTAGAGCTGGAAGGGACAAATGCTTCATTTTATCAAATGAGGAAACTGAGACTTAGAAAGATTAAGTAATTTGCCTAAGATTACATAGTCATGAAGTGAGAGATCTGAGATTTTAATTCATGTCCACTATCAACAAAGCCAGCCTTCTTTGCACTGTAAAATGCTGCCCTCTCAAAAGGCAACATTCTTCTAGGAGGATGTAATATAAGTTTGTAGAAGTGAACACTTAAAGAAGTTTCTTTGGTATAGACAGTCACAGGATTTGGTTGTGGAGTCGAAGGGCAGCAGGTTGTCATGTTCTTTCCAGTTTTTGTTACTGAGTCAATTAATTGTGTCCAACTCTTTTTGATTCCGTTTTTTTACAAAGATACTGGAGTGGTTGGTCATTTCTTTCTCCAGCTGATTTTGCAGATGATGAAATTGAGACAAACAGGGTTAAGTGACTTGCCTGGGGTCACATAGCTAGTATCTGAGGTCAAATTTGAACTCATGTCCTCTTGACTATAGGCCTGACACTCTATTCACACTGTACCACCTAGCTGCCTTATCTTTTCCAATAGCAGTAAAAATATTTATTTGATTATTGTTCCCTCAGGAAGAGGTAGAAAGCAAAAGTGAGGGGATTTTGAGCGTGACAGCATGGCAGATGTCAGAAATATAGATCTATTAATAAAATAAATATTTCTTCTTATCTTTCCAGTTCTATAATGATTGTATATAAAGTCTCTATTGACTTACTGTATGCTCTTCCCAGTCAAGGCATACAGACATAAGCATTTATTAAGCATACACTATATTTCAGGCCTAGAGAGAGAAACAATGTTTCTATTTCATTGAAATATTCTGGCTAGACTGCAATGCACTGTTTCAGAAACATTTGGTAAAAGAATTCAGATCTAGTGTTGGGAATCAAGCAGTATCTTTCATATCTGTAAAGATTATTTTAATTTATTTCACTTGTAGGTTATGCCAACTTGTAAAGTAATTATCAATTTAATATCAAATTTTTCTATACCCTTTTAAAATCTGTTAAGTTTATTCTTTATTTCATTACCTCATCCTTAATGATGAAATTTTAAGGAAAACAATAATTAGATAAGAGTTGAAAATTTCTGCAAAAATATTTAACAATTCTTTTTTATCATCAAGGCCAGTAGAACCATCTTAATGTTACACTACCAGATGTACTTAGAGAGTCAATAGAAAGAGTATTGAACAAAACAACAGTAACAAAAGTAACTGAATTAGACCAAGTATATGTAGTGGGGATCCAGTTCAGAGCAACATAAATTTTAAGATTGTTTAGAGTTCTATTCACAAGCTCTGTGTAGGTAGGGAAAATATAAAAAGAGGAGAAAAACCCAAATTTTCCTGAAACCCAAAGAAATTGATGGACAGAACATCAACAATTATTGCCCCTATGCCTATTTTCCAACCAATATGAAATTTTATGAGAAAAAATGTATTCATGCACAGAGGGTCTCCTTAATGAAGATATTAAAAAGGATTTTTTCAAGTGATAAAGTCCATAGTAGATATCTTTACCTATATTCATTTGATTAAAAGATGTAGAAAATACAAGATATTTCTGTTTATTGTTGATTGACTACTAAAGAGATTTGTCTCAGTTGAACCAAACACTGATTCTCTTTTAATAAAATGTTCCCCATTGTGATAGTAATGGAATATAAAGATTCCCCTGTATTGGCTTGGTTTTCAAATTGACTGTGTTAAAACCCAGAGCTTGTTAATCCCACCTGTGGGATGGACTTGTTGATGTGAAAAGAGAGTCCTGAACTGGGAGGAGCTGGTGACATAGATTTGGAGAGACAAGAGAGAGGCAGAAGAACTTTTTGGAAGCAGCACCCTCATGGAGGCAGAGAAAGAGACTGAGAGCATTGCTGAGGGCCACTTTGAATTGCCCTGGACTTTTGAGACCTGCCCCCAAAGCGGCCAAGGACTGAGGAGACATGGCTGTTTTGCTGGTACTTTGTCTGTCTGTTTTGATGTTGTTTTGCCAGATTTGTCCACTGGTGAAAGACAGTCCTGTTGTTGAAGAAGTCCTGAAACCTGGCTGCTGGTTAAGAGCTCCTGAGACTGTCCTGCAGACAGAGAGTGAATACTGTCCACTGGTGAAGGACAGTGCTGTTGTTGCAGGGGTCTGGGAACCTTTCTGTTGGTTCAGAAGCCCTGAAGAAGGATTTTCTTGTTGTATGTTTACAGAAATCCTGGGAGAGGGTTTTGCTAATGTTTTCAGGGGTTCTAGGATTGTTCTACAGACAGAGGATGAATTAATGAAGAGACTGGCAATGCATCTTGTGGCCTTGCTAAGCTTTGTCTCCCCAGGAACTAAGATTGCTGAGAACTTGCCTCATGTCAAGATGAAGAAAAGACCTCCATTTGAGTATTAAGTGCTGTGCTTTAACTTGATGTAACTATGAGGTAGATTCAATTGTGATCCAGGGGTGGGGAACTTTTGACCTTTTTGTGTTCTATGGTTGAACAAATGAATGTACTTTACTTATGTTTGGAAACTTATCTCCATTTGAGAAGAGGAGTTTTGTGATGGACTAAATGAAGGTACAGCCTAGGGGTGGAGTAGTATTTAGAACAGGGACTTTTTAATTAATTCAATAAATGGAAGGTCCTGGGGTGGGGTAGTACTTGGAGATTATTTAATCACACTTAGTAAATGCTTTATTTTGAATGATGTCATGTTTTGATCTTCTCTGTTCTTGGTTTGTCACTGAATAAAATGGAGAGCACCTATGCTGGTATTCTGAACCTTGGGAAGTTGCCTTTCCTTGGCATTACAGTACACCCATCCATGCATCGAAATTATACAAAAGTCTTTGAAAACTATGTCATTCGGGATCATCTTGTTTTATGGTCCCTCTGATCATCAATTTCATTTGAGACTTAAAATTGGGAGAGATATACTAGCCAAATACAGGTATGTCATGGCACTCTAGATCTGTAACCTGGTGATCCTGGGCTGACTTAAGCAAGCAAGATGACAAAGTCTGATACCCTATAATATTGAACACTGTTCAAAGTTTTCTTAAGAGAGACATCAGTGTCTAGATCAAAGGAAGCAATACAGTCCATTCTACTTTTCTCTAATTAGACTACATGTTGATACTCTCTTCAGTAACAAAAATAGGAAGTGTGTAGACAGGTTAGACATTTTAGAAAGGATAGAGACAAGCTACGATGAATCAAGAAAAGGATGAAATCAATGATAAGAGGTTGGAAAAATTGGTCTATGCAGGTCAACTGAATGAAAAGGGAATGAGAAGACTTGAGAAGCATGATGGCTGACCTTTTGATGGGCTGTTATATGGAAATGGGATTAGAATTATTTTGATTGGCTCCAGAGGGCAGAAATAAGAACAGTTAGTAGAAGTTACAAGGGTGTAAATACTGGTTTGATGTAAAGAAAATCTTCCTAACAATTGGCACTATAAAAAAGTTGAATGGGTTGCCTGGGAAGATAGGTGTTTTCCTCCTCATATTAATTCTTCAAGCATAGAAATGGAAAGCGTGAGAGAGAGAGAGAGAGAGAGAGACAGAGAGAGAGAGAGAGAGAGAGAGAGAGAGAGAGAGAGAGACAGAGAGAGACAGAGAGAGACAGAGAGAGACAGAGAGAGAGACAGAGAGAGAGAGAGACAGAGAGAGAGAGACAGAGAGAGACAGAGAGAGAGAGAGACAGAGAGAGAGA
>NW_027185798.1:54253315-54407952 GCF_028583685.1 Petaurus breviceps papuanus | reverse complement strand
TCCTGGAAGCTTTCAAACCTCAGGATATTTGTGGACACCTACAGAAGTATCACTATTTACAACCCGATCCTGAATCAATTCCGAAGCTTATAATTTTAATTTGTATCACGAGACCACTAGCATATGGGAGCATTGAAGAGATATGGAGCTAATTGGGTTGTACCATGTACTCTGCATTTAACTCTTTCAAAATGCAATTTCTCAGTTGCCTTGATAGTCTAGACATCCTTTCTATGGGGACTTAAATTCAGGGGAGAATCAGTAATGCAATTTCTTTATAGAAAACATTCATGTTAATACAGCATAATTCTATAATCAACAGGAAGTAGAAAGAAAATTGGTTATGAAAAAATAGATTTATAGATAGAGAGCTAAAGCACATCTAGTCAAATCCTTTCATATTAAGAGGGGGAAACTGGGATTTTAAATAACTTATCAAAAAACAAGCTTGTAGCAAGTGGCAGAACTTGGATTTGAATCCAGGTCCTCTGACTCCAAACTCAGAACTCTTTTCATGAAATTATTTTATCTCCCAATTATAGGATCTGGATTTGAATCCTAATGCTGGTACTTTCTACTTCTGTGACCTTAAACATGTCATTTAACTTCCCTAAACCTCAGTTTCCTTCTTTGCAAGATGATGGAGTATCAATAAGTGATCTTTAAGGTCCCCTCAGGCTTTAAATCTGTGATGCTATGATCTTACTTATAATCTTGGAAATATTTAATTAATTTTAGAATATTTAAACTTAAACTAAATTTACACTTTAATACTTGCACAGGTCGGTCTGTGATTTCATCCATATTGAATGACTCTAATCCTTTGTAGCTCTTGTCCCTAAAGATAAATCCTTCATCTAGTATCTACCCAGTATTCTGCAATCGATAAGTAATAAGTGTTTGCAGTATGCCAAGCATTAAGCCAAGCATAAGGACAGGATAAAAAATGAAAGTGAAATTGTTCCTACCCTCATGAAGCTTACATTCTAAATCAGTAAGATAGATTATACATCCACACATATATGTGCACACACTTGCAAATGTATTTATAGGTATGTGTGTATGTATGTATGTATGTATATATGTATATAAACACACATATATCAGATATATGACATAAATGCAAGGTAGTTTCTTGTGTGAAGGAGTGGTGTTTGAGAGACAGGTGAAGAGGGGAAGGATTCCAATAATGTGGGATAGCCAGTAAAAAGGCACAAAATAGGAGATGTGTGGCAAATAAGTAGTACAGTATGACTTGATCATGAAGTGCATGGAGGGGATTAGTTTATAGGAAAGCTAGAAAGGTAAAAAGTAGCTTTTCTGCCAGCTCCTCCATATTCCAGGTACATGGGGCTCACGCTGTTCCTGCTTCACGTGAGCTGCCAAAATGACAAACACAAAAGGAAAAAGGAGAGGGACACGATACGTGTTTTCTAGGCCCTTTTGAAAACATGGTGTTGTCCCTTTGGCTACATATATGCGAATATACAAGAAAGGTGATATTGTAGATGCCCCACAAATGTTACCATGGCAAGACTGGATAGGTCTATAATATTACTCAGCATGCTGTAGGCATTGTTGTAAACAAACAAATTAAGGGCAAGATTCTAGCCAAAAGAATTAATGTGCGTATTGAGCATATTAAGTATTCTAAGAGCAGAGATAGCTTCCTGAAGCAGGTAAAGGAAACTGATCAGAAGAAGAAGGAAGCCAAAGATAAAGGCATTTGGGTTCAACTGAAACGCCAGCCTGCTCCACCCAGAAAAGCACACTTTGTGAGAACCAATGGCAAGTAACCTGAGCTGTTGGAACCAATCCCCTATGAATTCATGGCATAAGTGACTAAAAAAGGATTAAAAAATCTTGGATTATGAAAAAAAAAAGGTAAAAAACATAAAGGATGTGAAGTGGAGTTTGTTAAGTAGGAAAATGTCATGGTCAGATTTTTGCCTTAGGAAAATTACTTCAGACCTCTGTGGAGGATGAATTAGAGTGGGGAGAGATTTAAGCTGGAGCAACAAAACAGGAAGCTGTTGCAAGAGTTGATAAGAGATGATGAGGGCCTGAAGTAGGGTGGTAGATGTATGAAATGACCAGATCTCTCTTTGTTCCTTCCTTCCTTCCTTTCTTTTTCTTTCTTTCTTTCTTTCTTTCTTTCTTTCTTTCTTTCTTTCTTTCTTTCTTTCTTTCTTTCTTTCTTTCTTTCTTTCTTTCTTTCTTTCTTTCTTCCTTTCTTCTTTCTTTCCTTCCTTCCTTCCTTCCTTCCTTCCTTCCTTCCTTCCTTCCTTCCTTCCTTCCTTCCTTCCTTCCTTCCTTCCTTCCTTCCTTTTCTTCTTGTTCTTGTTCTTTTTTTTTTCTTCTTCAGGAATTAAGGCTAAGTGACTTGCCCAAGGTCACACAGCTAGAATGTGTTTGAGGCCAAATTTGAATTGATTCCAGGGTCAATGCTCTATCCACTGCTCCACCTAGTTGCCCCCAAAATGATCAGATTTAGCAGCTGATTGGAAATGTGGAGATCTTAAAATTGTCCAATCTGCACAAAAAATCACTGAGGCAAAGCTCTGAGTCAGTGGCACTTTTGTAAAGGGTTTGTGGGTCCCTCTAATGAAGTGGATCTCAATGATTTGAGATGTCTCCTTCCTCTAGGACCTTAATATTATAGTGTTTGATACTTAAACAATACAAGTGAAGCAGACCAAAAATACAGGATCCAATTAGTTGACAAATGGGCTAGTGAGCAGACCTTCACAGACCTACCTTGACCTTTCAGGAGGTCCTACCAAGCTGATGAGTAGGCTTATGGACTGATGAGCATTTGTCAAAACTTCTACATGGACCAATGGACCAGTAGAAGGGCAAGCCATAGTCTGATAACCAGGGTCACTAATTGGTCAAATACTCATATTCATCTCCCCATGTTAGGCAATAGAGGGATGACAAAGGTTAGAGAGGCAACAATAAAAGCTGGGGGGGCTTTCCATGTATTTGAGTCACCTCCACCATGCTGGGCTTGGTCACTATAACAAGGAAAAACAAGGGTGGAGGCCCTCTAGTTAACTTCCTATGATTAAGTTAGTGAGCTTACAATATGTAGTTCATAGCTCTGAGGCCTATTATCACAACTTACAATCACCATTCCTATAGAATTGTTTTAAACTGATTCATACTAATTGGAATAAAACAGGTGTCCAATAAATAGGAGTGGAATTAATCATATATCACAGAAATGTGGGATGAGTGAGTAAAAAGAGTCTTGCATGATATGAAAATTGCAAGCATAGATGACTGGGGGCATGGCGGTACCCTCAGTAATAATAGGGAAGCTTGGAAGATGGATGGAAGCCTTCTTTTAGTACTTTTAATGATATGTGGGAATTAGTGTAGCACTCAGGATGTGCATCTGTTATCCTTTACTCTTGCTATGTGAGGGGGTTAAAAAAAACATTTTTTGAGGGGGTTATACACTTCTTGAATGATTTCTTAGAGGCTTCTTAAAGGCAAGTTGTTTTTAATATACTACAGTCTATTTATAGCTACCAGATTTCTCTCAATTGTCTTTTGGATCACTCACAATTTTTATTCTTGGGAGATTATGGAATTGTAGGCAATGAGCATCTCTGTTAAAATATTAGTGTTAAAAGTGAGTTATTATTTCAGGCAACAGCTTAGAAGTACTTGCAATTTTTCAAATGCAATCTTATCCCTTCTCTTTCTCCAATTCAATTTTGAACCCAGTTCATTGCCTACCTACAGCATCTTTCCAAGATACATAGGCACTGCCAAAGGAACTCAATGTACAGTTCACTTCATTGAGAATCATAGTCTAGACAATAGGAAGTCTTCATCCACATTGTTATACCTATGTGGATGGTTAGGCTAAACTCTTTTGAGTGACTATAGGTCAATTTAAGGAGACTTTTTTAATACTTTGGGGCTTGCCCTAATCAATGGATCAAATTCTAAATTTTACATGACATTGTACTGATTGTTAATTTCAAATTTAATTTTTATTCCCAATAGGTTAAGATTTAGTAAATTTCTGAATGTCAGTGTGATTTGAGAGGAAACATTTATGCTTCTTATATGCAAATCATAAACATTACAGCATACAAGGGTGGATGCAGGATAATGGATTGAAAGTAGGATGAGGCCTTAGAGGTCAGCTAGTCTAATCCTCTTATATTACAATGGAGGAAATTAAGTTCTAGGTAGGTTAAGTAAATTAGCTGGATTATAGGTGAAGTAAATATAAGGGGTGGAATTTGAACCTTGATTCTTTGACTCCAGAGCAGAGTACTCTTTCTACTATAATTTATGGCCTTTTCTTTGAAAGGAATTATAATCCAATAAGGAAGATATTACATGTAACAAATAAACAAGACACAAAATAAAATATGATAAGATTGAAAGTGTGGCATAATGAACAGAGTCCTGGACTTGAATTTAAAAAGTCTTTGGTTTTATTCCTTCCTCTAAAAATTAAAAATGGTTTGATCATGGAAAAGTCAATCAACCTTGTTAAGGATCAGGCAGTTCTCAAAGATTATAAATCATAGACAAATTGTGAACTGCATTTCCCTGTGGAGGGAATTCCAACATCATTGAAATGATTAGTCTTTGATATATGGGCATTGTTGTAAATATATGCAGAGGTACAAATAATTTGAAAGGTCCAAGGAGGAAACCAGATTACTTCTGGTAGAAAAAGAAAGATTCATATGAAGGGCATATTTCAGCTGGATTTTTAAAGATAGATAAGTTTTACATAGGTAGATTATTGGGTTGTGGAAACTGAGAATTCATCTTAGGTATAAGTGGTAGCATCCATCTGCATGCATTTACTAAGCATCTGTCATATGCTAAGCACCATGTTAGGAGCTAGGGTTATAAAGACAAAGGATGAAATAATCTTTCTTCTCAAGGAACTTACATTCTATTGGGGGAAATTTTATATTTATATTATTTCTGTATATTCTATATTTATTAAAATGCATGCTCATATTTAGTATATTTGATACTTATAATGTGACATATATAATATACTTTTATAAATATATGTTAATTTATTATATTTATATAAGTATGTGTAGAATAAATATATTTGAAAAAACTAAATATAAGATAGTTAAGTACCCAATAGGTTGGGAGGAAGGACACTAGCAGTGGGGGAATCAGGAAAGGCTTTGTGTAGATGATTGTGTTTGAGCTTTGTTTTAAAGGATTCTATGTCTTGGAGGCCAAAAGGGAAGGCATTCCAGGCATGCAGGATGTCCTATATAAAGTCATGATGACTTAAAATAGAATATTGCATATGAAGAACTGAGAGAAGAATGGTTTGATAAAATCAAAGAGAACAGAAGTGGGCATAATTTCCAATGAACTGGAAAGATAGATTGGGGCCATATTATGAAGGGTTTTAAAAACTAGACAGAAAAGTTTATCCTAGAGGCATAGGAAACCACTGGTCTTGATTGAGTACTGGAGTGGAATGGTTAATTCTGAGATTAAGAAAAACCATTTTGGCAGCAGTATATAGGATGGAGAGATTTGAAGCAAGGAGACTAATTAAGACACTGTGGTTATAATCTAGGCAAGAGGTCATGAAGCTCAAGAGAGACTAGGGCTAGATATATAGATCTGAGTCATCTAATTAAATGCATGAGACCCGAGAAGGACACTGAGAATACAGAGAAAGGAGAGAGGAGGGCCCCAAAAAGAACCCTGGGGAATATTCATATTTAGAGGTCATGATATGGATGATAAACCAGCAAAGGAGACAGAGAGTAAACTAGTAAGCATTAGCAAAAACAAAGTTCAGAGTGACCTTGGGGCACAGGGAGAAGTTTAATTTAGTTGGATGATAGAATAAGTGATAGGGAACAGTGTCATGTAAGGCTATCAAGGTAGGTTGCAGCCAGATTGTGGCTGTGCTTGAAAAACAATGTTAATGAAATTAAGCTCTTTTGTTCCAATAATCAAAAGCTAGCCATTAAGTGGGAAATGACACGATTAGATTTGTTCACTCAGAAGATTACTTTGATGGTGGAGTGTAGGATAGATTTGAATGGGGAGGTATCACAACATCATAGATTTTTTGTTTTAAATATTGATACCTTTTGTTTTGATATGCAACTACATTTCTCAACATATCCCTCTGTCCTCCACCTCCCAGAGAAGTTCAGGATTTAGAGTTGAAACAGCCCTTAGAGTAAGTGCTTAATAAATATTTTCTGATTGATTGATTTTACACAGGAGGCAATCAAAGCTTAGGAAAGTTAGGTACTTTCCCAAGGTTACATAGATATAGTGAAGAAAGAGAGCTGGGATCTGAATCCAAGTCCTTTCACTTCAAATCTATTGTTTTTTTCTATTACTCATGCTGTAAATCAGAGGTAGGGAATCCAGTTAGAAGTCTACTGTAGTATGATGAAAGAAAATAGAATGATGGAGACACTGGCTTATACACCAATTCTATACTGTTTAGTACACTTTATACATATTATTACAGTTAAATATAGGCTTAAAATTATCTTTTATAATTCATAAAATGGCTTGTCTAGTCCTAGGCTTTTTACTATGGGGACTGGTGAGACTCAGTATGATTAAGTAGTTTCTATATTATTCAGTGCTTTGCATATGAACAGGTCAAATTGGGCCTTGTTTCATTCTCCCTCTGGTACATCATCACATGTCACACAAAATTGTTGATGTATCCCAAATTAGGGTAAGTTCCCATGTCAACCACCATGACTGATTTTTCAGCCTAAAGATGAATGCTGATCAATATATGTAGCCTTATTTAGATTTTTTTCAATGAATTGTAAATAACAAAGAAAGCAAAGGAGATGGATCGGGACAGCTAGTCCATGCACAGAACATAATAGCTGCCTCTATCTGCAAGGGACTTCAGGGAAAAAAAAATCACAGATGAAGAAATGTCAGGTATTCAAGAGCAAAATGAGGGTATGCATTTTATTTTGAGAAAATAAAAAGTGATTGATACACTCAATATACATTTACACAAAAGCAGCCTTCTTTTCCGTCAATGTTATACAGCAATCCAATGTGAAACATACATAGAGACACCAAGACAAGATATTTCTTTCATCAGTCACTTATTTACATGTTGTGTGGTATCAGGTGATATAATGTAAGTTTTTGGGAAAAAAATGCAAGCCCACTTTAGGCTATTGAACCTCTAAGTGGAAGCAGTACATGGAAAATGAATAGAGATATTTATATTCTTGGCTTAACTTCCATGCCCCTAGAATTACATAAATATTTTACTGACCTGGAGAGATTTCTTGGTATTTCATGGCACAACTCTGAGCTTAAGCACTTTGGTTTGAAAATAGTGCTCAACTTTGCAATGGAGACTGTCTTACTCCCCTACCATTTCAGGGACATGCATCATAAACTCTCTGGTAAACACTGGGATGGTTTTTGATGGGCCATGTATATGGAGGGAGATCTCACTTGCAATGACTGATGTGACCAATAAATGTCATCAGATATAGGCCATAGCTTGTATCAATGGGAGTGGAAACAGTGAAATATGTTGCTTGATAAGTCATTACAGTGCAGATATCCCTTGCATTGTACAATACATGTGTTTTATCGATGGAATGTATAAATTGAATTTTTGTAAATGGAATATATTTTAAATGATTTAAATCAATATACCCTAAAATTTATTCAATAAATAGTTTGAGTTTTATTTTTTATAAAAAGGAAATTGGCATACATGTACTAGGAATGTTTTATATTATTTTTATTTTTTATTATGAGCCTAAAAACATAAGATTTTGATAAACAAAATATAGATAAGAGAACACATACAAAGCCATGAATTTATATTATATAGCTACATGTATATGAAATTTAACATGATAACAAAAATTCCCTTCTTGTCTCTGTCCCCTTTTGAACTTCTTTCTGTTCTCTTTTGCATTAAAAAAATTCATTGAAGCTATTTTTATATTAGTCTTTTTACCTATCAAATCCTTTCCACCTAACTCCCACCATTTCTTTCCCCAAACCTTGCCTTGTAACATAAAAATATGGTCAAGCAAAACAAATCATCAAAATGGTTATATCTATGAAATGGATGTCTCTTTTTACACCTCTCATCTATCCCTGTGCTAGGAGGGGAGAAGCATGATTCATCTTCATTCTTTCAGGGTCTAATTGGTGACTGTATTGATCAGAGCACTGGAGTCTTTCAGGGTTGTTTTCATATACATTAGTGTAGTCATTGTGTAAGTGATTCTTCAAACATAATCATTCCCAGTTATTGTTCCAATGAATTTGGTTATTTCTAATTCAGTACAATAGATGTTTGTTAAGTAGCTGCTGGGGCAGGTAGGTGGCACAGTGGATAGAATACTAGGTCTAGAGTTAATAAGATTCATCTTTCTCAGTTTAAGTCCATCCTCAGACACTCAGTAGCTGTGTGACTGTGGACAAGTCAATTAACCCTGTTTACGTAAGTTCCTTATCTATAAAATCAACTGGAGAAGGAAATGACTAATTACTCTGGTATCTTTTGCTAAGAAAACCCCAAATGGGGTCACAAAGAGTCAGACATGACTGAAATCACTCAACAATAACAGCAGCAACAACAAAACAGCTGCTATGTGCAATGTTTGCTATGAAAAGAAAGACGTAATGAAAAAGCAATCCCTGTTCCCAAAAATCTTATGTATTGGGAAGTGCAATATTTAGGCACGTAAGTGTATACATGACCATTTGATAGGAGGAAGAACACTAACAACAAGGCATTATAGTCAAGTCAATTACAGCATTCATTAAGTGCATTGGTTCCATATTGTGCACGGTTTTAAATGCCAAGCTGAAGAGTTTGTTGTTATGCCCTAGATACAGTAGGACATTTCTGAAATTCACTGAGCAGAGGAATGACATAGCCAGGTTAAATAAAAATAGCACAAGTATTTGTTCAGTCATTTGATAATCATTTATTAACCACTGACAATGTACAAAACACCATAATAAGAAACTATTTTAACCAATTTACAACACGTAAATATAAAATACCTATGAATAAAAATATAACAATAGATAATAAGCAATGGATTGTTGGTAAAGTAAATAAATTTTGTAGGAGTTTAGAGGTTAAACAAATCACTGTGAGCTTTAGTGGTTAGTAAGGTTTTATGGAAGCAGCAGAGTTTAAATTGGACCTTGAAGAATAGGTAGGATGTATTCAATAGGTTTTCCTTAAAATAGAAAGTTAATTCTGATACATAGCCCATGTTTTTTGAGTTGTTTGTTCCCTCATAATCAATGTGCACTGATCCATACATACTCTCTCACCTAGTGCCCTGGGAAACCAAACAATGTGTGTTTGTGAGATGGCTGGTTCTGGTGAAGCATTCAATCTGTGACCTTGGAATAGAATGAAGTTAACAGATACTTTAGAAATCAGACCAGCAGTGTTGACCCCAGTATCATGTTTCACATGAATGAACTTAGCCTCATTTATATCCTCATAAATACACTAAGAGACCAGGAAAAATGCTTTATAAGATTTTTTTTTAATGGTCTTCAGAAAGAATTTGCAAAGGAGCTGTTAAATTTCCAGATGACATAAAGCTAAGAGGCATAACTAAATGCTGGATGACAGAAAAAAGTTCCAGATCCTGTTGGATTAGGATAGATTTTTTTATTTTGTTTTGTTTTTTCGCTTTTTGGAGGGCAAGTGGAATTAAGTGACTTGCCCAAAGTCACATGGCTAGTAATTGTGTCAAGTGTCTGAGGCCCGATTTGAAGTTAGGTACTCCTGACTCCTGGGCCGGTGCTCTATTCACTGCTCCACCTAGCTGCCCCTAGGACAGTTTTCCAAACAGATCAGGGCTATGTCCAAGTAGGTTCACAGGAAGAGATGAATCAGTTAGATAGACAAGGCACTCGTAATTTTAGTGATGGTTAAATTTTTTTAAAAATTGGAAAGTATGGGTCACTTTACAGAATCTTTCACTAATAAGGATATTGTTTTCAATGCTAAGAGAATGTTAATGCTCAGCATATAGAGAAATGCATTTTAAGTCTTCCATTGTTATCCCTAAAAATAATATTAGTTGAACTTTTGTTGGTCTTTGGGACTCTTTATTTGGAATTGGCCTATGCAAGCAGGAAGGACAAAAACACTACAGAAACAATCAGGGACTAAGAGACAACATGGAGAGGAAGAATGAATTTAAGATTCCACAGCACATTGATTTTTTGATGTTCATGTCTATATGCTTCATTGTCTTCAGAATATTCCCCTCCTCAAACAACAACATAGAAGTTTACTGTACTTAAATTACTTTTTGATCACTGTATAAGAAGGAATGAGATCTTTGAATTAGAGCCATTATATGTGTCTTTAAAAAGAAAATGTGAATATAAAGCATTTTGGTATGAGGGCTGGTTTAACTGTGCACCATCGCCATTTCCTGATACAATCAACAAAATGGAGCACCCTTTTTTATGAGCTCAAACTGAAATAAACACCAGTGATTTCAGGGGAGGAAAACAAAATCAAGACAAAGTTAAACACACCTATTAATTCATTATATGCTTTTTATTTTTTCACAGCTGATAGCTAAAATTCAAATGAAATAAACCTTCAGGAAGGCTGTATTCTGTCAATAGAATGTGCTCCCAACAGCAGAAAGAAATATTAGCTGCACATGAATTATAGTGCAAGAAAACAGGGATGGGATGGACAGCTAAGTTTAACCTTGTTTAGAGTTGGGAGAGGGAGAAAGATAGACAGGAGAAAAGGAGGGGAAGGGAAGGGAGGAAAAGAGGAAAGGGGGGTAGAGACGGAAGGGAAAAAGCCAGAGTCAGAGAATACTGTACTGATAGCTAGCTATAAATGCCTCTATAATTTCCTTCTCTGATGCTTTCAGAATGCCGTGGAACTGATCTTGGGTTCTTGATGGCCATGCCAGAGAGGACTAAACTGTGGCAAGATTCTGCTACATTGTAAAGGCATTTAGTATCATCTTTGGACAGTCAAACTAGTTAATAGCTAAGAACATAGAGGACAGCCCAGTTACTTTGTAGTTCTTTGGACTCACAGATCCAGGAAACAAATTAAAAATATGAAATGGTTGTCAGTCCTGGGTAGAGCCCATCCTAATCCATAGTAACAGTAGCAGTGATGATGAAAGAGACTGAACATTAAGACTGATGTGGTTTTTAGTAGGCCTACAAAAAATTAACTTGGAGATTTGAACTTTAAGTGTGAAATCATTCTCTTCTGATCAAAGAGTGGAGATACTTCTGGATGAATTGAGTCATATCAAATGCAACAGTTTTTATTCTAAAACAAGGGTTCTTGACCTGGGGTATAAAAAGTCTTTTTAAAACTGTTTTGATAACTGTATTTAAATGTAATTGGTATTCTTTATAATCCTGTGTATTTTCCTTCATGAATTTAAAAACATTCTGAGAAGGGATCCACGAGCTTCACCAGCCTGACTGCCAAAGCAATCTTTAATACAAAGAAGGTTATAAACCTCTGTTCTCAATGACACCTTAAAATGAAAGAAAGTTGTAACCAAATGGAAGGATAACTCACTAGTTCTTCTTGAAGATGAAAAAAGGAATTAGTAGAACAGCTTTTATTGTTTATCTAAAGGAAATAAGAAATATCATTTTGTGAGATACTTGATCATTTTAGCTTACATTATGAATGACAAGCATTTGCACAAGTACAACCAGGAAGATAATAGCAGTTTATGTGCCAGTATCTGTTGTAGGGGGAAGAGGAATTATAATTATGGAAATTCATAGAAATATTGGGTGAGAGTCTCCAAATTAAGTCAACATGCATTGTAGTACTCAATAAGCATAAAATAAGACAATGATAAGTGTGTTGAAAAATACAATTTATGAGCAAGAAATGAAAGAGGCTGAAGACTGATTAACTATATTGAAAGTTTGTAATTACATATTATGAATCCTTTCAATTCAGTTAAATTCATCAAGAATTTTTTAAGCACCTACTATGTTCATGGCCTTATGCTATATACTATAACTACAAAGACCAAAAAAGGAGAAAAAAATGCCTAGCAAATAAATCCCAGATATTGCCTGCAGAAGAGGAATATAACATATAAATAGGTAAAGAAATATAAAGAACCTGCAAAAATAAATACAAGGCAGCTGGGCAGAGTAGAGTGTTAGTCACTGCAAGGAAATGTCTCTAAGCAGTAGCACTTGAAGTAAGGCACCAGGATTTTCAAGAGGCCAAGGGGATAAAGAACAGCATTGTAGGTAAGAGGAAAGCATGTACAGAGACACAATGATAGGAGATTAAACATCTCATACAAGGAACAAGGAATAGGTCAATTTGGCAAGAAATTACTTAAAAGAGAGTACTCCTGAGTCTGGAAAGATAGGCTGGAGTTAGATTGCTAGAGGCTATACATTTCATACATAGACCTTAGTATTTTGCTCTAGAGGCAATAGGCAGTTACTAAAGCTACTTGAAATGGAGGGTGTGACATAGACAGACTTGAGTTTTAGGAATTTTCATTTGGTAGTTGACTTAATCAATCAATCAGCATTTATTAAGTGCCCAATATGTGTCAGGCATTGTGTGAAGTGTTAGGTATATAAAAAGAGGCAAAAAAAGATAATCCCTGTTTTCAGGTAGCTCACAACCTAATGGGAGATATGTTATGCAAACAAATTTGTACAAAGCAAGCTATATACAGTATAAATAAGAAATAATTAAAAGAGAGAAAGCACTAGAATTAAGAGAGATTGGGAAGACTTCCTGTGGAAGGTGGTATCTTAGTTTGGATTTAGGAAGAAAGGGGATTAGTAGTGGAGAGGTGGAAGAACAAATGGAAAGAGAAGAAACTGAAGGGAGGAAGATCAAATACAAAGCAACTTCTGTATTTCAGCAGATAGATGTTGATGGCTTGTCCTTGTCAGTGACAATGTTAATGGAAAGAAGGTGGTAGATACAAGAGATATTAGGGAGATGAAACAGACAAAATTTGACAACTGCTTGCATGTGAATAGTGAGGCAGAATAAAGAGTTCATTTTTTCCAGTTTCTTGGGAGATTAGAACAAAGGCAGTGCCTTCAATAGAAATGGGGAAGTTAAGAGGAGGGGTGGATCCATTTTGAAAATGTTGAGTTTCAAATTTCTAAAGAACAGGGATCTAGGTAGAAATCCATAGTAGGTAACTGGGGATGTGGAATTGGGGTTCAGGAGAAATATGATGAATGGCTACAAAGATTATAAAGCCATTTTGCTTACAGATGACAGAACACATGGGATTTGATGAGATCAGGGAAAGAGTATATAGGGAAAGAGAAGTGGCAGGGGGCAGAGCCAAGATGGGGAAGTAAGAGCAGGGACTTGGTTCCTTCAAATACCTGTAAAAATGACTCTAAAAATTCTAGAGCTACAGAAACCACAAAATGGCAGGGTGAAACTCATCTATCCAAAGATAGCCTGGAAGCTTGATAGGAAGGGTCTATTACACCAGGCTGGGAGCAGAGCTTAGCCTGGCATCAGTCTCGCTGGCATAGACAGGGCTGGAGCAGGCTGCAGTGTACTGAATCATTGGCAGCTGTGGCAGTTTACAGACTTCTCAACCCAGAAACACCAAAGACAGCATAGAAGGTCAGTCAGGAAGAGAAAACTCTGTGGGACCTGGGTGAAAGTGGATCATGGTCCAGCTGGGGTTCAGTCCCAGCACTGGGCCAGCAGAGATGGGTGGCAGCAGGAGCAGCAGTGGCTGCTTCTGGAGCTCTGAGCTCACAAATGATGGGGGATCAAGTGACTAATACAAAACCCCTGAAGCCTGGAACAGAATACCAACCACACCCCCATCCCCAAAAGAAGCAGAGTCCTACCTTGAGACAAAGAGTATGAAAGTCAATATTTGGCTGTGAAGATGAGCAAACACTATAAAAAAACTCAGACTACAGAATCTTACTCTTGTGACAAAGAAGATCAGAACATACAGCCAGAGTAAGACAACAAAGTCAAAGTTCCTGCATCAAAAGCCTCCAAGACAAATATGGATTGGTCACGGGCCATGGGAAAGCTCAAAAAAGATTTTGAAAATCAAGTAAGAGAAGTAGAGGAAAAATTGGGAAGAGAAATGTGAATGATGCAAGAAAATCATGAAAAATGAGCCAACAGCTTGTTAAGGAGACCCCCCTCCCAAATACTGAATAAAATATCATCTTAAAAAATAGACTCACCCAAATGTCAAGAGGTCTAAAAGCCAATTAGAGTTAGAAATTAATAAATTTTAAAATTTATTAAATTTTAATTAAAAATAATTAAAAATCAGAGTTGGCCAAATGGAAAAAGAGGTCCAAAAGCTCATTGAAGAAAATAATTCCTTAAAAATTAGATTGGAGGGAGAAGCTAGGTGGCTCAGTGAGTAGAGTGCCGGTCCTGGAGTCAGGAGGACCTGAGTTTGGATCTGGCCTCAGATACTTAACACACACACACACACACACACACACACACACACACACAACTAGCCGTGTGACCTTGGGCAAGTTACTTAACCCCAATTGCCCTCCAAAATGCAAAAAAAAATTAGATTGGAGAAAATGGAAGCTAATGACTTTACGAGAAATCAAGAAATTATAAAACAGAACCAAAAGAATGGAAAAAAATAGAATACAACATGAAATATCTTGTTGGAAAGAGAAGTGGCCCCAGGAAAGAGCCTTACATTAATAAAGAATTAGGCAGTACTACACATGGTGAAAACTAAATAGCATAACAAAAAATGACACATTATATTTTAACAGGTAGAAAAACTGATTCTTGAATTATTTGTACAAATCAATGAAAAATCATAAAAAGTATAAAACTGAAGTGTGGCATGAAATTGAGGTAACTTTAATTCAAGATTTAAACAAACTATTGATGCTACAAAATAGGAAAAGAAAAGGTATTGAAAGATACCATCACCATTTCTTCTTTTTAAAAAAATTCACCAACTACTTAAAGAGTTTTATCACTGACTTTTCTTTTTCTTTTTTGGAAGGGGGGAGTCAAGGCAATTGGGATTAAGTGACTTACTCGAGGTCACATAGATAGTTAAGTGTCAAGTTTCTGAGTCTGGATTTGAATTCAGGTTCTCCTGAATCTAGGGCCAGGGCTCTATTCACTGTGCCACCTAGCATTAGGGGGATAGAGACAAGGACTGGACCTGTGATGCCTGGGTATAGTAAATGCTTAAATGTTTCTTGCTTGATTTGATTGACTTATTGATTGGTTTCCTTGGTACCAAGAAATTTAAGATGAGGACATTACCTCTAACAATGTAGTTTGCAACTTTTCTTCAACTCATAGTCTTAAAGAATTGCCTAGATCACTGAGAAGTTAAATGATTAGTCCAAGGTAATAGCCAGTAGGCATGTAACAGTGATGGAATTTAAAGATCCCCCTGTATTGGCTTGGTTTTAGATTGATTGTATTAAAACCCAGAGCTCATGAATCCCACTTGTGGGATGGACTTGTTGAGGTGAAAAGAGACAGCTGAACTGGGAGGAGCTGGTGACGTGAATTTTAGAGACACACAAGCAGAGAGAGAGGCAGAAGAATTTTTTGAAAGCAGCATAGTGGAGGCAGAAATGGAGTGGATTGCTGAGGGCCAGTTTGAACTGCCCAGGACTTTTTAGAGCTGCCACACAGAGCTGCCAAGGACTGAGGAGACATGGCTATTATTCTGGTACTTTGTCCATTTTGACGTTGTTTTGCCAGATTCTTCCACTGGGGAAGGACAATCCTGTTGTTGCAGAGGTCCTGGAACCTTGCTGTTGGTCCAGAGCTCTTGAGACTGTTCTGCAGACAGAGAGTGAATTGCACCCACTGGTGAAGGCCAATGCTATTGTTGCAGAGGTTCTGGAACCTTGATGTTGGTTCAGAAACCCTGAAGAAGGATTTTCTTGTTGTATGTTTACAGAAATCCTGGAAGAGGGTTTTGCTAATGTTTTCAGGGGTCCTATGACTGTTCTGCAGACAGAGAATGAATTAATCAGCACACTGGCAATGTATCTTGTGGCCTTGCTAAGCTTTGTCTCCCCAGGAACAGATTGCTGAGAACTTGCCTCATGTCAAGATGAAGAAAAGACCTCTTTTTGGGTATTAAATGCTGTGCTTAAGCTTGTTGTAACTCTGGGGTAGGTGGCCTATTCAGTTGTAATCCAAGGGTGGGAAACTTTTGATTTTTTTTGTCCTCTGTGATTGAACAAATGAATGTACTTTACTTATGATTGGAAACTAATCTCCATTTGAGAAGAAGGACTTTGTGATTGACTAAATTAATGTACTGCCTAGGGATGGAGAAGTATTTAGAAGAGGGACTTTGTGATTGATTAAATGAATGTAATGTCCAGGGGTGGAGTAGTACTTATTGAATTACATTTGGTGAATGCTGTATTTTGAATTATGCTATATTTTGATTTTCTCTATTCTTAATTTGTCACTGAATAAAATGGAGAGCAACTGGGCTGGTATTTGAACCTTGGGAAGTTGCCTTTGCTTGGCATTACAAGGCATCAGAATGGGACTTGAACCCAGGCCATCCTATTTCTCCATTAATGAAAATGGAATGACCATAGCTGGACTCTTATAATAGCAGTTCCTGATATGCTGCATAAGAAAGTGGAAATGATACTGATATTTTTTAAATGAGAAGAGGAATTGGAATGGACCAAATATGTAGAGAAAGCATTCATTGGAAGCAACATAATTTTTAGGGCATTAATAGATGAATTCTAAAGGCATCAGAAAGAGGAGAAAACACCAACCTGGAATGAATCATATGTTACCATTATAGAAAAAAAAGGAAACTAAGAAAAATTTTCTGATCCTAATGCTTACCTTCATTACTCTACAATATCATTATGATAATTTCTGTGTGTATTGAGATTATTCTTCATGGAAGTATAGAAAAGGACCAGCTAGGTATTTGTGAATGATATTCTACGGTAGGCCACATTAGTTCAGTACTGACCTTATACTTGAAGCCATTCTAACTTAAGTAGATCTGCCAGGGTTTGTATATTACTGATGTAAAAATCAGTAATTTTCCTGAAAGTTAAGGTCACCTTCACACCATGATAATGTGGTAGCAGAGAACTTTTATGCATTCATTTCATTAAAAATAAACTATACCCTTGCTGTAAAACAAACTTGGATAAAAACAAACATCAAAAATTTTTTTTGTTACCTGCTAAGATGAGTACGTACAATTCAACATAAATGTGAACAAATAGATGGAGCCACAATGGCCTTCAACAATTACTAAGATCAACAACGATAACAGCAGCAAGAACAAGGCAGAAAGAAGCTGAGATTTAATGGAAAAAAGAACTCCCAGTTCTTTCTGGAGAGGCAAATAAAGGATTTTTGGGACATAACTGGTTTAATAACATATTCAAAATTGCATCTTAATTTTCAGAGTTCACAACAAATGTAAAAAAAGGAACATGATGAAGGTCATTGAAACTTGTATATCAACATCTGCAACAATTGTTGGAGTAGAGAAATATAAAGAATTTTATAACTATGTTAACATATTCTCTGATTTGGCTTATTCAGTGGGAAGATGGCAGAGTGAAGATATCTTATGCAGTGGGAAGATTCAGAGGAAGATGGAAAAGACCATATTGGAACTTACCAACATTCAGAAATGAAAGAGGAAAAAGACTGGTAGAGTACTCAGAAATCTTAGACTTCTCTATAAAAAGTCAAAGGATATGGTAAACACAGAACAACATCATTTACAATGAAATTGACAATATCCTAGTAGGTAGGAGATGACTGGATGCTGACATCATGCTTAGGGTACCCATGGCGGAAAAAAATGGCAGCCCCAATTTGTCGGGACAAAAGTTACAATATATCCATAAATAAAAGAAAGAATTAATGACATTTAGATTCTGTATGAAATGATAACAACTAACCTTACTTACTTTGAGAAACTGTTCTTTCTGAAAATGGAAAATGGCTCAGAAATAAAGCCATTGAATCTGACTTAACAGCATAACACCGAGACATAGTGGATAGAGGAGTTGGCCTTGGAGTCAGGGAGAAGAGGGTTCAAGTCCCATTTCTGATACATTCCAGCTATGTGACCCTGAGCAAGCTATTTATCCTTTTAGAGTTCTAAGGCAGCTAATTAAAATATATATATATATATATATATATATATATATATATATATATAGTATAACAGAATGAGATGTTCTTAATTGGAAAAGGAAGTTTCCTATACTAGAACTGGAATTTTTATACCAAGGAACTCAAAGGTTCAGACAATCCTTGAAAATAAAAAGTACAGGAAAATACTAACAATTTTTTTCATTCCATAAGTCCCTAGGACTCTAGGTCCTGATAGGTGAACTCTCTCCTTATTTAGTAGTCATGTCCAAGCCATGTTGCCTGTGCTCTGGTAAGCTTCCTTCTCTCACAGGAATGTAGAATCTTTTCTTGAGATTCTAGGGTCCAAGAAACGAGCTTTCACTTATCTTTCTTCAAGTTGCTGCACTATTGTCTGACCAAACTGTTGCTTTCTACCACTACCTTTTCAACTATGAATTCCTTTGTCACCCCCTACCTTTAGAATGTAACTCCTTGAGAGCAAGGAATTATCTTGCTTACTTGCTGAACTTAGTGCATATGACATAACCATCTCTTTTATAAATGCTTTTCATCCATCCATCCATCCATCCATCCATCCACTCATCCATTCACAAAGAAAACATTGTCAATAACATAGAAGACCAAAGAAAAAGGTGGGCTTGTTCTACAGAGAAAATGCAAGATAATAAATATATAGATTGAGGGCTACATTTAGAAACAGTTTGGTTATAATGGATAGAGTGTTAGACTTGAAGTCGGGAAGATCTGACTTAGATACTTAAAAACTGTGATATTTTGAGTCTTTTTGAGTCTCAATATCCTTTATTTCTAAAATGGGGCTAATAAAAGTAGCTATCTCAAAGATTTTTTATTAGTTTGAAAAGTGCTTTTCAAACCTCAAAGGATGATATAAATATGGCTGCCACATATCACAAATGCCAGCATGACAAATTAGATGGAGATCTGACTTTGGAGCAGTGAAAACCTGGGTTCAAGTCTCACTTCTGACACATAGGACTAATTGACTTATGGCAAGTCACTTAATTCCTGAGTGTTCTAGTCAACTCTTTATGATTATAATTTGCAGAGGAGGAGACAATCTGTATTAATTATGATGATGATAATGATAATCATGATAACTAGCATTTATATATCACATTTATGTTTTTATAAATATTTTCTCATATGATTCTTAAAATAATGCTGAGAGTTAGGTGCTATTATTAATAGTAGAGAGAGTTTTCTTCATCAGGGAATTCTGCATGCCAGTAAAAGCACAAGTCCAGTTCCTACCTTTATTTTTATCATTAAAACAATCAGAGGAAGACCTGTTTCATTAATTGAATTTTCAAAAGAAAATATGGAGGAAAATGTGGAAACCAATTACAAAGGAGTTATAGGAAAAGAATTAAGATGAGTAATACAGGGAGGGAATATCCTTACCAAAGGAAATCAAGAATCTGTCCAAGGATAAGTACACCTACTACTTGTCAGACAAGTAGCATGTGTGAAGATCCAAGTGAAGACTTCTTATAGCACTTAACAAATAGTCAGCATCCAGTAGGAGCTTAGTAAATTTTGAACAAATAAATGGATTGAATCATTAAATACTATTTGGATAACCTTGTTTAAAAGCAACCCTAAATTTGCTTTAGAAGAAGCATTATACTTATTGATAATAGTGTTAAATGTTCTTGGTTAGCAATAATCATACCTTGAGCATTAAAGATTTCACTGATTCCTTGAAAGTAAAATTATATTTGTATATACATACACACACATATACAAGATATGTATATATGGGTAGATAGATGTCTCAATAGATACAGTGTTGGCCTGAAGTCAGTAGAACTTGAGTTAAAATCAGACCTCAGATACCGACTAGCTTTGTGACCCTGGGCAAGCCACTTACCCCTGTTTGCCTCAGTTTCCTCATCCGTAAAATGAGCTAGAGAAGGAAATGGCAGACCACTCTGCTATCTCTGCCAAGAAAATCCCAAACGAGGCCATGAAGAGTTGTATACTACTGAAAAACAATGTAATAATTATATATACTATGTGTATATGTATATTTACATATATGTACACATATATCTACCTATATCTATATACTGTATCTATAATTCCATCACACTAAAGATACTAGAAACTAATGTATTACAGAGTTAGATTTTAATTTTATTATGTACATTTTGGGAAGTTTGAGTTTCTATTGTCCTTTGTATTTTAAATTCTGAAGTTTTTGGAATAACTTGCTAAATTGAAATAGATAACTTAGGCTCTTTGATTTCCATTTAAATGCTCAACAAACTGTCACAGAGGAAGCAGTATTGCATGGTTTATAACAACTTCAAGAGATCTGCAGTTATGCTATGAATACATTCAATTATACTAAATATAACCTTCAAAATTAATTTTTTTTGCCTTTACCTGGACAAATTTGGTAGAAATAAAAAGAAGTTTTCTTAGAAATACTCTGTAATAGCAATTCAAGCCCCTGATGTCTTCAAATAAGCTCTTTTGACAAAAACATTGAAATGGCTACTAATATTTATTAAAGATAAAATACTTTATCTACTTAACAATATTTTAAATTGTGTTTGAACTCAGAGCCTGCCTGAAATGAACTATATATCTAGTATCATTAAATCATTGGTTTAGAGCAGGAAGAGACTTTAGATATCATATAGTCTAGGGATGGGGAACAAAAGAAATATAAATAACAAATATCTAAAAATATATAGATAAATAAAAAATATGTAATAAACAAATAATAAGGATTTGAGCTGCAAAATTTGGATTTAGTCAAAAGGTTGTACTTAAGGAGTACAAGAAAGCCACCTGTGACTTTAAGGCTGCAGGTTCCCCACCCATGAATAGTCCATCTCCCTCATTTTATATACAAGGATGCTAAAGTCCAAAAAAGTGAATGAATGAGATCAAGTTTTCATAGGTAGTAAAAGATCAGATCCAAGATTCAAACCCAGGTCCTCTGAATCTAAATCTAGTACTGTTTCCACTTGTGAGCAGAAAGTTTATAAAGTTTACTGAATTTTTAGAATATTGTAGAATTTTAGAGTTATAAGAGACCTCAGCAGTCGTCCATTCCAAAATGTACTGGAAATCTTCCTCAGTTTCTCAAATTTATTCATGTCAGGAGCCATGAAGTATATGCCCCCAGAAAGTGCATCAAGTAACACCCTAGATTTTGAGCACCAAATTTGCTTTATTGCCGTAAATTAGGGGATCTGGATCTAGTACTCATGACATATATGTTTAAAGAATTCTAGCAAGCTAAATAAAACGAGAAAACAGGCCATGAATGATCATGTTCACATCATGAGTTGGAATGGAATGTTTTCCCTTGCCTGCTTTGTGCAAGTTAATCAGTTCCAGAATTGGAAAGCAGAGAGAATTCTAAAAATATTTAGGATGTAATCTATTTCTTTCTCTTAAACTTATAGGGAACTTTCTAGTATTGGAAGTTTCCATATTCAACACCTGTATTGCACACAAAAATACCCCTTATATTGGGATGTACTCCTTCTACAAATCAATCAGCAGATTGATTAATTGATTAATTACTTGTGTTCAACATAAAAGCACCCCTAGTACCTGGGATGTACTCCATTCTCCATCAAATGTCTGCCTAATGACACCTTGAAGATTATTTAAGACCAAGCTCAGATGCTACCTACTTCCCTGATAATTTACCTTGTCTTTCATTTGGAAGTGATTCTTCCTTCATTCAATTTCATAGTACTTCATATTCTTCATTCTATCATTCATTCATTGTATCCTAATTTCTATTATTTTTGTACCCTGGCATCTAAATGGATGCCTTGCAAGTTCTCCTCACAGAAGCAAAGAAATAAGTTTATAGAGCTTGTTTTATCATGTTTCAATAGCATTCTGGTTGGTCTCCCTTGCTTCAAATCCCTCCCTACTCCATTCCATCTTCCATTCAGCTGAAAGATTGATCTTTCTAAAATATAGGTCTGTCTATGTTGTTTCCCTCTTAAAAAAAAACTACAGTGATTCTCTTTTACATCCAGAATCAAATATAAAATCCTTTATTTTGTCTTTTGAAGCCCCATACCTGGAATTCTCTCCCTCATCATCTCTGCCTGCTGGTTCCCCTGGTTTCTTTCTGGTCTCAGCTTCAATCCCACTTTCACAATGAGTGTTCCCTGTTCTTCCATGTTAGTGCCTTCCCTCTGAGATTTTTTGCATATAATTGCAAATCATCATTTGCATATAATTTATATTTGCATATAATTTTGCATATAACCGTTGGCCAGAACCTCTACCACTTGTGTGTTGTAATGAATGTAGTACTAAAGTTAGATTTAGTAACAAATTGTATGTTGTCTCTCCCATTAGATTGTGGGCTCTTTGATGATAGGTATCCATTTTGTCTTTATTTGTATCCCCAGCACTAAGCACAGTACTTAGCATATAGTAAGGGCTTAATAAATGCTTGTTGATTTGACTAAATTAACCAAAAGTAATAAGAAACTTTACATTATAGGATATTTGTCTATCTCATCTTGCAGTATACATTAAAGACATCCAGAAAGAGAACAAAATGAAGATAATTAAAACCTACATACCAACATCTATTGTAGGGGATCAGAGGCAGAAAAATTCTATTGTAATTAAAGGTTCAAGCCTGACCCACTTACATGGGTTTGTCCTCATTAGTGGAGGGAATGATTACTTCATCCTCCAAACCTGTGTTAGAGGTAGAACTGCTTAAAGTTTGGAAGAGATGCTTGTTCTTCTGACTTGTCTTTGGCACAGGGCATATTCTGGTCCAGGCTCTCTTCATAGAGAGGACACTAGAAGGAAAAAGACCTTTGGAAGAAGTCAGTAAGGTATATTCCTGATTTCCAGCTTGCTTCTTTGGGTTAGTTTCTCTCTTTGTCTTTCTGTTTCAACTTGCTCCTAGTGGGAGAACTCATTTACTCTGATATATTTTGATAGTTCAATATTGTTAATATGCTTATCTTTAAGATGAACACATTTGAAAGAGAGGGATGCTAGCAAAAGGATATCAAGTATAACTTTCTTTTTCTTTTTTATATTTTTCCTTAAAGCCTTTAATTTCATAGACATGATGGAAATTTTTTTACAGAGACACATGGAAAACTTAGACATGATCACAGTTTTGATAGTGTAGACAACTAACCAGATAGCTAGCTGTACTATCAAAGCTGACTTCATACCAACACTGTACCTTCTCAACACTTGCCTAGGTAACAGGTAAGCTAAGTATGTTTAAGCCGATGAGTTTTAGATGTGACATGCTGCAGAGCTGTATGGAAGGGGTAACTAATACTCTCCTCCTTCCTCTTCACTCTCTCCTTCAACAGAATCCACACCAACCTCCTCATAATCTCTCTCCAAGGCAGCTATATCCTCCCGTGCCTCAGAGAACTCTCCTTCCTCCATGCCCTCCCCCACATACCAATGCACAAAGGCACGCTTGGCATACATCAGATCAAATTTGTAGTCCAAGCGAGCCCAGGCCTCTGCAATAACTGTAGTGTTGCTCAAAATGCACACAGCCTGCTGTACCTTGTGCAGGTCACCACCAGGAACCACAGTGGGAGGCTGGTAATTGATGCCAACCTTGAAGCCAATTGGGCACCAATCCACAAACTGGATGCTATGCTTTGCCTTAATGGTGGCAATAGCAGCATTGACATCTTTGGGAACCACGTCACCATGGTAGAACAGGCAGCAAGCCATGTATTTACTGTGTCCAGGGTCACATTTCACCATCTGGTTGGCAGGCTCAAAGCAAGCATTGGTGATCTCTGCTACAGAAAGTTGCTCATGGTAGGCTTTCTCAGCAGAGATGAGTGGGGCATATGTGGCCAGAGGGAAATGGATATGGGGATAGGGCACCAGGTTGGTCTGTAATTCTGTCAGATCAACATTCAGGGCACCATCATATTGGAGAGAGGCAGTGATAGAGGACACAATTTAGCTAATTAGGTGATTCAGATTAGTGTGGTTGGGCGTTCAATGTCAAGGTTTCTGTGACAGATATCATAGATGACCTCATTGTCAACCATGAAGGCACAATAAGAGTGCTCCAGGGTGGTGTGCATGGTCAGAATGGAGTTGTAGGGCTCCTATAAATACAGCTGTGGAAACCTGAGGGGCTTGGTAAATGGAGAACTCCAGCTTGGACTTCTTGTCATAATCAACAGACAGATATTCCATCAGCAGACAGGTGAAACCTGAGCCAGTCCCACCACCAAAGCTGTGGAAAACCAAGAAGCCTTGAAGACCTGTGCACTGATCAGCCAACTTCCGAATCCTGTCTAGAACCAAGTCAATGATTTCCTTGCCAATAGTGTAGTACCCACAGGCATAATTATTGGCAGAATCTTCCTTCCCGGTGATCAGTTGTTCAGGATGGAAGACTTGGTGTTAGGTTCCAGTACAAACTTCATCAATGACAGTTGGTTCAAGATCTATAAACACTGCTCAGGGGACATGTTTGCCAGCTCCTGTTTCACTGAAGAAGGTGTTGAAGGAATCATCTCCTCCCCCAATGGTCTTGTCACTTGGCATCTGCTCATCAGGCTGAATACCATGCTCCAGGCAGTACAACTCTCAGCAGGCATTGCCAATCTGGATACCAGCTTGGCCAACGTGGACAGAGATACACTCACTCATGGTAGTTAGCGGGTTAAGCAGCGACTAAGACAGCAGGAGCAGGGATACTCAGGTTCTCGTTACAGCCCCCGACAAGCTAAGAGTCGAGGTAAGTAACACACTCTTAAGTATAACTTTCATAGCACATAATGCAACCTGGAGAAAAGGAAGCCTTAATTATAACACAATAGATTGGTTCTAGTATAACTTTTGGTTCTGACTGTTATGTGAATTTAGATGTTTACTTTGCCTATTTCTTTTCACCCAAGTCAGTAATCAGTTTAGTCACATGGCCATCATTCTCATTCTAAAGTATAGCTAATTTCCCCACTTCAACCAATATTGTCAAGTTAACCATTAGTAACCAAAATAAGCACTAACCCTCCCAATTTTTAGGGTACTTTAAAATCACTTCCAAATTTATTATGCTTTTTTATTGATGTCTAATAAAAAAGTGTTTTAGAAGTGGGAAAAGCATAAGAGAAGCTTAAGGTTATATAATTCTTTAAGACAAAGAGAATGCTATTAGCAAAGATTTAACGGAATGAATGTCTAGGTAAGACTTTTGCTTCATTATTCTCACCAGGGGCCAAAGCAATCTCTATTCCCCCTTTCTGGTGGTGAGTTAGAAAAAAAAAAGGTGGATATAAGGGGCAAGAGCTGCCCAGAAAGTGGAAAAAAAAACTATTTTGTTTCTGAGGATAATAGCAATCCAAGGGCAGGCACAGACTATATGAGGGAAGATGGCCAGAACCTGTACCACTTGTGTGTTTTAATGAATGGAGTACTAAAGTTAGATTCAGTAAAGCCTTGGTTTGAATTCCACCTTAAATACTGTCCAGCTGTGTGACCTTGGGCAAGTCACTCAAATTCTCTGAGTCTGTTTTTTTGTTTGTTTTGTAGAACAGAAATAAAAGGATATGCACCACAAGAGGTTATTGTGAATTTATTGTTTAATTTTTTTTTCAAATGTTTTATTAACTTCTGGTTTACATCATTCATTTCCGCCGGATTTTGACTTACAAAATTTTCCCCATTTTTCCCCTACCCACCACCCCCAAATAGCGGTTCCCACAGGATATCCCCTCCTCCAATCTGCACTCTCCCATATCTTCTCCCATAGCCCCTTCAACTTTTCCAGTAGAGTATGGTGGATCTCTGTGCCACAATGCCTGTATAATCTTATTTCCCAATTATGTATAAAATAGTATTAATAATTGTATTTATATATATTGAAACATTTGATTTTAAAACTTTGAAATCTAGACTCATTCCCTTCCTCCCTTGTCACCCACCCTTAGTGAGGAGATAAGCAATTCAGTATAGGTTGGACATGTGTAGCTATGCAAAACATTACCATAGCAGATATATTGTAAACAACTGACTATAGTTCCCTCCCTCCTATCCCACCTCCCACTTGTCTATTCTCTACTTTGATCCTGTCCCTTTTTCAAAAGTGGCTGCTTCCAACTTCCCTTCCCCCTAGCCTACTTTCCTTTCCATCATCCACTGACTCATCCCCTTCCCCCCTACTCTCTTGTAGGGTGAGATACCCTATTTAGTGTGTATGTCATTCCCTCCCTGGGCCAAATTCAATGAGAATAAGGTTTTGCCTTTTTGCCTTCCTGTTATTCCCCTCCATTGTAACCATTTTCCCTTGCCTCTTCTAAATGAGATAATTTACCCCATTTGTCTCTCCCCATCCAATCTCATTATATTCTTCTCTTACCTCTAAATTTCACCTTTTAAGTACCATCCGTTCTTATTAAATTGGTCCTGTGCCCTCTTTCTATGTATACCTGTAAAAATATATACACACATTCACATATGTATTCATATGTCCATATGCCCTCATATATACATATATATATTTGTATTCCCTTCAACTATTTTCATGCTGAGAAAAGTTTCATCCATTACAATTATTGTTTTTCCATGTAGGAATGTAAATAGTTCAACTTTGATAAGTTCCTTGTGATTTATTTTTCCTGTTTACCTTCTCAAGCTTCTGTTTCTTGTATCTGAATGTCAAATTTTCTATTCCACTCTGTTTTTTCAGCAAGAATGCTTGAAAGTCCTCTATTCCACTGAATGACCAGATTTTCCCCTGAAACATGATACTCAGTTTTGCTGGGTAGGTGATTCTTGGTTTTAATCCTAACTCCTTTGCCCTCCAGCATATCATATTACAAGCCCTTCCATCCCTCAGTGTAGAAGTTGCCAGATCCTGTGTTATCCATATTGTGTTTCCACAATATTCAAGTTGTTTCTTCCTGGCTGCTTGCAATATTTTCTCCTTGATCTGGGAACTCTGGAACCTAGCTATAACATTCCTAGGAGTTTTCTTTTTGGGATCTTTTTCAGGAGGTGATCGGTGGATTCTTTCAACCTCTATTTTGCCCTCTGGTTTTAAAACATCAGGGCAGTTTTCCTTGAGAATTTCTTGGAGGATGATTTCTAGGTTATTTCTTTGATCATGGCTTTCATGTAGTCCAATAATTTTTAAATTATCTCTCCTGGATCTATTTTCCAGGTCAGTGGTTTTCCCAATGAGATATTTTACGTTGCCTTCTATTTCTTCATTTGTTTGGACCTGTTTAACCATATCTTGATTTCTCATAAAGTCACTAGCTTCTATTTGCTCCAATCTAATTCTGAAGGAAGGATTCTCTTCAGTGAGCTTTTGAGATTCTTTTTCCATCTGGCAAATTCAGCTTTTTAAGGCATTCTTCTCCTCATTGCCTTTTTGAGCCTCTTTTGCCATTTGAGTCAGTCTGTTTTTTAAGGTATTATTTTCCTCAGTCAGGCTGTTGACTCTCATTTCATAATTTTCTTGCATCATTCTCATTTCTCTTCCCAATTTTTCCTCCACTTCTCTTATTTGCTTCCTAAGGTCCTCTGTGGCCTATAACCAGTGTGTATTTTTCTTCAAAGCTTTTGGTGCAGGAGTTCTGGCTTCACTGTCTTCCTCCTGTTTCATGCTTTGATCTGTTTTGCTCCCCCAAATAGACATCTAATGTTGGATTGCTTTGCTTGGTTTGCTTCCTTTGCCTGATCATTTTGCCACTCAATTACTTGACTTTGGGGCTTTTTGCCACAGTAGGACTCTGCTACCAGCCAGGGGAGCATTGTACCAAAAGCTGGGGTTTTCTCAGCAGCTGAAAGTATTAGTTGGGTGCCCTCTCTGAAGCCTCCACACTGTCTTGCAAGGTTGTCCCATACCCCAGGACCTCCACCCCAGAGCGCAATCCAGATCCAAGCAGGTTAATACAAGAGTGATTACCCCTGAGACTGGTCGCTTGTTCCCCCTACACTCTGCAGGCCAGGAGCTGAAGCTGCCACATCGGGGCAGCTGCACAGCCATGGCTTCTCAGCAGCTTCTCACCCTGGGGGAAGAGGCTGACACACTCCCAACTACTGGATCCCAACGTCCACACTGCCCTGACATCTCAATTTGTCCTTTGCATCTATGCATTGATAATTCTGGAAACAGCCACAGCTGCTGGTGATCTGGAGTCCCTCCAGCTGTTGGTTGGTCAGGCCCACCCTGGGGCTAAAACCTCCACATGGGGCTGGGCTCAGCTCCCAAGGCGCTGTGCTGGCCGCTTCCTGCTGGCCTACAGGGCTGTCCTCAGCGGGAGGTTAGCGTCTTTGTGTCATTTTGTGGGTTCTGTAGCTCCAAAGTTTGTTCAGAGTCTCCTTTTACATGAATCTGGGGGAAGTCCTGTTTCTACTCTGCCATCTTGACTCTGCCCCCATTGTGAGTTTATTGTGAGTATCAAATGATAGAAAATAAATACAGTGCTTTACAAATTTTAAAGTAACCCACATAAATGTCAGCTATCATTATAACCAATTCTTAGGGAAGCTTTCAGAATCTGTTATCTTAATTTGACAAGGGGCAACTGAAGGCCACAAAAATTGGGGGGGGGGGTTAGTAAAAAAATAGTCAGGATCAGTTTATTTAGTCCTGGTCTGAAAAGGGCTAACCTTGTGGGACACTAGGACCAATATTTCTATTTTACTGGCAGGAAGGTATGAGTATAGAGTTGTGGCAGCAGAATGGTGCTGAAGTAAGAGAAATTATCTTGCACAGCTGGAGGTAGGACCCAATAAGTCTCATAAATATCAGAAATCATGAAAAATGGAGTCTCAAAGAAATGGTAAGGAAGGTCATTTCTTAGTGGCATTCCAAGGGGAAAGTAGAGTAATAAGAGTTTTACAATACTTAACCCAAAGAGTACAGAAGCTCACGTGGTCACTGACAGCAAGGTACCATGAAAACATTGAGATGAATTTAACCTCACTTCTAATCCTGTTATATAATGTATGATCACTCCTCTACACCAGTCATGATACTTTCACTGAAGATGAGATTGGCAGAAAAAGGAAAGCAAAACAACAACAACAAAAAAAAACAAAACAAAGAAAAAAAACAACTAGATTCTCTTCTTTTTTTTTGTTTTAAATTTTATTTTAAACTGAAGTACAAAATAAGAAAAGGAAAACATAGCCATATTCACAGCTGAAAATAAGAGAGGATTCAATATAAAGCAGGAAATTTCCATTTCAAGAAAACCTATGAAATAAATACTGCACATTGTTTTCAAAGCTGTACAACTTTTCTTTGCTTCTTTGTAGGGTTTTTTTTTAATTTCTGCTGTGTACTTTTTCCTTTATTTTTCCCTTCCCCCCTCCTAGGCTACAGTTAAACACACACACACACACACTTTATCTTTCCTATAGTTTTATTTTGTTTTTTTAGAATCATTCCATTAAAAATAGCTTAATCTAGGGTGGCCAGGTGGCTCAGTGAGTAAGAGCACCTGCTCCAGTGTCGGAATGACATGGGGATCAAATCTGGGCTCAGATACTTAGCACCACACCCAGAAATAACTGGCCGTGTAACCTTGAGCAAGTTACTTAACCCTGATTGCTTAAAAAAAATAGCTTAACCCAAGACTTTCTTTCAAACTACCCAAATAAAAATAACAGTAATAATAGAACTGATAATATTTTCATATATCAGAAGTAAATGTTTGAGTTTTCTTTTAAGTTCTGTTGTATTTGTGGCAAATACTTGCAAGTCTTTCAGTTCATTAAATATCCTTTTTTCCATTCAGGATTATACTTACCTTTGCTGGTAAGTTACCCTTGGTTGTAACCCCAGCCCTTTTGCTCTACAAAATATAGTAATCCAAGACCTTTGGTCCTCTGGTATATAGCTGCTGGGTCTTGTGTAATCCTTATTGTAGCTCCATGATATTTAAATTTTTTTTTCTTGTTGCTTCCAATATTTTCTCCTTAACCTCAGAACTTTGAAACTTGGCCATGATATTCCTGCAAATTTTCTTCCTGGGATTTCAGGTGGTGATCAGTGGATTTGTTTTCTATTTCTGCTTTTCCTTCTTGTTTTAGAACTTTGGATATTTTCCTTGATAATTTCTTGTAATATTTTGTCAAAATTTCTTTTTATCATGATTTTCAGGTAATTTGACTATCTATCTATCTATCTATCTATCTATCTATCTATCTATCTATCTATCTATCTATCTATCTACCTATCTATCTATCTATCTATCTATCTATCTATCTATCTATCTATCTATCTATCTATCTATCTATCTATATTCTTCTCCACCTGTCCTCCAGATCAGTTATTTTCTGTTGAGATGTTTCATATTCTTTTCACTTTTTTCATTATTTTGATTTTGTTTTATTATTTTTTGCATCTTAGAATGTTATTACCTTCCCTTTGTCCAGTTCTAGTTTTCAAGTAATTATTTTCTTCTTTAAGTTTTTGCTTCTCTATTTCAAATTGATTGAATTTCTTTTCATAATTTTCTTGCTTTCCTTGGATTGCTTTTATTTTTTTCTAATTTTTCCTCAACCTCTCTTATTTGATTTTTAAAGCTATTTTAAAGCTCTTCCAAGAAATAATTTTGTGCTTGGGACTATTTGATATTTCTCATTGAAAAATATGTTTGTTTGTTTGTTTTTTTGTAGCTCCCTTATCTTCCTCTGAATATGAACCCAGATCTTCTCTGTTCACACAGTAATTATCCATGGTTGGATTCTTCTTCCTTTGTTTGCTCATTTAAATTTTTGTTTTGTTTTATTTTTTGCAGCTATTAGTGTGATAAAATTTTTGTCTTCAGATAAGGAGAGTAGTGCCCCAAGTCTCCGGTCCTTCTTACTGTTATTTTCTGAGGTCTGTCACAGAGTTCAGCTTTGGCCTCTCTTCTCCATTCCTAAACCATGGTTAGAGTACCTGGTTATGCTGTCCCCACAAATGATTTTACTCCCTGCAGTCCCTCCAGTGGCTGCAAAGTACAGCTGCCCTTTCTTTGCTGGAACTGAAACCAGGGACTTTGCATTTTTGCAAGTACCCACAGCCAGCAGGGTCCTTGCCCCTCTGCTGTTGCACTCATAATATATGTGCTAGCTCCCTCTCCTGGCAGCCACAGCCCAGGATGCATCTTATCAGAAGAGCTATGCTTGGAATCCTTTGATAATTGGAAGGTCCTTCAATATTCTCCTCAGTCATCAGACCACCAACCATCCTGGAGATGAAAGCTTGTAAAGTTGAGGCTGCCTTCCTTCCCCAGCTGTGCCCAGGGCTTGTTCTTTGTTGATTCCACAGAGTTGGCCTGGAGGTGTTTGCACTTCAATCAAGTGGAACCTCTGTCCCTGAAGGTCAGGTCTTTCCTGGGGTCTTCTTAGGTTGTATTAAGAGAACAAGTGCTTTACCCTGACTTCTGTTTTTTTTTTTCATGGCTCTACATTACTCTGAAGCAATATTCTGTCTTCTGTGCAGGAAATTTGGAGAGCTGAAAGTTTTCTGACCTACTCTGCCATCTTCCCAGAATTCTCTCTGCATCCCTGTGGTTTCTTCTTAGAGAAGAATATAGAAAGTACAGAATATCTTTCCATATTGATACTAATTTCTTTTCTTCCCATCTCATCAGTTTCTTTAGAAAGTTCTGGCAAAAAGAAATCTTTGAAGAGTGCAAAATCAGAAAGTAAAAATGTAAACGTGAGATCCTGGGACTAGTTTAACTGCAAGATGAGCATATTAATGTTGTTGTATTAGTAGCCATGTTTGTCCATTACGTTGTGAAAGTCTACGTAATTCTTAAAAGCATGTTAGTGTTGTGGTGGGGGCTCTACCCACCCAAAAATTGTTGGGAGTTTCATGATGGGTTGTGGTAGAACTTTCTCAAAGAATTTAGAGTCAGAGAACCTCTAATCCAAGTATAAGCATTTATTGAGATTGATGACTCTCATGAAACAGGCTAAGTTCCAAGAGGAACCAGCAACTTCAGAGAGAGCAAGATGGATTTTTATAGGGTAAAGATGCTGATTACACAATCAAAATTACATAAAATGTAGGAATATGATTAATATTAAAAAATATGTCTTGGGCTAGATGGATGATGTGGTTGTGATTGAATACAAGAACATATCTGTTCAAATATGTGGAATGGGTCTTGGGGTTAAGGTAGAGGCAGTGGCTGGGATCCCATCACATGAACATGCCTGCTATTCTGGGAGAACTATGAGGTCATGGATACAGTTTTTATTCTAGTGAGTAATGAGGCATATAAGAAGTTAATTGGGGCCTATAATGGCATTTGGATATTGGGACCAGGGACAGCTTTATTAGAATTCCATCAGTAGGGCAATGACATGGGAAAGGGGCAGAGAAAGCTTGAAACATTAGAGAAATGTTGCCCCTTCTGAGCAAATTCCATGGATGAGATCTCCCAGTTGAATGATACTAAACTTTCATAGATGTTCCTTAATCAGAGTGGCAATCAGTTAGGGGGAATTTCTTACTGTTGATCCTAGCCTGCCCTTATTTTCAGTATGAGCTCTTGGAAAGACATTAGATTAGGATACATAGACTTAGACTTAGATAGGATTCTATCATTCACAGATTCCTGAAGGAAGATCTGGTAATTTTAATAAAGTCACCAATATAAATATTCTTCAATGAAGTTTTTCCATGGTCTTCGTCATTTGAATTATGACTCCATTGAACTGCTATATATGGACTAAAAAAGGCCAGAGAATATCTATTCTTCAGAATGTACCACCCAGGCTTTGATTTGAGGCCTCTGAAATGCACCACCATATAGATATGATTTATGAACAAATAATTCCCATCACCTAAATTTGAGCTGACTCTCTTTCTGTTGTTGCTTTTCCCCCCCCAAAAGTGCCTGCTTAACCTCAATGGCTTTGAGGGCTTGTAAACCTTTCTTTTATTTAGGGGACTCTCCTGTATATTCTAATTTGCAGAATTTCTCTGATTTCTGCTTGCTATTGCCTTGGAAAAATACATTTATTTACTATTCAATATTAAATATTTGTGATTGTTTTTGTGTAACTGATATTTGACGTTAAAGGAGCCAGGACTTTGGCTATAGCTCAGAGTATCCCTTCCCCACTGAGGGATAGTGATCAAGGAAACAGCTTGAACCTAAAAATAATTTCCGTCAAACTAGCAATACTTAGAGAGTAGCAGATAGATATAATTGTAGATTATAATTCTATTATAATTTCTGCAATTATATACCCCTTCTCTGAGGAAAGTAGAATGGGTTAGCCTTTTGGCCTCAATATTCTAGTGCCCTCCAGGCATGAATCTAAGTCTCCCTTGGAAAGGAGTGAGATTCCAGAGAAATTTATTCATGCCTCCCTGTGAGTTGAATTTAGACAAACCCATTTTGGATTTGTTTACATACTTATAATTCATAACAACAACACAAATATCTTTCATTGAGAAACACCTGAAAAAAATCTTCTAATGAAAGGAACTCATAAGTAGAGGGCACAGAAGAGATCTCTGAGGAATCAGTTAACAAGCATGGGAGTTTTGCACTGTTACCCCAGGCATTGTACACCAAAAAAGGTTCAGAATTGGAGATAGTGTCTGCCTCTGGAGCTTACTTAATTTAAAAAGCATTTGAAATAAGGAAGTTCAAACTCAAGTCAGACATTTTCGTTGATTATGAATGTGGATATATCATATTTTACAATGTTATAGATGGAAAAAATCTCCACTTTCTTCTTGGTTGCTTTCTAATGACCTCTTTGACCCTGATTATTTACCTAGCTTTTCTAATGATAAAAGTACTTCTAGTCCTCTCATTATCTGCTCCATGAGTACACATTCATGATTGAGTGATGGCTTCCAGACTCCCATAGGACTAAAACAAATTGTTAGTTGATAATGATGATGACTATGACAGGGAACTAAAAACAAAAAGTAAGTTTCTATTACTTAGTCAATATGAAAAACCTTTTTTATCTAAAAGAAATTTTGGTTTAAAAAAACAACAACAACCTCTAAGAACTTCATGAAAACCTTGCTGGGCAATCCTATAGCTTCTGTAAGGCTCAGGTCAAGGGATCAATGGTATCAACGGGGCCATGGAAAGTCTGAGGTAGTATCCTTGGAAATAGAGCATCCCTAGCGAGGTCAGCACTATGCCCCAGGCTTCTGAGGGGAGAAATCAGATAGTTGCACATAAACTGACCTTTGACATCTGCTCTGTTTTCTTTTCTTTTCATCCTATGTTGCTGAACTACAGACTTCTGATGGAAGAAGAATCTTGGAACAAACACAGTACAGTGAGGGACATTTTTTACCCCAGATGATGGATATAAAATACAGTCTATAAACATTTATTTAGTACCTAATAAGAGTCAAACATTTTGCTAAGCCCTAGAGATACAAAAAGAGGCAAAAATTAGACTTTGCCCTCAAGGAACTCGCAATCAGCAAACAAATAGGTACAAAACAGTAACAAAATTTTAGAGAGGTTAAGATGTAGGATTGTGAAAGGGTCATTAGGCTTGGCAATTAAGAGGTCATTGGTGGGGTGGCTAGGTGGTGCAGTGAATATTATGCCAGCCCTGGAGTCAGGAGGACCTGAGTTCAAATCCTGCCTCAGACACTTAACACAAAAACTAGCCATGTGACCTTGGGCAAATCACTTAACCCCAATTTCCCTCCAAAAAGCAAAAAAAAAAAAGAGGTCATTGGCTATGTTGGAGAAAATTTCCATTTAATACTGTGGCCAAAAATCAGATTGCAGAAGTTTTAGACATGAGAAGAAGAGACACTGAGTGTAAATGACTTTCTTAAGGAGGTGGCCTTGATGGGGAGGAGAAATTTAGGATAATAAATAACAGAGGTAATGGTGGAGACTGGTTTTCTTTGTCTCTATATGACAGTTTTTCTTAGCTAAATGTGAATCCATTGCTATGTTATGGTAATCTGGCTTTTTGTGGTAAACCTTTTAAAATAGAGAATCAATTTATCCAGAATATATCTTGTTTCCATGTTCTCTCCCTCATTAGACTGAGAGCTTCTTGAGAGCAGAGACTATCTTTTACCTCCTTTGTATGTCTAATGTTTAACACAGTGTGGGCTTGATAAATATTTATTGACTGATTAGAAGAAAATGTGCTTTAAATAGTTTTGTACATATACATCTTTTTCTCTTTCTTGAATCTCTTTGGGTTTCAGGAATCAGTCAATTAACTTATGTATAAGCTTATATATATATAACATATTATTATATATGTATTATATGTTTTATATATGACATATTATATATTAAATATGAACTTTTATATATGCATATATACATATCTACATACACACAAATATATACATACACACATACAAACATATATATATATATATATATATATATATCACATACACTTACATAAAGTGCATGGTATATACCAGGCACTATTAAACACTGAATAGAAGTTGAATCATTAGGTCAAAGAGTTTGCACAGTTTAATAACTTTGTAGATAAAATTACAAATTGGTTTCCAGAATGACTTGACCAATTCACAGCTCCACCAGCATATTTGTGTGCCCATTTCCTGGAAGTCCCTCCAACAAAAGTCTTTTTTTTTTTATCATCTTTGCTAATCTGAAAAGTGTGAATTGGAGCCCCAGAATTGCCTTAATTTGAATTTCTCTTACTAGTTAAGTGGTTTTTGATAGCTTGGATTTCTCTCTTTGAAAATGCCTTTCAAAAAAAATTTTTTTGGGGAGGGTTGGTGAGGTAATCAGGTTTAAATGACTTGTTTAGAATCACACAGCTAGTATCAAGTGTCTGAGGCCAAATTTGAATTCAAGTCCTCCTGACTCCAGGGCCTGTGATCTCTCCACTATGTTATCTACCTGCCCCCATATACTTTACAAGGAAGAAATGGCTCTTGCTTAATAAAATTGAATCAGTCAGCTCCTTATTAATCATGTATGTGATACTTCTGTCAGAAAAAATGCTACAAAGATTTTTCTATTTAATTATCCCTTTCCCTTCTAATCTTGATAGCACTGGTCTTATTTGTGCAAAATATTTTAGTGTATACTATCAAAATAGTTTATTTTATTTCTATCCTGTGTGTGTGTGTGTGTGTGTGTTGACCACTTCCTCTATTTATCTCTCAGAAAGGTAATTTCTTTCTCACTCCACTAATTAGTTTCTGGCATCACATTTTATGTCTAAGTAATTTGTTGTAGCTTATCTTCTTGGTAGGTGGAGTGATTTTCTGCCAGATTGCTTTCCAGTTTTTCTAGTAGCTTTTGGTAAATAGTGAATCCTTCCTTTGGTAGAGTAGTTTGGATCTTTTGATGGGGTGTTTTGGTGCCTGTGCTTGAACATCAGTTTGTAAAATCAATGTGCAAAATCACATTTCTCCCTAGCCTCAAATCTCCCCAGCCTCCGAACATTATCTCTGCCCCTTCCCCCTGCCAGCCCTCTACCTAGCAACCATTCATGAACTGTTTATCTCCAGATAGTATGATAACCAGCTGCACCTATGAATCCTTCAATAGAACTATCTATAAGTTAACTCCTAGGCAATTATATGCATCCTGGATCTCTCATTAGCTTGGGACATATGTATACTCCCAACATCCATCTTGTCAAACATGACATTGATGGGTGGTGGCTTGGTCAGCCCTGACTGCTAGCTGACAGTGACATTTCAAGCCTAAAATCACACCTCCATGCATCCCCCACCTTGGGCCATCTCCCGGTGAATGATGGGCAATACTCCTAGGAAGTAGATATTAAAAGTGCATGTTCCTTTAAGCCCTAACCATTCTTTAACTCCTCCCTAATCCCACCCTTACTCACCTAGTTAGCATAATTGGCACAGGTTTTACTAAAGATTATCCTATAAAAATCTTTAACTCTACCCGTTTAAGGTTGCAGGTTCCCTAAGAACTCTTGCCTGCTGTAAAGTGTAACAATAAACTTATACCATCCTGATCTAAAGAATGCTTGAGCCTGTGAATTCATTCCAGACTGCCCACCAAAGGACTCTGGTTATTGGGGTTCCTGCAACACATAAATTCCTGCCTGTTGGGAGCCAAAGAGGCCTGATCCAGGACTCAGATAATTACCCAATGATAGTAGACTTTAATATCAAAGACCTCTTTGAGAGGGGACTTTTTGTTAAATTAGCTTCTGAGTTCTTTGTTATGGGTTACACTTAAAAGGATGGTGTTTGAGTTCTGAGACCAATAAGCTCTGCCCCAAAATGTCAGTTGTTCAAAAACAAAATATTTGAATTCTTAGTTGGTCAGTTCCTATGCAGATGTACTTAATGATGTGGCTTTGGTTTTGGGCCTTGAAGCCCGCTCTCCAGAGCATACTTTGAAATGTGACTGCATATGAAATGAGTTAACATGAGTTAAATGGCTCTTTCTAAGACTCTCTGGCACCTAGGGAACAAATTCAAATTTTCCGTTCTGTGCTACTTCCAGGATACAACAGACTAAGGTAATGATAAGAAAGCTTGAATCCCCTTCCTTTGTCTCATTGCTCTATAAAAACCTTGTGCTAAGAATCAATAAATGGAGTTCATCTGTCTTCCTTGAACTACTCACATGGTCTGGTAATTTCTTATTCACGTCTCTGAATCATGCTAAGTGCTGGACACTGAGCAGCCCACGACACCCGCCCAAGTCATTTAGACTTTATAGAACACTTTGTTTGCTTTTTATGTTGTGTAATAATTCCGTTTCACTGATCATTGTTGAAACACGAACTCTGACATCTCTGACTGCTTGCAAAAGGGTTTTTATCTATTTATTTTTACCTATAAACTGTAGAATTTGACCTTGCCACTTCCTGTTAATTATTATTTTTGGGTTTATTTCAGGAATTAACCGTTTCATTTTTTCTATTTTTACTTTGACTTTGGATCCTTAGTGATGTGGGCAGGTTTTGTTTGTGATGTTTTTGCAATTTACTCCCCAAGTGTTTTTTTTTTTGTCCTGATTTTCAGGAATCTGATTATTCTTAGTTTATCTTTCCTTCACTTGTTATCCAAGTCAGTTATTTTTTGGTGCTTGGTCAATAGTAGGTTCTTAAAAATTCTTGCTGACTTGACATCACATTTTCTTCTTTTTTTAAAGTAAATTCCTTGATTTTTTTTTCTTATTTTTTCCTTCTTCTTTAGTTTTTTCTTTCTTAGCCCAAATTTGATTCTGGGGAAGGGGTGATGTGCATTGTGTCTTTTCTAAGGTTTTCATTCTCTTGCCATTTTCCCCTCCCTAGCTGTTTAATTTTATGTTTTTGTTTCATTTCTTCCAGATACTCTTTGAGTTCTTGAGTGCAGGTCATTCTTTTCTTTGAGGTGCTACTTGGATTTGTGAATTTACTCTCTTCTGGGTTTATGCTTCAGGCTTCTCTTTGTCCAAGGTATTTATTCACTGTATTCAGCTTTTTTCCTGCTTATTTATAGATTGAATCAATAGACATTTATTTAGTACCTACTAGGTGCCAGATACTGTGCTAAGTCTTGAAGATACAAAAAGGAGAAGAAAAAGTGTTTCCACCTTCAAGGAGCTTTCAGTTTAATGGAGGAAAAATCCTAGTTTGTGGAATGGAGACTTATGCTTAAGGTAAACTCTGCTCCTGTAAATTCCTGGACAGTGTGGATGGGCTCTGCTGCATTTTAAGCTTAGTGACTAAGTCTAACCTTTCATTTTACAACAGTTTTCTGGTCTTACTGGCCAACATTTCTAAATCATGCCCCCTTGATTCTAGCCTTCATTATTATTTCCCTCATCTCTACTCTTCATCTGTTACCCTACCTGGTTTCAACAAGATGCCCCTAACTGGTTAATCTCATCTCCTTTAATCTTATCAACATGTGGGTAACTCAAACCTTGACATATCACCTCTCTGAGCCTCCTCAACTCTCTGATTGGAGGGTTGGAGAATGGAGTACCAAATTGCTCACAATGTCCTCCTTTATGTTGTTGTTCAGTCTTTCAGTCCTATCTAACCCTTTGTGACCCCATGCGCCATAGGATGCTAGCCCCTTCTGTCCTCTGGTATCTCCTGAAATCTGTCCAAACTCATGTTTGTGGCTTCCGTAACACTATCTATCCATCTCATTCTCTATCATTCCCTTCTCCTTTTGCCTCCAATCTTTCCAAACATCAGCATTTTTTTTTCAATGAGCTTCAGCTTCAGTATTTGACCTTCAGGGAACAGCCTGAATTAATTTCTTTGTATTTACTGATTTCATTTCCTTGCTGTTCAAAGAACCCTCAAAAATATTCTCCAGCACCACAATTTGAAAGCATTGATTCCAAAGCACCTTATAGTCTAGCTCTTACATCCATACGTTGCTACTGGGAAAACCATAGCTTTCACTATGTGGTCCTTTGTGGGAAGATGTTGTCTCTTCTGTCCAGATTTGCCATAGCTTTCCTTCCAAGGAGCAAGTATCTTTTAATTACATAGCTGCATTCACTGCCTGCAATGATCTTTGAACTCATGATTATAAAATATGACACCATTTCCATTTTTTCCCTTTATTTGCTAGAAAGTAATAAAACCATTGCCAAGATCTCAGGGTGTTTCTTTTAATGTTAAGCCTCAAGCCAGCTACTATACTCTCCTCTTTCACCCTCATCAAGAGGTTTTTTCATTCCTCTTTAATGTTTGCTATCAAAGTAAAATTATTCCCATGTCTTCTGGCAATATTTCTCCTGGCAACTTCGATTCTAGATTTTTATTCATCCAGCTTGGCATTTTGCATGATGTATTTTGTATGTAAGTTGAATAAGATGGCCATATACAGCCATGTTTTACTCCTTTTCCAATCTTAAACCAAACAGTTGTTCCATGTTAAGTTCCATCTTATTGGCCCTCACACAGCTTCCTCAGGTTACAAGTAAGACGATCTGATATTCCAGTCTCTTCAAGGACTTGCCATATTTTTGTTGTGATCCACACAGCCGAAGGCTTTCATCTAGCCAATAAAGCAGAGGCAGATTTTTTCCTGGAATTCTTTTGTTTTTCCATAATTCAGTGAATGTTGCCAATTTGGTCTCTACTTCCTCTTCCTCTTCAAAAATCAGCCTGCTCTTCTGTTAATTCTCAGTTCATGTATTGCTGAAGTCTAGCTTACAGAATCTTAAGCATAACCTTGTTAGCATGTGGAATGAGCACAATTGTTTGGTAATTTGAACTTTTTTGGCATTGTCCTTCTTTCAGACTGGGAAACAAATCTTTTCCAATCCAGGGACCACTATTGAGTTTTCCAAATTTTCTGGCTTATTGAGTGCAGCACTTTAACAGCACCATCTTTTTAGGATTTTAAGTAGCTCAGCTTGAAATCCATCACTTTCACTAGCCTTATTATAGCAATGCTTTTTACAGCCCCCTTGACTTTATTCTCCAGAATGTCTGACCAGATCAGTATCCATACCATCATGATGTTAAGATCTTTCTTGTATAGTTCTTTCTTATATTCTTGCTACTTCTTCTTAATCTCTTCTGCTTCAAAGTCCCTACCATTTTTGTCTTTCATCATACCTATTTTTGTATGAGGCATTTCTAATATTCTTGAAGAGATCTTGTCTTCCTCATTCTAATGTTTTCCTCTATTTCTTTGCATCATTTATTTAAGAAAACTTCTTGTTATTCTCTTGAATTTTGCATTAGGTTGGGTATATCTTTCCCTTTTTTCCTTTATGTTTTGCTTTCCTTCTTTACTCAGTTATTTGTAAAGTCTCATAAAACAGTCATTTGTTTTCTTGTTTTTTTTTTCCTTTGAAATGTTTTTTCCTTTGTTCCTGCCTCTGTCCATAGTTGTTTAGGCCTTCCATCTACCAGATCTAATATCTTAAATCTATTCATCACCTCTACTTCATATTCTTAAAAGTTGGTATTCAAGTCATATGCATATGGTCTGATGCTTTTCCCTACTTTCTTCATAGAAGGCAGAACCTAGACTTTTCAGCTCATTCTCTCTGCAATTGCTGTTCTGTCTAGTTTCAACTCTGGGAAACAAGATATCTCCTAGCGTCTCTCTCCCCCTTTCCTGCCTCATTTTGTGTGATGATCTTTTCCTACTCTCCCTCCCCCCCCAATTCATTAGGGCAGGGATTGTTTTTATTGTTATTATTATTAATTGTGTCCCTAGCATTTAACATAGCAGAGGTACTTACTGAATGTTTATTGGGGATTATCTTGGATTGTCCATCAAACTTTGCCTATGATTTCTAGGATCTTATCTGTTGTCTTATTTTCCACAGAATTAAGCCTTTATGCCTATTCCCAGGCCATATTCCCAAACTTCTATCTATCTTTTATTTGTTGCCTTCTCTTGCTAAAGTGGAAGCTTCTTGAAGTCAAGAAGCATTATGCTTTCTTGCATTCATATCCCAAGTGATTAGCACAGAACCTGACACATAGGAAGTAGGACTCTCCCCCTCCTCTGCTTCCAACTACTCACCTTTGCTTCCTTTAGTCTAAACTAAAATTTCACCTTGTATGGGAAGGCTTTTTTTTTTTTAACATTTCTTGATTCCAGTGCTTTCCTTCCTTTATTTTTTATTCATACTTAGCTTGCTTTGTATATATTATTTTGCATGTAGTCTCAATTAGACTGTAATATTCTTGAGGGCAAGGGATTATGTGTTGTCTCTTTTTTGTATACCCAAGGATTAGCTCAATGCCTGACACTTTTAATAAATTTGATTGATTAATTTATTGAATTCCTTCTTTCTTTCCCTCTCCCTCTTACTCTCCATCTCCCTCTCTCTCATATTGCTATCCATCATTATATATCTTTAGTTCAACCAGACATCAGTATGAGAAAAAAGAAGGAAATGGTATTTGCCAATGTCTCATGCTCTCTTCTATGCTTCATTTAATCACATGTGTAATTCTGATTTCTCCAATACTTTGGTCTTTCATTTTAGTATGAATAGGATCTGGATCTATGATATCATTTTATATAATGAATTCCTAGATTAGGATACTTCCCATACTATTGCCAATTAATACATTCTCTACAATTTATGGACTAAGAGAGCTCCTTAAAGTGAGTGGTTAAATGGTTTATTCACACAACCAGTATTTTTGAGAATGTTTTCTAGTAAAGGAAAATAAGGAAAGAGGGGAAAACAAAAGAAAAGGAAAAACAGAAAAAATATGAAGGGTATAAAGGGAAGGTGGCAATAATGTTTTGAACTGGTTTGTATCTAATCTGAAGTAGGTAAGTTAAACCAAATTTGATAAGAAAGGAAATGTAGTAACATTTGTTCTTGCGTGGCTTCACTCTATGATTTTGACCTAATACATTAAATTTAAACATTTTAAGCAAAAAAAAAAATTATATGAAAGAAAATATTGACTCAAAAATGATAAATAACTATTTCTGTTAGTCTTATTAACATGTTTGGATTGTACACAAGCCCACTCTGTTTATTTTTGCAAGGGCTATTGCCTAACATAGATCGAGAAATCAAACCTATGAGAAAAGTCAATTTAGTTAACCAATTTCAATGTGGTTTTACTTTCTTTTTGGTTGGAATGGAAATTTTATTAATAACTTTCTGTAAAAGATGTAGATCATATAAATTCTAAGATGATGTAGAAACACATCTAGCTAATTATTTGACCATGTCTATTTTCACATTAGTTCAAACATAGTTTTTGCTCTAAGGTAGGAGAGACAAAAAAATACAAATAATTTTCTTTCTGAGAGATGTTTAGCATTGTGCTGCATGAATGCAGGCTGGGAAGAAAAATGACAATTGTTAACTGTATCTCCAGATCCTCATTTGGCACTTAGTGACTATTTTACCTGTTTTAAATGACTGATCACAGCTCCAGATGGATGCCATTAAAGTACTGTTTATAATCAAGCCAATGACAGGTGATCTTTTGATTCTGTTTTTAGAATGAGATCACTTCCAATGACAGAGCAGATGGTCAGCTTGCTATAAGCAGGGAATTGAAATAACCAGATAGATTCTGGCAGATGTTCATAACCTACATGCATAAATGAACCCAATTCTCATCCTTTAACTCTGCAAGCTGGTTTCTTGAACAAAGATGCAACAATATCATATTTCACAATAAAACTTGTCACTGGAAAGATACAAAGCTTAAAGTAATATGGAACAATTTAAAATAAAAAATAAAACTATGATAATGTATATTATAACAATCATATGCAAATTTTAACATTAAAGCTATTTTTATTTTTATAAGCAAAGTCATAATTATTTCTGTCAGCTTCATTCTATTCATTTGTCAAAATTAATTGATAACAGGATATATTTACATATGTTTGGTCATCAAAGTTGTATTATGATGCTTCATTGTTCTGTGGCAGTGATCTTTGGTTCTCTAAAACTATGCTTGTGGAGTACAGACCCAGGTAAATGTTCCAAATGGACCAGCTAAGTATATGGGCAATACATAAGACAGTTGTATAACTTCTCTGTATAACTCACCCCTTATGGCTCCCCTATCCCATCTATGCTTGTTGAAATTCCTCCTTTACTTGAAGACTCAACTCTGGTGTCATATCCTCCTTCATGACTTTTCTGGCCTCTTTCAGTTAGGAATAAACCCTTCTCCTCAAGTTTCTCATAGGACTTTGGCCTTTTCCTTTGTACTCTTCATATTCTGTACTGTATTATAAATAATCATATAAGGTCATTGTCACATTTGATTATAAAGTCCTTGAAATCGTCATTTTATCATTAGTACCTAGCATAGTGACTTAAATAGATTTAAATTGAATGTTACCATAGGTGTGACAAAATTATTCTCATCCTCAGTCCAAATAAAAGGTATATCCATGTAAAAAGTTATCCAAATTTTCTTATGGCAAGTTTAGCTTTTGATTTCTGCTTTTTTTTAAGTCATAGTAGTGTTGTCATGACAAACCTATTTTGTAATTTACCCACTGATTGCTCAGAGCAATGTCTTGAAATACAAATCCTTATCCTCTGTTCAGTTTTGAGCTACTAAGTAAATTTTTTTCTAGTCTGAAAATGCATGTTATGGTACCATTTAAGTTTAATTTCTGAAGAAATTGGTGTTTCTTCACTCCAAATAGATTCTTCACATTCAGTCTATATTTCAGCTCTTTACATTAAAAAAATAAACACAGAATGTTCGCAGGTAGAAGTAAGAAGAAAAAATCCACAAAACAAGTTCTTAAAGATTTTTGAGTGTTTTTAAATATTCAATAATTTATCTATTTGGAATTTAGTGTGAGTTGTTAGAGTATTCTTAATTTTCCCTGAAAGGCTATACTGTGCTAAACTAAATGATTATAATCATCCCAATTCTTAGATTTTCAGGTCTTTTCCTATTGTTTGTGGTTCTATATGCCCTCCCTGAAACTGTCTCTTTTTTGCTAGAAGGGAAGAACAACCACCTTTAATAATCACACTCCAAAAGTTCTATTATTTGCCAACATGAGAAGACTGAGTGAATATGATGACACTGGGTCATTGTTTGTTAACTCATCAAAAAAAGTTGTTGTTGAAGCAAAATACCATTATAAAGGCTCTCTTCTTGAGTTGTTTCTCCCATACATATATCAAATTATATAATATTCCTTAAAAAATTATAACAGAGGAGAAGATGGCAGAGAGAAGACAGGAAGTTGCTTGATCTTGCCCCAGTTTCCCTCAGAAACCATATTAAATTGAGCCTCTGAAAGAAATATGCAGTAGCAGAATCCACAAAAAGACTGAATCAAACAGTTTTATAGCCCAAGATATCTTAGAAGGACTTCAAGAAAGGCCTAACTTAGTTGGGTAAAAGATGAGTTCAGCCCACTGCAGCTAGGGTCCAGGCAATACAGTGGGAGCTTTTGCTTAGATCAGCAACCAAAGCCTCATGGTTCTGGTTCAGCAGGCTAGTGGCATAGCAGTTTAGCTGTGAGGCTTCCAACCCCAGTGCAGCAGAAAAACTTCCAGCCCTAGAACACAGGGCACAACAAGCATGACTATACTGGGCGAACCTAATACAGCAGACAAACTGTCAGCCCCAGAGGCCCCTGGTGCAGAAAGCCAATGACAAGGTTGCTGAGCTCCTGTGGAAAGAGCTTGAGATAGTGCCCCCTTTACCACAGGAGAAGAACTCAATATATAAAAATGAACAAAAAAACACAAAGAGCCCTAACCATAGAAAGCTACTTTAGTGACAGACAGATAAGAACATAACCTCAAATGTGGAAAACAATGTGAAAATTACTACATGTGAGGCCAAAGGGGAATATGAATTGGTCTCCAGCCCAAAAAGTCCCCTGGGAAAAGCTCAAAAAGGATTTTGAAACTCAAATAAGAGAGGAAGAAGAAAAATTCGGAAAAGAAATGAGAGTTATGCAAGAGAATTATGAAAAAAGTCAGGAGCTTGGAAAAGGAAGGAAAAAATTGACTGAATAAAATAACTCCTTAAAAAATAGAATTGGCCAAATGGGAAAAAAAGAGCCACTGAAGCAAACAACTCCTTTGGCAGAATTAACCAAATGGAAAAGGAAGTACAAGACCTAACTGAAGAAAATAATTTCCTAGAAATTGTGATTGGGCAAGTGGAAGCTAATGAGTCTGTGAGACATCAAGAATCAGTTACCATAATCAAAAGAATGAAAAAATAGAAGAAAATGTGAAGTACTTCACTGGAAAAACAACTGACCTGGGAAATAGATCCAGGAGAGATAATTTAAGAATTAATGGACTACCTGAAAGCCACAATCAACAAAAGAGCCTGGACAGCAATTTTCAAGAAATTTTCAAGGAAAACTGCCCTGATATCCTAGAATCAGATGGTGAAATAGTCATTGAAAAAATTCAACAATTGAAAGAGATGCCAAAATGAAAACTCCAAGGAATATTGTAACCAAATTTTAGAATTATCAGGTCAAGGATAAAATACTGCAGGCAGCTAGAAATAAACAACTGAAATATATCAAAGATCTGCAGTTAGCATTACACAGGACTTAGCAGCTTCTATATTAGAAGATCAGAAGGCTTGGAGCATGATATTCCAGAAGGCAAAGGAGTTTGAATTGCAATCAAGAATCAATTACCTAGAAAAATTGAACAAAATCTTTCAGGAGAAAAGATAATCATTCAATGAAATAGGAGATTTTCAAACTTTTCTGATGAAAAGATCAGAACTGAACAGAAAAATCTAATTTTCAAATACAAGACTTAAGAGAAACATAAAAAGGTAAACAGGAAAGAAAATGAAACATGATATTCAATAAAGTTAAACCATTTACATCCTGACATAAGAAGATGATACTTACAACTCTTAAGAACTTTATTAGGGCAGTTAGAAGGAGTAAACTTAGACAGAAGGTGTGGATATAAGTTGACTTTTATATGATGATAAAAATTTTAATTAAGTGGTATAAAGGTATAAAAAAGGATTGTCCTGGGAGAAGAGGAAAGGTGGAGGCAGAATGGGATAATTTATATCCCATGAAGAGTCAGGAAAGACTTTTTACAGTAGTGGGGGAAAGGGGAGTGAGCATTGGTTGAATCTTACTCTCATTGGATTTGACTCAAAGAGGGAATAAAACACATGCTCTAAGTTGGGTAAAGAAATCTATCTTACTCTATGGGATAGTAGGAGGGGAAGAGGAAAAGAAAAGGGGGTGGGGTGCTGATAGAAGGGAGGGAAGATTGAGGGAGGAGGTGGTCAGAAGGAAAATACTGGTGAGGAAGGACAAGGTACAATGAGAGAGAGAAAGAAAAGGGTAAACAGGGGGGAAAATAGGATGGAAGGAAATGAACTCTGAATGTGAATGGATGGAAGTCAGTAGTAGACTGGATTAAAAAGCAACAATCTACAATATTTCGTTCACAAGAAACATATTTGAAGCAAAGAGACCCACACACAACAAAAGTAAAAGACTGGAGCAGAATATATAACACTTCAGGTGAAGTAAAAAAAAAAAAAGCAAAAGCAGGGGTAACAATCATGATCTCAGACAAAGCAGAAGCAAAAATAGATCTAATTAAAAGACATAAGGAAGGAAACTACATCTTGCTAAAATATACCATAAATAATGAAGTAATATCAATATTAAACATATATTCACCAAGTGCTATATCATCCACATTATTAGAGGAGAAGTTAAGTGAGTTACAGGAATAAATGGCAAATCTATATTGGTGGGGGACCTGAACCTCCCCTCTCAGAATTAGATAAATCTAACCACAAAATAAACAAGTAAGAAGCTAAGGAGGTGAAAATAATTTTAGAAAAAAATTTGATTTAATAGAAATTTGGAGAAAATTGAATGGTGATAGAAAGGAATATACATTTTTCTCAATGGTACATGGCACCTAAATGAAAATTGACCATGTATTAGGGCATGAAAAACTCATAATCCAAGGCAGAAATAGTAAATACATCCTTTTTAGATCATGATGCAATAACAATTACAAGTAATAAAGGACCATGGAAAGATGAACTAAAAAATTAATTGGAAACTAAATAATCTAGTCCTAAGAAATGAGCGAATCAAACAACAAATTACAGAAACAATAATTTCATCAAAAAGAATGATAATAATGAGACAACATACCAAAATTTGTGGAATGCATCCAAATCAGTATTTGGGGGAATTTTACACCTCTAATTGCTTACATCAATAAAATGAGAAAGAGGAGATCAATGAATTGGCCATGCAACTTAAAAAAAAAAAAACAAAAACTAGAAAAACAAATTTAAAATATCCAATTAAATACCAAATTAGAAATTCTGAAACTCAAAAGAGATTAATAAAATTGAAAGTAAGAAAACTATTAAACTAATAAATAAAGCTGAGTTGGTTTTATGGAAAAAAGACAAAATTTATAAACCTTTCATTAATTTGATTTAAACAAAGAAAGAGGTATACCAAATAACCAGTATTAAAAATGAAAAGGGTGAATTCACCACCAAATGAAGAAGAAATCAAAGCAATAATTAGGCGCTAGTTTTCCCCCCAACCGTATGCCAATAAATCTGACAATCTAAGTGAAATGGATGAATGTTTACAAAAATAAAAATTGCCAAAATTAATAGAAGAGGAAATAAAATACTTAAATAAACCCACTTTAGAAAATGAAATTGAACAAACCATCAATGAACTCCCTAAGAAAAAAAATCTCCAGGGCCAGATGAATTTACAAGTGAATTCCACCAAACATTTAAAGAACAATTAATTCCACTATTACATAAACCATTTTAAAAAATAGGCAAAGAAGGGGTCCTACAAAGTTTCTTTTATGACACAAATATTGTGCTGATACCCAAACCAAAAAGAACCAACATAGAGAAAGAAAAATATAAATCAATTTCCCTAATGAATATTGATGCAAAAGTTTCAAATAAAATGCTAACAAAGGGATTAGAGCAGTATATTGCAAGGATTATATACTATAATAAAGTGGGATTTATACCAGAAATTCAGGGATGGTTCAATATTAGGAAAACTATTATCAAAATTGACAAAACTAAAAGAAATCATATCATTGTATGAAAATAAGTAGAAAAAGTCTTTGACAAAATACAGCACCCATTCCTATTAAAAACACTAGAGAGCATAGGAATAAGTGGTACTTACCTTACAATGCTAATGCTTCTCTAACGCTATCAGCAACCATTATCTGTAGTGGGGATAAGCTAGAAACTTTCCCAGTACAATCATGGTGAAGGAAGGATGCCCCTCTTCACCTCTGTGATTTAATATTGTACTAAAAATATTAGCTAGAGCAATAAGAGAAAAAAGAAAAATGAAAGGAACTAGACTAGAAAATGAGTAAACAAAACTATTACTCTTTGTAGATGATATGTTACACTTAAGAATATTAGAAAATCAATTTAGAGAATAAACTAAACTATTTGAAATTATTAACTTTATCAAAGTTGCAGGATAAAAATAAACCCACATAAATCATCATTATTTCTGTATAAAATTGGGGGGGGGCATTGCAGTTTTTAATTGCACGGGTAGTTTTAAATAACAAAATGGGAAAGCATCTTCCCAAAGCCAAGCTCACACGAGAGTTCACATCATCGAGTGTTTACACAATAAATTTCTATAACTTTACAAAGGTTTCTTCCAACGTTCACATTATCCGCCTGTACAGAATGGAAAAGCAAACACCTCCAACAGCGATTTTCTCTGCTTAGACAAGCAAACTAAAGGTCTTTACTAGTCAAAATGTAGCAAAACAGAAAGGGGAGAAAAAAAGCTAAGGAATCAGACCTTCACCTATCTTGCTCAGGTGGTGGGATAACAATGACAAAGAGTGACCAACCTCAATTCAGGCTGTAAGAGCTAACTAAGGACAATACTCAAGCTGCTGGAGAGCAAAGCCCCAGGGCAGCCTTCACCACCACTGGGGCCTTTCATTGCCCTCAGACAGTGGGTGTGTGACGGTGGTTTGGACAGCAAGTGAACAAAACTCTTTGACACTGATCAGCTGAGGAAAGAGTTCATTGGCAAAAGTGTCCTCCCAAGCGTGGCCTGTGGCAAAGGGGGAGGACATCTCACTGAAAGGGAAAGGAGAACCCTCGTAGCCAGAGTCACTACAAGCATCCAGCAGGCAGGGAGAAGACTTGAGGCAGTGCCTGGAGGAGAGTAGGTTGTCAATGCCATCTCTGGGATGAAGTCAACCTCCAAGACTGCTTCTTTCACAGATACCGTGACCGGCTCAGGTTTTGGGGGGGGGGGGGTGGGGTTGGGGGAGCTTCCTCAATTTTGACTACCAAACTGCTTTGACCATCTGTTTCCCAGGGAAAGTCCAAAACAAGTAGCTTGGTGTACACGTGGTCAAGCCGTATCAGTTCATTAATGGCTTCCAGTTTGGCTGATGGGGGCCACGCCAAAGGAGAAGGGGAGGCTGGTAAGGAGTCGGACTCTTCGGCACCCACCTCTCTGAGCTTCTTCAGGCAGTACTCTGTGTTAGCATACCTGAGGAATACGTCTGGGTCCAGGTTGTCCAGAATGCCCAACGAGATATCAGACTCAGAGTTTGAAGAGTCAGCATCGTCAGAGTCCACTGGGATGGGTCCGGGAAGGATAACAACTGGGCCTGCACCTGCTGCAGACTCAGCAGACCCGGCCATAACCGGATGTCATTCACCTTGGGCTCTGTTTCCTCCTCGGTTAGCAGGCATCTATCCCCAAACGCTGTCTTAACTCTTGATTTTCAATAACAAGCCTGTGGGTTCTCTCACGCAAAAGCTGATTTTCAATCAAAACTTTTTGGTTCTCTTCTTTCAAGGCCACAACATGCCCCACTACACTCATTCCGGCTTTCTTCCTGTCTCGAGCTGTCTGGGCTGCTACTCTGTTTTTCAATTTTTCAATTTCCTGAGCAGCGTCTTTTACCCCCGCTCAGGTGCGTGAGGCGCTCTGGCCAGAGCCTGGGCCCGCTCCTGGCCTCCGGGCTCGGGAGCAGCATGAGGGGAAGGCCGCGGCCGGGCACCGGGGCGGCGCCGGGCAGGAGGCTTCCAGGATGACTGGAGCAGCACCTTGGGCGCGGCAGGGCCAGGCCCGGGGTCTGGGCCACCACCGCCATGGCTGTTCGGACATGGTGCCCGCTGGGGGAAAGAGCTCGGAGCATGCTTGCTATAGAATATAACTTTCAAAAGCCGGCTTTTCTTTATTTATATCATTATTAATGACCGTATTGTTTACTTATATTTCATTAACAATGACCTTAATATGTGTCTATATTCTCCATTATTTCATATAAATGTTAACTGTGCAAGGGACTATACTAAGTGATGGGGATACACAGGAAACAGCATGTACGTAGATAATATACAATTTATCTAAAATAAATATAAAGTTATTTTATGGAGAGAGGATACCACCAAGTGGGAAGTGAGGAAAACTTTGTTGAAACTGGTAACGTTTGATTACAGCCTCCAAGCAAACTAAAGATTCTAAGAAGTAAAGGTGAGGAGATTCATCTTTAGTTGTAATCAAATTTGTGATTATCTTGAGAATAAGATTCACAAATGTTCTTAAAATTGTGTCACTGCTTGCCCAAACTTACATTTCTTAAGCACAGAGGTCTTCCCAACTTTATTTTCTTTAGCGCCATTTTTACGTTCTCATGCAGCAAAAATCAGGGACTATCGCAACATGAAATAAAAATTTATTGGCTCCTCTGTAAATTACTGGGAAAATAATTTGTCGTGGGAATATTGACAGTTTTTTTCCATTTTATGTCTGTTTGTTGTTCTTTCAACAAGCATTCATAAATACTCTTAAAATGGTCTGACTTAATTGGTTTCTAATCAACAAAGTTAAGAAATGAAAAATGGAATTTCTCATATTGCCACAAGGTGGCATTATTCTTTCAAATATGAACGTACAATACCTATGCTTTCCTTTTGAATGTTGCTTAAAATGCTTAAACCATTATGAATAATTGGAAAATGTATTCCATACTTCTTTACAACCTTTAAGACCTTGGGCAAATTTTTGCAGGAAAGGACACACAATCAGTGTTGTCTGTTGTCTTAGTTATCATCAAGGATAGTAGAAATGTTCTTGTGAAATATCCAGTTCTTATGGAATGTACATGTCCCATTCCAGCATAAAAACCCTGAGGAGATTAAGGACATAAACATATTGCAGTTTGAGAACAGACTGCCAGCTCTGTTTTCCTTTCATATCTTTAGTTGCTGGATGAGGGGAAAAAATGATTCCATTTAACTACCCTTGGCTATTAGTGCCTGGCAATCAGCTTTTGTTGATTAACTATCATGCTGGTAATTACTATCACTTTCAGGAAATAAAAGAGATATAGGATGCTGCAGTAGCATTTTTGGATAGAAGACTGATGTCATTGGACTAGAAAATACCGCTTAGGTGCACAAGGTAAAATTCAGATCTGGGTAAAATTACATCTCATACCTATTGAATTTTCAAGTGAGGGGGCAAATAACAGTTTTGTATTCAGGCTTATCCTTAATGGAGTAATGGAGGTGTGGTATTGGATATATAGTTCTAACAGTATTTTTTTCCTTGCCTTTTTTTTTTTTTAACATAAAGCTAAAGGAAGAAAGAATCTGGGCAAAAGGAGCACAAAGGTGAGAAGCGATACTCATTAAACTGGATATTAGATGGTCTTATATCCAGGGGAAGAGTTTGCCAAAGGCACATAATCACCTTCACAAATGCAAGGAAGGAAACCCACTAAAAAACAACAACAAAAAAACCCTGCCTACCTGATGTCACCCACACATATAACACCATCTCAAGGAAAGCATTTCAGAAAGAATCAGATGGTGATTCCTCACTCAGGAAACCTGTGTGTCTTTAAGAAACATTACCTTGTATTGGTTAAATTCCTATTTCTGAATGAAATTGCTTATTTTGTACAAGAACTTGTTGAATTTTAAATTGTATTTGAATCATGATTTAGTCATATTGCTATTAGGAATGGGGTCTAAAACCAAAGGATAGCTGGAAGATTGACAATGCATTTCCAAAACCTGTCAGTAAAATGGGGTATTTCTGTGTCTTTTTTTTTTTTTTACCACTTTTCTAATAATGACAGTGAAGATTAGTTTTTGAACTATCAAATTAAAATAACATCAATACTGATTATGGGATTTGTTTTTCCTGACATAGAGAGTCAGGGAGCATTAAACACTTAATAACTGGATAAGTATGTAAATATTTTAAATTTATGTGCCAAAATCTTGTTTTCCCATTGGAGAAAATGTCAGTTTGGAGGTAAATATTTGAAAAAAAAAGTATATATGTGTCTGTCTGTCTGTTTGTCTATCTATCTATCTATCTATCTATCATCTATCTACTTCCTGTTTAAATGTGCCAACCATCAGGTGACATGATATAGTTAGTGAATAGTAGACTGGTCCTGTCATCAGGAAGGCTTGGGCTCAAGTCCTCCTTTTGATAAATACATAAACAAGCAAGACCTTGGGTCTATAACATATTCAAACAAGTTATCAGAGTCATTTTACTGGAAGTCTTCCAGTGAGGAAGAACCCTCATTTCATTTTGGGACAGCTTTAGTTGTTAGGAAGTTTTTCTTTAAGCCCAAATTCTCTCCTTTGCAACTTTCACCATTTCTCCTAGTTGGGTTCTCTGCGGTGAGACAACAGATCTTCAAATATTTAAAGACACTCATCATGTCTCCTTAAGTCTTCTCTTCTTTAGGGTTCCCCAGCTTTTTTTGATGCCTTAGTGCTCTCTGTTTCTTCCTCAAATTAATTTCCGTGTTCATATCTCGTGGCATGTTTTATCTATCTTCCTCTTCTCAATAAGCCCCTTGAAGGCAGGGGTTGTTTTGTTTTATGTTTGTTATCTCCAACATGTAGCACAGTACCTTGATGAAGGTAGGTGCTTAATCCTTGCTGGATTGGATCAGAAAGAAATGGATCCAGGTGTGACATGAATTTTAGGTCCTTTAACATTCTGATTGCCCTCCTCTGGATACCTTTTAGCTAATCACAATGGATCTTCCAAAAATGTGGCACCTAGAACTAAATATAATTATTCCAATGTGTTCAAACTGGGTTGAACAAAGTAAAAATATCACCTCCTCCTTCCTTAAGGCTAGATCACTTTTAACATAGCCTAAGATCCCAACAGTTCTGTTCTCCATCCCCCACATGGTTATATACATAATATCAATGTACAAAAAGCACTAGGTCAGGGGGTCAGAGATTCTTACCTTATTATGTATCACGGATTAATTTGCCATTTTTTGACACCTACAGAGCCCTTCTTATAATAAAACTTTTAAATGCATGTAATAAAATACATAAGGATGGAAGGAAAACTTAGCTTGAAATATAGTGACTGAAGTATATTTTTAAAAATCTACAGTTTATGCACCTGAAATTAAGAAGCTGTTTTCTACATGATGCAGATGGCATGATGTAAGAATACTGCACTAGGAAGGAGGGATCTAGGATCTAGTTTTTATTCAATCACTGAGTAACTATCTGACTCAAGGTAAGCTAATTCACCCCTCTGAGCCTTGGTTTTCTTATTTGTGGAATGAAGGGGTGGCACTCAGTGACCTGGAAGACTATTTCCAGCTCTAAAAATCTCAAAGTCTGTGATTCTACATCCTGACAGGTTCCTCTCTCAATGTTCAACCATAAGTCCATGGCAGCTTTGGTCATTTGAAAGAGGAGTGAGACATTATTAATAAATAATACCCAGCAGCCTGAGACTCTTCAGAGTTCAAAAGTACAGTGTGACATGTTCAACTGTATATTTTAAGTTGGTAGGCCATTAAAATGAAAATTTAATAAGAGGAGGCAACCTAGAGCAGATATTTTCATTTTACATTAAATACATCCTAGGTATGTTGTCATACTAACATTTTCCACCATCAAGGGAATTTTGGTTAAATCAATTTGAATGACAAAGAGAAGAAAAATTCCTGAGAGGAAAAGAAAAATAACAAAATACCAAACTTTGATATGGTGCTAGGATTCTTAATTCTGGTGATCTTTCTTTTCTCTTGATCTAGGTTAGTTAATTTTTTTTTAAACCAAATTTCTATTCCTCCCACTCCCCTCCCCCCCAAACTCCACACCTCTCCAACCCTGCCAACCCTGCCTCTCATTTGTTTGCTTTTTTCTTTGTTGTTGTATCTTCTGCCTGGATAAATTTGAAAATTCAGCACAGATATATTTTCTCACAGCAATCAAGCCTATAGGTAAATAACCAAAATGAGTGTTCTTGAGTATGTCATCATTATGACAATATAGAGAATTTATCTAGTGTCTGAATGCTATTCCTAGAAGATTTCTCTTTCAAAGGGTAGGCTTTGATAATTGACTTTAGTGCCATGATTTGGAATATGTGTAGGGTGGGCAATATGACATGGGAAAGTCAATTTTGTCAAAATAAAAATTCAGTTTAACTTTACATGAAAGGAAATATAAAGTCTTATGAAGGGAATAAAACATGTATTAATTAGTTTCTTTTTTTTTTTTTTTTAAGCAATCGGGGTTAAGTAACTTGCTCAAGGTTACACGGCCAGTTATTTCTGGGTGTGGTGCTGAGTATCTGAGCCCAGATTTGATCCAGGTCATCCCGACACTGGAGCCAGTGCTCTTACTCTCTGAGCCACCTGGCTGCCCTATTAATTAGTTTCTTAAACTAGGGACTTACAATTTTTGCTTTAGCTGGAAGAATATATATAGCATAGGTCAATTTAAATTTATATTGCACAATTTTTTATCTACTTTTGTAGGAAGAAATCTTGTTTAATTATTAAAAATTTCTGAGGTGTCTCAGAGTAAAAGTAATAATAATAATAGCTAGTATTTATATAGAGCTTTAAGTTTTGCAAAACACTTCATGAATATCATTTCACTTTATCTTCTCAACAACCCTGGGAGGTCAGTTTTATTATTATCCCCAATTTGCAAATGTAAAAACTAAGGTAAAACAGAGGTTGTATCTTCCCTAGGATCACACCCTAAAAAGGCATGTTCCTTATGTACACTGAATTAGTAATTGGGTATATGAAGAATTTGGAAGAATTTTTTATTTTAGAGCTTAATTTTATTGACTCTCTCCTATTCCCTATAGTAGAGTGTCACTTATGGTTCTATCCAGTAATTGACATTTAGTGGTTAGGTCCTCTAGGGGATGACTACCCCAGGTTCAAGGTATTCTGTGAGTGTGTACTTCTAGAATGCATCTAGTCTCCAGTGGTATATTTACCTTCAATAGTCAGCCCAAGGATACAATCAGCTTAAAGTAAAATAAATATAATTAGCTCAAAGTAAAGGTATTTGCCAAGACGGACCAACATGAAGAGTAGTCGACAAAATATTGCCCCCTAAACCTGGGATGTACACCTCCACAATGATCTATAACATCAATGGCAGGAGTGGACATGTAGCATGCTCTAGTAGAGAGGTTCAGACTTAAGGAATCGAAATAGCCAAGGAAATTCATGCCTTTAATGCTACAGGGTCCCAATTTCCTCTTCTTCTTGTAGCTCCTCGAGTAGCACTTAGACAGTTTTGCTTCACTTAGGCACAGCTAATGCTACCCAAGAGGTAAAAAGTTGTTCCCTCTCAAAGCCTGACTTGAGTGAATGAATGAGTGATCATTGAACTTATATTTCAAGAACGGTGCTCAGCTTTAAGTATAAAAATAAAAACAAAGTTATTCCCTACTCTCTAGTACCTTACATTCTAATGGACAAAATTACACACATGGGGAATGGTGGAAGGGTGGGAAGCACTTTAGTTGGCAAAGTTATAATTATGAGATGAGGGGCTTAGAGGAAGGAACTTTGGTAAAGTTGATTTGATGATAGTTCATTTTTTTGAGAATCTGGGTTGGATGATATTCAGTGGTAAATTGGAGTGACTGAAGAGTGGGGAGTGAAATGAGGGATGGGTGGATGGGACTTTCCTGAAGTAGTAGTTGGACAGAAGCAGTCTTCTTTCATCATAGGTTCTCTTCCAACTGAAGAAGCATATCTTTCTCTGAGTTGTTTCTTGTCTCAACTGGCTGCCTAGAGAGTGTGTATTGCTTTTTAGTGGGTCAGTTAATGACTTTCCAGTCTGACCAATGGATTTTTCACCTCCTAAGGTGGTAAAACATATATAGATGCTACTTTTCTTTAAGAACTTAACAATCATTGTTTTGATTGTCTGCCTCTTATACTTTGTAATTTGATCAACTGGGTTGGGAAAAAAAGAAAATCAACTGATCCTGTTGTATTACTAATTCCTCAATAATGTTAAAAATCATCATAATTCGGGTGGCCAGGTGGCAGAGTGAGTAAGAGCACTGTCCCCAGAGTCAGGAGACCTGGGATAGGTTCCGGCCTCAGATACTTAACACCCACATAAAATAAATGGCCGTGTAACCTTGATCAAGTTACTTAACCCCAATTGTTTTTAAAAAATAAAAAAATCATCAAAATTTACAAGCAGTTAATTTAAATCTACCCAGAAATAAAATATTGTGATGTCTATGTAAAGCTGAGGCATAAGAAATTCTGTTACTCAAATTGATTTAAATCATAGAGCTAGGAGGGGCATGAGAGCCCATCTAGTCCAGCCTTTTAAATTTACATATAATAAACTGAGACCTACAAAGGTTGTGACCACTGGTTTTACAGTCCATAGAGCTAGCAAATAATTTGAACTCACATTTTATGACTGTGAGGACAGAGTTCTCTTCTAGTGAGCTACTGTCACCTTTAAGTGCCAATACATCTAAAAATTCCCTGAAAATTTATTTTTGCTAACAGATTCCACACATGTTTAAACTTTTAGGAAAGAGCCTTTATAAACATGGAATGAGAAGATATTGCTATCAAATTTATAGAATATATAGAAGGGGAAAAAAGCACAACTTTTTGGGTTGAAATGGATTTCTCTTAATATAAAAGTCAGCTGAATGGATGCACATAGCAACTGAAAGTCATTGAAAAGAATGGACATTCTTAGATTCTGTCTTAATAATCACTGCTAGAATCTTTATGGAAATAGAGAAATCTGTCATGGCAGTTTTACCACCTAGATTTAATAAAACCAAAATTTCATCACTTTGGGTTTACACTATGGGAAATAGCTTTAAATTTCTTTGGCATGTTTAAAGGATCAGAGGGACTTGATGTTAGAAGGCATTTTTTTCTTTCCTCTTTTTTCTCTCACTCCTTTTGTAAAAATGAAACCTGCTTCATGGTTTTCAGGAAAAAAAGTATTATAGTTCTGGCAAACTAAAGCTTTCCTACAATATTCATTCGTTCCTATCTTTGGTGGGGTGAGAGATCAAAATTATTTTTACATCTGTTAAACAGTAACAGAAGTATCCTTACATCATTTAGTCATGACATAATCTTTGATTTTTTTCTCTACTGAATAAAGGTGAGTGAAAAGGTGATCCACATGAATAAGAAATGAAGCCCTTTTTCCCCCCTCCTCTTATAGTTCTATGTAGTCAAGACCATCCATTGCATGAAAGTAGCATAGTTTTATTTAGTAAATAGGTCACTGTGAATATTTCATTTCTGGAGCTGAACTGTTTGGTCACATTTTCCCTTTAGTTCTCCAATGTACAATGCATTACAGAATTCTGCTTACATCATCAAAACAAAGCTGTTTGATATAAACATTTCCCAGGTCAACAATACACAAGATAGAAAGAGGGCTTATATAAATTCCCTTATGAATTTTACCCTTTTAAAAATGTTTTAAATCCTAAATCTGAAAAAGGTCCCACAATAACTTGCAAACAATAGAGAAGTGTGTTGCTTGTAAAGATATAGGAAAATTGTTATTTTGTCAGAAGCTGGCAGTCTGTTATTGCACATTTCAAAAAGTTTAAGATTTTGCAAATAAAAAAAGCTCTTGTGCCTCATTAGTGTTATAGCTTAACCTCAGAGCATTCCAAAATTTATCTTGGAATTTTATTGCTGAGAATTAGAAAATGTTTTGATTTAACCATGCTAACTATAACAACATAAAAAACTGCTATATTTCCCTAGCACTTAAGACTATTGATCTTTATAACATCAATATTGCTATCTTAATGTGTTTGTGACCCTAATTCATTATCAATCTACAGTGCACTTATAAGGTACATGTAGAAAAAAATTGATTTCATTAGCTGTCTATCCACCTTCATCAGAATTTGGACAATATGCAGTCTTTGGGCACTTGGTATTTTCTATATTAATTTCTAGGTTGGTCTTGATTGTAGAGCTTATGGAGGAGACTGTGATATTGCTTGAGGAAATCAATGCATTACTCTTAAAGAATCAAACCAAACATTGGATGATGAAGAGATGCATAGCTGGTTGTGGTGATGCATCCCTGACATTAGTAAAGTTAAGACTGGTGGATTGCTTGAGCTCGGGAGCCCTGAGCTGTAGAGGGCTAAGCTGATCATGGGAAGGACTAACAACCCCCGATTTGTCTTTGTAGGTTAACTAGATAACATCAAAATATCTTATTTTTTATTTTTAAAAAGCTGAAGAGATATGATCTGGATGATCACAAATGGTTGAATTCAGAACTATTTTTTTTTTATGACCAGACCCAAATTATTTGGTAAAAGTCACCTTTGAGGGCGGTCACTCATAGACTGTCTACCCTAATTATTTATCCTTGGCCTTTTGAAACTCAGTTTTCTTATTGGTGACCTCAGCAAATTTATATTTATCATTTTACTGAAGTTTTACCATTTTACCATTTACCAGTTTACTGAAGCACAAACCTGGGAGGCATAACTAACACTCTCAATAACAGAATCAGAATTCAAAAATCAGTCAACAAGTGCCTACTATGTGCCAGGAGCTGTGGTTAAGTACTGGGGACAAAAAAGCACAAAAGCTAATTTAAAGAAAATAATTATATAAAAATTACTATTGGGCAAATGGAAGCGAAGACCCTATGAGACATCAAGAATCAAACAAGAAAAATCAAAAGAATGAAAATGTAGAAGAAAATGCAAAATACCTTAATTGGAAAGTCAACTCACCTGGAAAATAGATCCAGGACATATAATTTAAGAATTATTGGACTACCTGAAAGTCATGATCCAAAAAAGAGCCTGGACAGCATTTTTCAAGAAATTATCAAGGAAAACTGCCCTACTATCTTAGAACCAGAGAGTAAAAATGTCATTAAAAGAATCCACCAGTCACCTAAAAGAGATACCCATATGAAAACTCCAAGGAATATTGTAACCAAATTCCATAATTATTAGGTCGAAGAGAAAATACTGCAAACATCTAGAAAAGCAACAATTCAAATATCTAGGAGCCACAGTCAGGATTGCAGAGGATTTAGCAGTTTCTACATTAAAGGAATGGGACATAACATTTCAGAAAGCAATGAAGCTTGGATTACAACCAAGAATCAACTACACAGCAAAACTAAGCATCATCTTTCAGGGGAAAAGACAGGCATTCAATGAAATAGGGGCTTTCAAACTTTCCTGATGAAAAGATCAGAGCTGAACAGAAAATTTGATCTTCAAATACAAGACTCAAGAGAAGCATAAAAAGGTAAATAGGAAAGGGGAAAAAAAAAACAACTTGTTATTCAATAAGGTTAAACTGTTTACAAGCCCACATGGGAAGGTACTTGTAACTCCTGAGAAATGTATGTCCATTAGGTCAGTTAGAAGGGGTTTACAGAGATTAAGGGTGTAGGTATAAATTGACTTTGACATGATGACATGAAAGAAAAAGGAATGAATGAAAGGATTGTACTAGGAGAAGATATAGGGGAGGGAGAATAGGGTAAATTATATCACATGAAGAGGGCATAAAAGACCTATTACAGTAGGGGGAAATAAGGGAGGGGTGGGGTGAGTATTGTTTGAAACTTTCTCTTATCAGATTTAGCTCAATGAAAGAATAACACACTTATCTGGGGATAGAAATTTATCTTACCTTATAGGGAAGTAGTAAGGGAAAGAGGAAAGAAAAGGGAAGGGGACCAAAAGAAGGGAGGGTAGATTGAGGAGGTGGTGGTCAGAAGAAAAACATTGGTGAGGAAGGAGAGAGAAAAGTATAGGTGGGGGAAAAATAGGATGGAGGGAAATACATCATCAGTAATCATAACTCTGAATATGAATGGGCTGAATTCTTCCATAAAACATAAACAGATAGAGTATATTAAAAACCATAATCCTTCAATATGTTGTTTTAAGAAACACATTTGAAGCTGGGAGATACATACTTAGTAAATGTAAAAGGCTAGAACAGAATATATTGTACTTCAGCTGAAGTAAAAAAAAATCAGGAATAGCAATCCTGATCTCAGACAAAGCAGAAGCAAAAATAGATCTAATTAAAAGACATAAGAAAGGAAATTACATCTTGTTAAAATATACTATAAACAATGAACTAATATCAGTACTAAACATATTCAATGAAACATATATATGCATATTCATAAACATATGCACAAAATGTTATACTATCCAAATTCTTAGAGGAGAAGTTAAGTGAGTTACAGGAAGAAAGAGACAGGGGACTTCACCCCTCCCTTCTCAGAACTAGATAAATCTAACAACAAAACGAACAAGCAAGAAGTTAAGAATGAAAATAGAGTTTTAGGAAAGTTAAATATGATAGACGTTTTGGAGAAAACTGAATGAGATAGAAGGCAATATACTGTTTTCTTATTGGTACATGGTACCTACACGAAAATTGACCATGTATTAGAGCATTTAAAAAACCCATAATCCAATGTAGAAAGGCAGATATAATAAATGCATCCTCTTCAGATCATGATGCAACAAACATTACATGTAATAAAGGGCCATGGGAATATGGATTAAAAATTAATTGGAAACTAAATAGTCTAATCCTAAGGAATGAGTGGTCAAACAACAAATCACAGAAACAATAATTTAATCAAAGAGAATGACAATAATGAGACAACATATCAAAATTTATGGGATGCAGCCAAAGCAGGGTTTTTTTTTGGGGGGGTGTTGTGAACTTTTTATTTTAATGTTTACTTTTATACCTTTTTAAGTTATTCATTTCTTTTTAATTTTTCAACACTCATTTCCACAGAATTTTGAGTTACAAATTTTCTCCCTGTCTCTCCCCTGCTCCCCCACCCTAAGATAGCAAGCATACAGAACACACCTTCCCCAAATCTGCCCTTTCTTATATCCTCCCCATACCCTACCCTTTACTTTCTTGTAGGGCAAGATGGATTTCTATACCCCATTGCCAGTATATTTTATTTCCCTGTTGCATATAAAAACAATTTTAACATTTGTTTTTAAAACTTTGAATTCCATATTCTCTCCTTTCTTCCCTCCTCACTTCCTCACCCACCCCCACTGGGAAGACAAGCAAATCACTATAGGTTATACATGTGTAGTTATGTAAAACATTTCCATAGTAGTCATGCTGTGAAAGACTATATTTCTCTCCATCCTATCTCACCCCCATTTATTATATTTTCTCCTTCCAAAACAGTGTTTAGAGGAAATTTTATACCTTTAACTATCACATGAATAAAATAGAGAAGAGGAGATCAATGAATTGGGTATGCAACTAAAAATATCTAGAAAAAGAAGAAATTAAAAATCCCCAAATAAATACTGAATTAGAAGTTCTGAAAATAAAAGTAGTGATTAATATAATTGAAAGAAAGAAAATTATTGAACTAATAAATAAAACTAAGAGTTGGTTTTATAAAAAAATAAAATAGACAAACCTTTTATTAATTTGATTTAAAGAAAAAAGAAAACTTAATTGCCACCATCAAAAATTAAAAGAGGAAATTTACCACCAATGAAGATGAAATTAAAGCAATTTTAGGAACTGTTTTGGCCAATTATATACCAAGAAATCTAACAATGCAAGTGAAATAGATGAATACTTTAATAAATACACGACTTACCCAGATTAAAAGAAGAAGAAATAGAATACTTAAGTAACCCTGTGTTAGAAAAACAAATTAAACAAGTCATAAATAAGCTCCATAAGAAACAAACAAAGCAGGAGTGAATGTATTCACAAGTGAATTCTACCAAACATTTAAAGAAAATTAATTCCAATCCAATATAAGTTATTTAGATAAATAGGCAGAGGGGTCCTACCAAATTTCTTTAATGAAGCAAATATGGTTATTGAAATCTAAACTAGGAAGAGCAAAAAGAGAGAAAGAAAACTATAGAACTATTTCTCTAATACAGCTGTAAAAATTTAAATAATATACTAGCAAAGAGATTACTGCACTATATCACCAAGATTATACACTATGACCAGGTGGGATTTATACCAGGAATGCAAGACAAGTTCAATATTAGAAAAAAATATCAGTATAATTGATCATATCAATAAGAAAAACAAAATAAAATCATAAGATTATCTCAATAAATGCAAAAAAGGATTTTTTGACAAAATACTGCACCCTTTCCTGTTAAAAACAATAAAGTGCATATGAAAAATATTTGAGTTTTCCTTAAAATGAATAGTAGTATCTATCTAAAATCATCAGCAAGCAGCATATGTAATGGAGATAAGCTAGAAGTTTTCCTAATAAGAGGTCAAAGTACATGAACAGTATTCATAAAAGAATAATAAAGTGTTAATAGAACCAAAAATCAAAATAACTCAGGGGTTTCAAGTCAAAAACAGAAAACTAGTGAAGATGAAAAAAAAGAGGAGAGAAAAGTAAGTGCAGAGGGATTATGGATAGAACAAGCACATTACTGTACCGTTAATGGAGCTGAGGATGGATCCAGCTATTCTAGAAAGTAAGAATTACTTCAAGATAGTTAAATGGCCAAATTGTTGAACTCAAAGGATTCCATTGCTAGGCACATACCCAAAAGGAATTCAAATGAGAAAAAGAAAGGTCATATATACATCAAAATACTTATGACAGCAGTTTTATTTTTTGTAATAGTAAAGAATTAGAAAAAAAGTCCTTGACCACTGATAACCAAATGGCCTAACAAATTGTAATACATGAATGCAATAGCATAATGTTATTCTTAAGAATCAATGAGTGGGTTGAATATAGAGAAGCATGAGAATATTTCTGTGGATGTCTGCATAGGAAATTAAGCAGAACTAGGAAAATAATATACACAGTGACTACAAAAAGGTAAATGGAAATAAAACAAATCGATATAAATGCTATAAAATTAAAATTTTAATGCTTGGTCCCAAAGAAGAGAAATAATAAGGAATGTTCCACACACACCCCTCCCCTGTGAGGGGGTGTGAAACACAAATTATAATTTGAGAATTTTTTAAATGATATTTAGTTTTGCTAAACTGTTTTCTTCCTCTTTTAAATCCTTTTTTTTTTATAAGGGATGACTCTCTGGGAAGGAGAGATAGAGAAATTGGGATATGTAGGTGATATAAAAAATATCATAAAAATTATTTTTAAGAAAACAGTGGACTTAAAACATTAATTAAACAGTAAGATAAAAAGCTATAGAAGCACCAGATCTTGTTAACTCAGCTTTTAAGATTCATTATCTATTAATACTGGCATTTGGATCTTATTTCTTTTAGTTGCCTATATATCCTTGATATCAGACCCTTATCAGAGATATTTAATAAAGATTTCCCCCCCAACCCAAATGAATGTGACATAAAAGCAAAAGACATGGATCAAAGTTGTTTTTAAAGTGTGATGGAGAGAGTAACTTTCCATAATTTGCAGAGATTATTGCCATGTGTGTCTTTCTTCAAAAGTCATATAATAGCTGCATGCATGTAAAATAAAGTGTGATACCTTAAGCAAATCGGGAGAGCAAGGAATAGTTCATCTGTCAGATCTTTGGAGTAGAGAAGATTTTATGATCAAATAGATAGAAAGTATTATTAAATGCAAAATGGATGATTTGGATTACATTCAATTAAAAAAAGTTTTTGCACAAACAAAACCAATGCAAATAAGATTATAAAGAAAGCAGAAAGCTGGGAAACAATTTTTGCAGTCAGTTTTTCTCAGAAAGTTCTCATTTCTCAAATATATAGGGAACTGAGTCAAATATTAAAAGATACAAGTCATTCCCCAATTGATAAATGGTCAAAGGATATGTACAGGCAGTTTTCAAATGCGGAAAGCAAACTCATCTAAAGTTATATGAAAAAAAATGTTCTCAATAACTATTGATTAAATAAATGCAAACTAAAACAACTCTCAGGTACCACCTCATACCTGTCAGATTGGCTAATAAGACAAAATAAAATGATAAATGTTGGAGAAGATGCGGGAAAATTGAAACACTAAGGCTCTACTGGTTCAGTTGTGAACAGGTCCAACTATTTTTTTTTTTTGCCTTTTTGGAGGGCAATTAGAGTTAAGTAACTTCCCAAGGTTACATGGCTAGTTTTTGTGTGTGGGTGTTAAGTGTCTGGGGCCAGAACCGAACTCAGGTCCTCCTGACTCCAGGGTAGACACTTTACTCACTGCACCACCTAGCTGCCCCCAAGGCTCCAACTATTCTGGAGAACAATTTGGAACTATGCCAAAAGTGCTTTAAAACTGAGCATACCCTTGGATCCAGGAATACACCTACTAGGTTTATATCCCAAAGAGATCATAAAAAAGGGGAAAAGGACCTACATGATTTATAGCAACTCTTTTTGTGGTTTCAAAGAATTGAAAATTGAGGGGATGCCCATCAACTGGGGAATGGTTGAACAAGTTGTGGTATATAAATGTCATGGAATACTATTGTGCTATAAGAAATATCGAGCAGGTGAATTTTAGGAAAACTTGAAAAGACACATGACTTGATGCTGAGTGAAGTGAGAAGAACCAGGAAAACATGGTACACAGAAACAGAAACATTGTTCAATCATCAACTATGATAGACTTAGCTGTTCTCAGTAATACAATGATCCAAGACAGTTCCAAAAGACTCATGATGGAAAAGGCTAACCACATCCAGAGAAGACCTATGCAGTCTGAACGCAGAGCAGAGCATATTATTTTGACTTTTTTCTTTTTTTGTGGTTATTTCCTTTTGTTCTGTTTCTTCTTTTACAACATGACTAATGTGAAAATACTTTAACATGATTGTATATGTATAACCTGTATCAGATTGTTTGCTGTCTTGGGGAGGGAGGAGGTAGAAAAATTTGGAACTCAAAATCTTTACAAAAACAAATGTTGAAAACTATCTTTACATGCAATTGGAAAACAAATAAAATACTATTAAGGAAAAAAAAGAAATGATTAGCAGGATGGTTTGAGAAAAACCTGGGAAGACTTATATGAACTAATGCAAAGAGAAATGAGTAGATCCAGGAGAACATTATACACAGTAACAGCAGTATTGTAGTGATGATCAACCACTCTGATCAAAATAAATGATCCAAGATATTTACAAAAGACCAATGATGAAAAATGCTATCCACCTCCAGAGAGAACTGATGAACTGTGAGTGCAGATTGAAGCATACTTTTTACTTCTTTATTTTTCTTCTTTTTCTTCTTTTCTCTAACATGTTTAATGTGAAAATGTTTTGCAAGATTTCATATCTATAACTGATATCATATTGCTTGCCTTCTCATTGTATAGTGGACAGGTTGGAGAGTGGAAGATTTGGAACTCAAAATTAAAAAAAATGAATATAATAAAGAGATAAATAGAAAAAAGTTTCCTATATTCTGAGTGGTAAAATAGTATATATGAAATATTAAAAGAAACCTGGGAAGACCTAAAAAAGGGAAAACATAGTACAAAATCTTATAAAAGTGAAAGTTGAGAACTATCTTTACCTGTAAGTGGAAAAAAAATAGTATCAATTGGGGGGGGCGAAGTCAGGGAGTTTTAATGAACTACAAGTTTAACATGGCAGTCAAAAATGAATATGATTTTATTTTGCATCAAGAGAAGTATAGTATTCAGAACAAAAGATATAGTTGTTCTTCCCCTCACCCCTCAGATTTCTTCAGAACGTGAATGGATTAATTTATTCAGTTCTTATGCCCACATTTTTTTTTTGCTTTATTGGAGAGGGAAAGGCAAGGCAATTGGGGTTAAGTGACTTGCTCAAGGTCACACAGCTAGTAAGTGTTAAGTGTCTGATGCCAGATTTTAACTCAGGTCCTCCTGACTCCAAGGCCAGTGTTCTATTCACTGCGCCACCTAGCCATTCCATTATGCCCACAATTTAAAAAGACATTTATCTGAAATGTGTCCAAGGGAGGGTGACCAGAATGGTGAGAAAAGTACATATGGTTAGCCTGATAAAAAGAAGACATAAGTGGGTATGATAGCTGTTTTCAAATATTTACATGACTTTCATGTGCAAAAGGAATTAGATTTTTTTTTTATTCACACAGCAGAACTAAATAGGAATTGCAGAGAGGCACATTCTATATTGTTCATAGTAAGTTACCATGCAAAGCCATTGAGATGCAAGCCCAGAATTTACCAGCTAGTACTATTTTGGAACCAGAATTTCTAGGAATAGCTTTGTGAAGGTTTCTGGAAGGAAGACTCTGGAAGCAAATGAGCTGATCTTGGAGTGAGAGTTTAGAATTTGTTTCCTATCTTGGGACCATATGGACATTTCAGTTTGACTATTAGGTGAGATCTTTGGTATTGTGTTCCCATGTTCTTCCTTAAAAACATACTAAAAAGTGACTGCTACTTAGGTTACCATATCACATAACAGTGATGATGTGCTGATTTTATTGGTATTCATATGTCCTCCATTAATGTATATTGCAACTCTTGCTTGCATTGGTAGGCATCCTTCATGTATTGTTGTGACCTCACCAAATCATCATTTGGTGGTCAATCTATCATCTTGCCATGTTTCTCATTGAAATTATCCATGTCAGTATTTATATGATAGAATATTCAGCCTCTGAACCAGTATTCAATACTTTCGGGCTTCATAGGACTCATAGAGCTTGTACTCTGTTGGCATAGCCTGTGAACACCCAGGGTTACCTCCATAAGACATTAGAGAAGGATTTTAGTGAAGGTAAACCACTTTTTAAAAAAAGATACAGAAAAATTGTGTCTCTTTACTGCATATATTTAACCTAAATATTTTTGTAGTTAAATTAATATAGTGGTATGAAACTGACAAAACTCTCAGAGTATTCTTTGAATGAATGAGCCCTTGCCTAAAATTTCTAGCATCTCAATTTCTTCATTAGTTAAAAAAGGGGTTTAGGGGCCGCTAGGTGGTGCAGTGAATAGAGAACAGACCCTGGAGTCAGGAGGTCCTGAGTTCAAATGTGGCCTCAGAAAATTAACACAAAAACTAGCCATGTGATCTTGGGCAAGTCACTTAACCCCAGTTGCCCTCCAAAAAAAAACCAAAAAATAAAAATAAAATAGGGGGTTAGACTTCATGAATTCTAAGATTCCTTTAAAATCTAAAGTTTTATGATTTTATGTCAAACATCAGCTTTAGAAAACTATACCTGGCAGTTTCTAAGGCAGTGTTGTTATTTGCTAAGAAATAGTATGACTTGAGGTAGTTACTATATCCCAATAATTCAAGTTTAAAACCTCGCTAACATTTAGCCTGAAATATTTGGAAAATTTAAGCAAAAATGATTTTTTTCTCAAAATTGGATTAACTGGTTAATTGCCTCAATTTTTCACCTAAATTCACACGTGTAGACATAGCTTCACTGAACCACAATGAGCGATCATAAAAGTAATAAAATTAGAATTCCATTAAAGACATTCATCCTCCTTAGCAATGCAAGAATTTAAGAGTGAACATAAGGGGAAAATCTATAATGGGTTAAATTGAGTGGAATGATTTAATTGAACCCTGTTTTAAAAAGCAGATGCTATATAAATCATGCTAGTCCTCACCAGTGTGCCCTTTACAAAGATTTTAATTTTAATCTCAGAGATACAGCCTTGCTATGGCCATACATATATGTATATGTTTACATAAATTATAATTTGCCCCGCAATACATCCCCTTTTAGCATACCATGGTGTGAACACAGACACACAAATACATAAAAACACACATACATTCACACCTAAATGAGCAAAGTAGCCATTTAGTCCTATGGCTACTCTAGTAAACTTGCTTTCCTGTCCTTTTTCTAAGATTAAATGACTTTTAAATAAATTCATGTGATTAACTGTTAGAAGAATATTGGGAAGGTGTGTGCTTACAACTTATTAAGGATGAGGAAGTTCCAAGCAACTAGAATGGTTGTGTATGAGGAAACTAAGGGATAAATGTAGAAAGTAAGCTACTTGAGGATAGGAACTGTCTCATTATTGCATTTATTTCTCCAATAACCAAGATAGTACCTATCAAAATTAGGTATTTAATAAATGCTAGTTGATTGATTGACTGCTATGTTGTTTATCTTTAATCAGAGATGTAGGTGGCTGCAGTTAGACCCTGACAAACCATTGGCTCTGAGGATTGAAAGGGGGAAGGGTTAAATCATAACGCATAATGGAAAACGTTTCTCTGGTTATTCAGGAAGATCTGATCTGAGCTACATCAGTGTCTATTTTGTAGCAAGAAGGTAATGAGTATAAAGAGTCAAATCTTCAGGTTAGAATATTGGGGAGGAGACGGGAGAATTGTGAAAGTATAACCTAGGTAAGGAGGAATATCTTTTCAAAGAGTACTATTTATAAAAGGCTAGGGAGGAGTGTGACTGCCCCTGAAATGCAGATAGCCCTTTAGAGAACTGCTTTCAGAAAAAAGGGTTATGTTTCCTTTTAAAATTTTGTGTCAGTTTAAATTTTGCTGAACATTCAAGGTTTTCTTAAAAGCAGTAGGAATGGTTAAGATCCATCAGCAGAACCTTTGTAGGCTGACTAGTGACAGACATCATCTCACTTTCAACACTTGAAGATTTGTGCTTTATAAACTTCTTCATTGGGGCGGCTAGGTGGCACAGTGAATAGAGCACCGGCCCTAGAAACAGGAGGATCTGAGTTCAAATCTGTCACCGGACACAACACTTACTAGCTGTGTGACCTTGGGCTAGTCACTTAACCCCAACTGCCCTGCCTTCCCCCCTCCAAAAAGCAAAAAAAAAAAGAAAAGAAAAGAAAAGAAACTTCTTCACCACTACAGGTTTTTATATTGGGAATATGACAAGCCCAGGTTGGTGCAACAGAGAGAGTACTGAATTTGGAGTAAGCAGTTTTTGGTTCAAATCTTGACACCGCTTATAGTTGAATATCCTTGGCAAACTTACTTCATCACTCTAAGTTTCTTTTTTCATGAAAGGAGGGGAATGAATTACATGATCTTTAAGACTTCTTCTAAATCCAATTTACTTACTCTTTACTCAGTGGTCCCATGATCTTACTCTGGACCTGCTGGTCTAGGTACCTATTTCTGTGATATGGAGCCCTGAGCAGGCTGCATGTTTCCTCACACCTCTCCCACCTGATCTCTGATGGTTTTAAAAGGATAAAATATTTCATTCCACACCCACTGACAAAGCTTAGAATATAATGAGACTAGGAAAGATAAAATGGGGACAACCAATGGAAATCCAACACTGTTAATAGACTACAATCTATCTCTGAATTTGTAGATAGATCTAAGGGAAATTCTTGAGCCTCATTGAGGTGAAATGACTTTCTAAGAGTCACCTAGCTAGGAAGTATTAGGGGCAGGATATGAATTTAGGGCCTCCTGTCTCTAAGTCAAGCACGCTCTCCACTTCACCACATTTCGTTAATGGGAGAAATGACAATTGTATGAAATGATAATAGTAACAAAAATATCTAACATATTGATGGCCTTTTAAAGTTTACAAAGCACTTTACAAATATTATCTCATTTTATCCTCAATACTATCCTGGGAGGTAAGTACTATTATTGTCTTCATTTTACAGAGCAGGAAATTGAGGCAAATAGAGGTTCCATTTTTGGTAAGAATCATGCAGCCTCTGTGTCTGAGGGAGGATTTAAAGTCAAATCTTCCTAACTCCAGGTCTATGTTCTATCCTCTGTAATTGAAATTTCCATTAAATTCCTTCCTGAGAAGAGGGGTAAGTAATAAGTAAACTAAATGCTCAAATGTGTGTGTGGGGGGGGCAGGGGGGAGGTACTTGCAATGAAAGAGAGAGTAGAATTAAAGAAAGACCAGATTATAAATGTTGATCAGTTTCATTTATTTCACAATTTTGTCAAGAGTTAGCACTGACTTGGAGCTTGGACCATTTTTAAAGTCTGGAGGAACCTGGGATGAACATACAACATAGAATTTTAGTTGCAGCCCAGTTTCAACATGTTTGCCTTCTGGAATTTTGATAAACCACAAGACAAAAAAAATCTTAAGAAATGATTAAAAAAACAAGAAGAGGAAAGAGTCTTTTACCTTATAAAGCTCAATCTAGGAGGGTAAAAAAAGAGAGGACATGATATGTGAAGGTGAAAATGATGAGACTATTTATATGCCTGTACATTTGAATCTTTCTGCAGGCTGACCTCAGACTTTCATTTATAGGAGTACTCCTAAAGATGAAATCATTTGCTTAGTACATTGGAAGTCTCAGAACAAGGAAAAAAAATAAAAATCTTAGGTAATATTATTGAAAATTATGCCTCTTTTGAAAAGTTATCCAAAACATTCTGTTTGGGTCTACGTCTTTTTTTATTTCTGAACAGAAATCTCAAAAGCCAAGTAAAATATTTAAAGATAAATTCAGAATATCCTATCGATGCTTCTTCTTGAAACCATTCTTTTTAAAGTAGTCATTTGATACTATTTTAAGTTGCTATGATCATGTTATTTTAAATTGTAAAAGGGTCTAAAAATGTAAATCCTGTCAAATTGGTAAGTTGTTTAAGGGAATTCTAAGACAATTGTATGTGTGTGTGTGTGTTTAAAAGAAACTGCAGGCGATAAATGAAACATTTTGGTAGAAAGCTGGATAAATTATTCCTACAATGGACAGCAATTGTATTATTTTTTGAAAAGACATCTGGAATACTAAGACCTTGAATGTATTTTTCATGTAAGAATCTTGTAGATTGTAGGTAAGCTTCAGCATTTCAAAATTCTGATAGTTCCATCACAGAGTCAGAACCAAATGTGCTCTAAATTTACAATGTCTTATGATGTTACCAGTTTCTAATTTTTTTCCTGGATTTTTAATGATTATGTATTTTTCTTAGTGTCTATTTTTATGGAATAAAGAACTAAATCATATCAATAAATAAATGATTTCTAAAACTCATCTCATGTTTAAAGGATTTTTTGGGTTAAAATTAAATTTGTTTGAAATTGAAGAATCTTGTAGAGCCAAGGGCAGATATGAAATGAGATCAAGGCAAATTGTATGTTATTATAGTCCTTTAAAATTATGTTGTACTGGGAATCATTTAAAAATACATTATTCTTCTAAATATTCTTTTAGCATTGTTTTTAAGATCATGTTGTATATTACCTTAAAAATTCAAAATGTGAAATTGCTTTCAATTTAAGCAAAATAAACATGAATCAAGCAAAAAAAAAAACCCATATCTTATATAAAAAGGGAATAAAAACAGGATAGTGTAGTTGCAGCTTCAAAGAAAGAAAGAAAGATCAGGGTTCAAGTCTTGATTCTTCCTCAGACTTGATGAGTCATTTAACCTCCACTCTATCAAGTATCCATCTAAGAGCAGAAGATGCAAAACTGCTATCCAGCAGCATTGGGAGAGGGACCTTCCAAAATGAAATCCTATGAATTAGTGGTGTCTAGAAGTGGAATGGGCTGCTTTAAGAGCTAGTGGGTTCCCCCACATAATGGTCTTCAAGCAGAGACTGGAAGAACACTTGTTAGAAATGTTAACAGGGATTCTTTTTGTATAAAAGTTGTACTAAATGGCTGCCAAGGTTCCTTCCTAATCTCAGAATCTGTAAAATTCCAAGTCTGGCCCCCTTTTCTGTTCCTATCCCCCACCAAACTTATGTATAGATAACAAACTATGTGTACTCCAGATGGTCAGTCAATAAACATTTTTCACCATATCCTATGTGCCAAGCAGTGTGCTAAGTGCTGGGGATACAAAAAAGAATCAAGAGGTAGATAGGTTATGAGTTGTTAAACAGGTGACATTCTTTGGTAGAGGAAATTTCTTCACTGGGAGTACTCTACATAGATAAAATAACAAGTCTGGGTAAAAAAAAAAATGCAAGGCACTGGGATATGCCCTGGAGGTCCAAATAAAAAAAAACAACAACTGACCTCTCCCACCCCCATCAAGCCTACATGTTACCAGGTTGGGGAAATATAATAGGTTCACAGAGAACTAAATACAAAGCATATGCAAAATAATGTGATATGATTTTATTAAGGAAAAAAGCACTAATTGCTTTTAAGTATTCTCAAAATTCAGTGACAATATTTCAAGGTAATTTTATAGGGGAGATAAATTCAGAGTATCTATTGATGCTTCTTCTTGCATATGCCTCCCCAGTAAAATATTTCTCCCCTATAAAATATATATGCATATATGAAATGCATACATACATACATAGGGAATCTAAAATGACATAAAAGCTCAATTTTTAATTACACATTGGAATTTTGGCAGGATGCCTAACACATAATGCTGCTTAATTATCATAGCCCTGGAACAGCACACACTGTCAATATTGTGATGATCACCTCTATTTAGTAAATAGGTCACAATTCATTTGCAGTTGCAGCAAATAATTTGCATGTCAGACACTTCCATTTATCTACCAACTCCTTTGTGGAAAAAGCTCTGGAAAATCCCGCTTGCATCATCAGATATTAGACTTGAACCATCCTATAATTTAGGATTTAGAAAGACAAAAGGAGATCACCTACTTGAAATCTGCAGACAGAAATACAAGCAGAAAAACTGTTTTGTGTCTTCTATATAATTTGCATTTTTCAACTATAATGAACAGGTCAAAATCATAATTTATCACTGGCTTAGAAGTTCTCTTGTGGAATATGGTTTTCATAGGTCATTTTATTATATCTTCATTAGACAACCATGTGTTCATTTTGTATTGAAATAAGAATAGATAGTACTCAGGAGCTTTAAAAAGAACTACATTATATCTTAATGTACATCATGGGAAATAGAGAACCATGAAAACATTTCATTTTGTAACCTTGCATACAAAGCATTAAAATATTAATATTTGCATACTAAAACATGATTATAAATATGCTATATATTATATAGGTTTATGTTGGTGAAAAATCACTTGTGCTGAGTGAGGAAGGTAAAATAGAAAGGAAAAAAAGTTTCTAGTTCCAAGGACAGGGCTTCTAAATGATGACCTCATTTTCAGATTTCATTGTTTGAGGGGAGGAAAAAAACTTGTCCTGATAATACAGCATAAGCTCTTTGGAGTTAGGGGCCATTTTCATTGCTGTCTTTGTATCTGCAGCACCTAGCACATAGTAGGATTTTAATAAATAAATATTGCATGATTCCTTAAACTGTGTTATATGTACATTAAAGAATTGAGGACAAATCTTTGAGATATAAGTAAAGCTTGAATTTGGTTTGGTTTTTTTAAATCCTGAAATATAAGACACAGAAAAAAACAAAAATTTAGGGCTAGAAAGGATCATAGACAACAAGATGATCCAAACTCTCTTCTACCATTTTCTTCAGTTGAAGAAACTGAAGCCTAGGGTCACACAGGCAGTATGTGGTAGCTGGGATTTCAACATAAGTGCTCCAAATTAAATTTCAGCTCTTTTTGTGCCACACTATATCATTTTCTCCTAAAAATGTGAAGGCAGGACATACATGAAGCCATGAAAAATAACTGGAGTATTGACTGGAAGTATAAAGAAGTGAGAAAGATATGGACTGAAGCAGACATTGACTACCTTGTGGAGAAGGTGGAAGTGGAGCTAGTTATACAGAATTTAGGCAGATGGAGAGGAAAAGGGTAGGAATGCCAAGAAAAGGAAACAATCTGAGCAAAACCACAAAATACTGTGCTATATTTGGTCTGTTTTATATAGGTGGCATTTTAAGACAAAAAGCATTATTCAAATAGAAGGAAGGAGAAAGAGAAGTTTGTTAAGTATGATAAACTGTTTTCCTCTCATTATTCTGGTAGACACAGAAGTGTCAAGGAACCATCAAGAACTCCCCATTTGTGTGTTTTAGAATTGAAACAAAATCTCTCTATGTAAAAATTAGACTGACTGATTTCAGGCTCCTCTATAGTTCCTAAAACTTTCATTATTAGAAGAAGTAATTTCTGATTCTAGCATGGAAATCATATTCAAAATATTCCCTAGAGTTCCTGAATATGGGATTATTCTGCTGGATATCTTCCAGCTTTAAAAATAGTAGTCCATCCTGTTCTCTAAAATATGTCTAGAATCAGGACCAGTAAATGACAAGGAACAGTACATGTGCTATAGAATAAAGAGTTCTAGATTTTAAGTTAGAAGACTGAAGTTTCAATTGAAGATTTTCTACTTGTTACCTGTATAACTTTGGCAGATTGCATAACCTCTCTGACCTACAATTGTCTTATCTGTAAAACAGTCTATGTTTCTACTAAATAATTTCTAAGGTCCTTTCAGAAATAACTATCATGAACATTATTGCCATAGCCTCCTAAGACAGTCTTTATAATATCAACTATGGAAAAATCAAAATATAAACACTAAACACAGAAGGAACAATGTTATTACATTGTCCCACTGCACCCATCAGCAAAGATATATTAAGTAAAAGCAAAAAAGTGGGAATTTTACCTTGATGCATACAAGTAATGCTAATTCAATACAGTGTGGGAATAGGGAGTATGGGAGCAAGGAAAAGAAACAGTACAGGAATGCTTCACTAAAATAATACATTCCTTTGTTACATTATTTGTCAATCTCTTTCTCTATTTCTAACTCTTACCACGTTTCTTTTTCTTCCTTTACATCTATCAATCCATTCATGCACGCATCTATCATCTAACTGTCTAGCTATTATATAACATACACGGGCATACATGTCACATGTGTGTGCACATGGAAGCATATAGGGCATGTGTGTACCTATCACATTGTATATCTATGTAATGTGTATATATGTCATATATACATATGTATTCATCTACCAACTTGCAAAAAAGATTTGGAGTAGTATACAAAACTAAAACATATATAATACTGGACATTTATAAAAGAAAAGAGGACAAAAAATTAAAACCAACAGAGAAATAGATATACCTGCTACCTGGGATGCTGGTTCCTGTAGTTAAATCCTGAATTTAGCTCTGAACTTCTGCCACTTGGTTACCATAGTTACCAGCTGCATCTTTCTGCTTTGAGCCACTTCCCTCTCACCTGTCCTCAAAAAGGCTTAATCTCTCTGGTAAAATCTCTTGTATGAGTCAGGCCCCTATTTGTAGCCTGAGTTCTTTTTCTACCAGAACTTTTAAACAGGTTAACATTATTACCTTTTTTCTTTATCATTTTAAAGCCATTTTGAACAAAACAAAGTAGACAGTTATTGAATATCCTAAACAATACCAGCTCACAAGAGATAAGATTGTAATAATTGTTTCTCATCTGTGAATAGAAGTTTAAAGAAAATAATAAAATATTTCTTCTAATTTTTGGTATTTTTACCAAAGATCATTTTAATGGTATTATTTAATCAATTTCAGAAATGTTTATGAAATACACATTAAGTGTCTATGTGCAGGGAACTGTGCTAGGGGGTGGGTATAAAATGGCAAAGATGGAATTTTTCTTGTAGTCAAGGATGTAATATTCTGCAGACTATTCTCAAACACACACACAGAACATTACTGTAAGATGAAATCTCAAGAAAAATCATGTAATGAGATAGCTGCTCCTTCAACTAGTCCACTGGTTCTTAAATATCTTGGTCTCAGGATCCCTTTACTCTTAAAAATATTGGGGATCCCAAAGAGCTCTTGTTTATGTGGATTAGATATATCAATATTTACCATATTAAAAATTAAAATCAGTCAATTTAAGATATTATTAATTCATTAAAAATACACCCACATTTTAATATAAATAACATTTTTAAATGAAAAATAGCTCTTTTTAGAAACAAAAGAAAAGCATAAGAATGTCACTGTTTTACATATTTTTGTATGTCTTTTTTTGTGTCTGGCTTAATAGAAGACAACTTGAGGGATTCTCAAATCTGCTTCTGGATTCTGTTGCCATGTTTTGTTTTTTTTTTTTGAAGAAAATCTGGTGTTATACAGATATGTAATTGGAAAAAGGAGGAGTATATGAATAAGAAAATAACAATTGGAATTTCCTGGAAAATCTCAGGGATCTCTCAAGGTGCATACTTTGAGACCCAGTCCACTTAATGACAAGGTTTTTATGAGAAACAATATAAAATCAAGAACGCAAATTCTGTTTTTGGAGGGGAGAAGGCAAGAATGGGTTTGTGACTTGCCCAAAGTCACACAATTAGTATGTGTGTCAAGTGTCTGAGGCTGGATTTGAATGAAGGTCCTCCTGACTCCAGGGCTGGTGCTTTATTCACTGTGCCACCCAGTTGCCCCAAAGAATGTGAGTTCTTTAATGGAATACGTTTAAGGCTTGTCTTAGCAGGCCGGTATCATACTCTCATGACAGTGCCTGTTATAAAATACAGTCATGAGCAAATTCTAGTTTGTATATTTAGGTAGAGGTTATGTCTTATGGTCTTAAAGAAAGGAATTGGAGATGTGGCAGATATGGGCTGTTGTTCCAGTAGTGTATTACCATGTGACTATCTCTACGTCTTTCTTCTCTACTCTTTCTCCTACAGTGTCTCCAAACTCTACCTTTGGTTGAAAAATCTCCACTATCTCCCACAACCCAGGAATTAATTTCCTCCCTTCTCAAACTTGGAATAACTACAACTTCCAGGGGGTTTTGTTGTCAGGCAACCCTAGAGTTGTCATACATGTTTTTGGTTTAATTTATCCTTTCCTTTGATCAAGGATATCATTTAGTTCTTCCATAAAAGTCATAGATATAGAGCTAAAAGTGGCCTTCAAAACTGTCTAGCTCCATCCTTCCATTTTATGGATGATGAAACTAAGACCTAGAAAGATTAAGTGATTTGTCCACAATCATACAGGTGTATAGTTTGGATGCCTATTTTTAGGTAAGGAATAGTGATCAGGAGCTTAGCTTGAATCTAAAAACTACTTCCTCTAGACCAATAACATTTAAGGAAGAAGAAATAATTCTAGCCTGGTGCTCTCTCTTTCAGAGGAGAGCAGAGTGTACAACCTTTAGCCCTAGTTTTATACCTCCCCTCTGAAAAGAATCAAAGTCTTCCTTGGTAAGGAAGAGGAAGAAAAACTAGCAAGATATATTTTTGTCTCCCTGCAGGCCACATCTAGATAAATGCATGGGGGAACATATAACCTACACGGGCCAGAAAAAAAACAGCATGCCCATATCCCATGCCTCATGAACAATATCAAATACTAAACATAGTGTTGATGGGCTATATAGGACAATGGTAGTTTATTACCTTGTCACTGCTTTGAAAACAGTAGACAGGCGCTCAGGCACTAATAGGACTAAAAGTAGAATGAGGCACATTTGTGTGTGTGTGTGTGTGTGTGTGTGTGTGTGTGTGCATGTACCCGAGTGTGTCCTAGAGGAAGAAAAAGCAAAGGTAGAATCTATTTCCCTTCCTCCCTCTATAACAAGGATGACACATGCCCTTACTTGAACCTAGCTTGTGGATGAGAGAGGATCCAAGAGAAGCTTTGGTTGAAAGAAGATATGTAAGAGTGTAAACACTAAGCTTTGTGAATATTTATCGCTGAAATACAATCCATGTATGTCAGAAACATAGGGATTTTTATGTAATTCATCTGGATAGAGAGTTGTCCACCAAGTGCCCTCTTATAGTTTTTAAGTTCATCAAAGTTCAGAAGCTGAGAGGGTCACAGAGGATCATTAAAAAAACAGGATAATAGGAGACTTATGGCTCTTCTTATAGTAGTACATTTTAATTTTTAATTAAATTTAATTAAAGATAGAGTTAAGTGACTAGCCCAAGGTTACACGACTAGTAAGTGTGTCAAGTGTCTAAGGCTGGATTAATTAATTAAATGTAATTTGATTTTAACATAAATACTTTTGTGTTTGAGGTGGCTGAACAGATATTGAAACAACATGAAGTATTTTAAACAAAAGTTTGTCCAGTTCATTTATTATTACCCAACATCACATTAATCTGAATACTACTATTACCTGGTACACACATACACCCACATACATATGAGTTATATACATATATAAGTATATGTATGACTAGTAAAGGCAATGAGTGGGATCCTATATCTGGAGATATCAACAAAAAATGAGATTATTGCCTTTATTTTGTATTCTCCTTTGAAAAGATACATGTGTGACAAAGATTGGTTACAACTGCTGGACCAGGAAGTCCTACCTCTCTTGGGAGAATCCTTTCACAGTTCCCCTCAAGTGCAGCTTCTCTATTGGGTAGGTTTCCTCTTCTGGGCTCAGGTAAATCTGCTTCTCTTCATGGTTAGTTTTTCTGGTTATCTCTCTCTCCCTTGAGCCCCTTTCATTTTGTATCTATATGTACCTGGAATATATGTTTCTGCTTCCTTAATTTTGTTACTCTGTCAAAGGGATGGATTCTTAAACTGCTTGATGGTATGCTTCCTTCTGAAATAGATGCTATGGTCAAGGTGGGGCTGGAGGTGAAACTTCCAATTGTATTCCCTGTTTTGTAGGAATGCATAGAAAAATTTAAGGCACCATATATTTCAGAGATCCAGAGGAATTTTCACACCACATGATTAAATTTGATTAAGTATAGTCTATATGTATGGGTCATGAAGAAGAAAATGACAAACCAGTCCACTATCTCTGCCAAGAAAATCCCATATCAGGTCATGAAGAGTCAGACCTGACAGAAAACTGACTGAAAAACAACAACAAAATACCATATGTATGGCAGTAATCTCATTTTTTGTTGTGTCATTACACTAATTAAGTTGAGGGTAGAGGGAAATCAAATCTCCTTTAAAAATTTGTAAAATAATCTCAGAGCTAGAAGATATCTTAGATATATTTAGTCTAGTTCATTATTTTGCACAGGAGGAAAATGAAGTTTCTCACAAAAAAATAGGAGTAGAAGGTGCAAGTCATAATCATATCTCTTGCATTAATAGAGTTTGAGTTCTGCCCCCATGCCTATAATTTCTCTCCATCATTAAATTTACTTCATCCTTACAATCCTCCCCTCTTCCTAACTCCTCTATTACTGTTAATGGTACTGCCATTCCCCCAGTCACATAGGCTTGAAACCTAGACACCATCTTGGGATTTTTTATTCTTTCTCCTTCCCATAGCCAATCAGCTGTCAAGTCATATTGTTTTAATCACTATAACATCTCTTTTTTATATCTCTTCTCTTCTCTGACATCACTACCCTGGTATATGCCTTCATTACCTCAAGCCTGGCCTACTGCAGTAGCCTGTTGATGTCTTCTTGCCTAAACCATCTTCCAGGTCAAATCCATCCCCCACTCATTTATCAAGGTGATCATCCTAATGTGAAGTTCTGAACATGGCAACCTTCTACCCCCATTAAATAAACTCCAGTGGCTCTCAGTTATCTCCAAGATCAAGTCTTCTATTCATCTTGTAATGTCCTTCCTAACCTTTTCTACCCTTTATACCTTTCCTTTCTAGTCTCCTTACACCTTACTCAATTCTGAATATTTTGCAATCCAATGACTTCCTATTATTGTTCTTCGTACAAGATATTCCATCTCCTGACTCCTTTCATTTTTACTAACTGGCTCTCATTTCTGGAATTCTTTCCCTCATTCCCTCTCTCTTTAGTGGACTCCTTCATGTATTAGTTAAAATCCTACCTCCAGCAAGAAACCATTTCTGATTTCCCTTAGTCCCAATGCCTTCCCTCTTAAACTACCCCCAAATTATTCTTTTTAGAGTTTGTTTCCCATAGTTTGAATATTTTCCTTCTCATTTAATTGTGGGATCCTTGAGAGCAGGGACTATCTTTTGCCTTCTTTGTATCCCTAGTGTGGCACACAGCAGTCACTTAATAAATGCTTCTTGACTTGATTCATAATATTGGGAACATATAGAAAATACACATTTTAATGTAGTTGTTTGGGTTTGCATATATGTGTATAAAAGCTCACCCCAAAGTCTTACTCCAATGCCTAATCATTGTATTGAAGTGGCCATGGTTTCCTAAAACTTTATTAATAGAGTGCTAGTTATGATAGGTAACACTAAGTGGGGAAAACTTTGGCTATGGGCCCAGTAGCAGACTATGTCCGTTTTCTAAAACCAGAATGAGTATTGAAAGGTGTATCAGCAATGCCATATTCACAATGCCTATGGAATTTACAGATATGCTGATATAATTATCCATCACAAAATACATCATGCTTGCCATATGGGGAAATAAGCTAGAAAATTTATTAAAATACCAAAAGACTGAGTCCCTGTAAGGGTTATGGGATTTAAAGATCTTCCATGCCCCATTGGACTTGCTGACGTAGCAGGAAGGGGCAGAGCAAGAGGAAGCGGAAGCCAAGCTGGAGTTCCTGCGGTGGCTGGCGGTGGCGGCGATGGCGGCGGTAGCAGCAGAGGCAGCGGCAGCGCGAATCCCTAATCCCTTTTTGAGTTAGCCAGAATTTCTGCTAAGGACTCCTGTCTTGGGACTCAGTCTTTTGGTATCTTAATAAATTTTCTAGTTTATTTCCCCATATGGCAAGCATGATATATTTTGTGATGGATAATTATATCAGCATATTTGTAATCTCCATAGGCATTGTGATTATGGCATTGCTGATACAGTCCCAAAACCAGAAAGTGAAAGCCATCAGAGTAGTTATGAAATTGGCACAGGTAGATAAAGTAGAAAGCACCCACATTCTCAAGCCTTTAAAACAGAATAGGCTACCTCAGGCAAAGGTCCTCCGCTCCCCACTCACAGCAACCACCCAGCGTCCAGGAAGCATGCTCCCAGCAGCTCCTGCCCCTGGCAGTCTTCAGCAGGAGTCCTTAGCAGAAATTCTGGATGACTCAAAAAGGGCTTCGCGCTGCCGCCACCGCTGCCTCTGCTGCTGCTGCCGCCGTTGTGTAATGTAATGCCAAGCAGAGGCAACTTCCCAAAGTTCAAAATACCAGCATAGTTGCTCTCCATTTTATTCAGTGACAAACTGTAATAAGAATGTAAATTTTGAAGATCTTCCCTGCCCTTAGGCTAATGTGCACCTGAAGCCTGGGATGGGAGGCTTGTTTTTCAGTAGATACAATGTAATAAGAATGTAAATTTTAAAGATCTTCCCTACCCCTAGGCTAATGTGCACCTGAAGCCTGGGGTGGGAGGCTTGTTTTTCAGTAGATACTTCTTGATTGGCCAGTGAGTCAATAAGGTTGTTACATTCTCTGAGCCAGGAGAAGGCTATATAAGCCCTGATGTGTAGCTTTGTTTTGGGACTCACTTTGAGAAGTGTTCTGTGATTTGATCTGAATTCTGGGAAGCCGTTGTTGAGAGTCCCCCGGCTTTGAAAAACCCAGAATGTGGAAACCCAGATGTTGACTGGGTATGGATGTAATGGTTGGACAGTTTGGAAATCTGTCTACTTGATGTTTCTGTCTTGATAATTATGCCTGTATACTTTGAGGTTCAGGGTGCTGACCTTTTCTCCTGAACAAAGTAAATTATACATCTATGACTGATTAAAGTAATCTTGTTAACCCATTTTGATTTGCTTTCCTTTAACAAAGCAGATCCAAGAACCTGTATGGGTGGCAAACCCTGAGGACACTGGGGTGCTTGCTGCAACACAAACCAAGAACAGAGAAGATCAAAACATGACATCATTCAAAATACAGCATTTACTAAGAGTGATTAAATAATCTCCAAGTACTACCCCACCCCAGGACCTTCCAATCATTCAATCAATTACAAAGTCCCTGTTCTAAATACTACTCCACCCCTAGGCTGTACCTTCATTTAGTCCATCACAAAGCCCCTCTTCTCAAATGGAGATTAGTTTCCAAACATAAGTAAAGTGCATTCATTTGTTCAACCACAGAACACAAAAAGGTCAAAAGTTCCCCACCCCTGGATCACAATTGAATCTACCCCAGAGTTACATCAAGTTTAAGCACAGCACTTAATACCCAAATGGAGGTCTTTTCTTCATCTTGACACTAGGCAAGTTCTCAGCAATCTTAGTTCCTGGGGAGACAAGGCTTAGCAAGGCCACAAGATACATTGCCAGTCTCTTCATTAATTCATCCTCTGTCTGTAGAACAGTCCTAGAACCCCTGAAAACATTAGCAAAACCCTCTCCCAGGATTTCTGTAAACATACAACAAGAAAATCCTTCTTCAGGGCTTCTGAACCAACAGAAAGGTTCCCAGACCCCTGCAACAACAGCACTGTCCTTCACTAGTGGACAGTATTCACTCTCTGTCTGCAGGACAGTCTCAGGAGCTCTTAGCCAACAGCCAGGTTCCAGGACTTCTTCAATAATAGGACTCTCTTTCACCAGTGGACAAATCTGGCAAAACAACATCAAAACAGACAAAGTACCAGCAAAACAGCCATGTCTCCTCAGTCCTTGGCAGCTCAGGGGGTAGATCTCAAAAGTCCAGGGCAATTCAAAGTGGCCCCCAGCAATTCTCTCAGTCTCTCTCTCTCTGCCTCCACGAGGTGCTGCTTCCAAAAAGTTCTTCTGCCTCTCTCTTGTGTCTCTCCAAATCTACGTCACCAGCTCCTCTCAGTTCAGGACTTTCTTTTCACATCAACAAGTCCATCCCACATGTGGGATTAACAAGCTCTGGGTTTTAACACAATCAGTTTGAAAAGCAAGCCAATACAGGGGAATCTTTAATTGCCATTACTATCACACGTCGCCACCACTGCTAGCCACCGCAGGAACTCTAGCTTGGCTTCTGCTTCCTCTTGCTCCGCTCCTTCTTGCTACATCAGCAAGTCCAATGGGCCATGGAAGATCTTTAAATCCCATAACCCTTACAAAAGGATATTCAACAGAAAGGAAGCAACTAGATGATGCATTTTTTTGTTGTTAGTTATCCATGAAACTTTTGTAGTGTTGGTGGTGGGGCAAATAGTTACTGTACTGTTTCCAAATAGTAATTTAACTAATAAGATTCTTCATGTATAAGCTTTATCCAATAACCAATAAGCTAATAAACTTCTGGAGAAACCAATCATATCCATGTTGACAGTTATCTTTTTGAAAATATATTTTTTTAATTCTAAATTAACAATTCCTTCCCATACCCTCACATTCAAGAGGAAAAAAACAAGCAAAACTTGTAACAAATGTACATAGTTAAAGCAAATTTCCACATTGTCCATATTCAAAAAGGCATGTTTTATTCTGCATTTTGATTTTTATTACCCCTCTTTCAGGAGATGAGTATCATAGTGCATTAACATTTTTCTGGAAACATCATTTATCATTGCATTGGTTAGAGTACTTAGGTCTCTCAAAGTTGTTTGTCTTTATGATTGTGTTTTTATCCTATGAATTGTTCCTCTGATTTAAGAAATTCCTGCTATATGGAAGGATAGATTACTGTTTTACCATGGAGTGTTGAAAAAAAGAGAATTGTTAAAGTTGCATTCAGCATATGACCAAGGGAGACAATGAAGATCATACAAAATTGTATAATAAGTATAATTTTTACTCCTGTTTTAAAAAATCATGCATTAAGCCTATTTTTGTATGTATCTGTGTTGTGTAAAATAAAGAGTGACCTAAGCAAGGAAACCTCAGTCCTCAAAGAAGCTACTGATTTCTTGGAAGATTTGAAAGAATTTGTCTGTGAATCAGCTGTTTATTTATTGGGTACATTTTTGGAGAGAGAGTGTGCAATGTAGTCCAGAGGTGTCAAACTCAAATGGGAGTCACTAAATTATAATAAAGTTCTTTATGGGCAGCATATTGACTTAAAAAACCACATATTTACATTAACTGTGTTCCATTGTATTTACTGCTATTTTTAAACATTTCCCAATTACATTTCAATCTGGTTTAGGTTGCACTTGGGAATGTTGGCTGGCTGTGTGTTTGACATCTCTGGTGTAGTTAACGGAAAGCTGACCTTTAAAATCAGGAAGGACTAGGTTCAAGTAAACTTGATACTAACTGGCTGTGTGACCCTGAGCAAGTCACTCAAGTCTTCCATGCTTCAGGCAACTCTTTAAGACTATAAATTGCAGGGCAAGTGCTGATCTGTCTTGGTAAAATGAGCTCCTATTCTGGGAGTTCCCCATACTAATGAAATTACTACTCCAGTTTAAAAAAGAAAAATGACTGTACCCTGCCCTTATCGGAGCATGCTGCTCAATTCTGGCAACAATTCTCATTAATTGGAAATCATTAAGGAGCTATTAAATAGGATAATAATGGTCCTTAAATTCTTAATACATGAAGATCATTTGAAATACCTGGAATCAGAAGATAGAGCAGAATAGAGGCAGAAACTTTCCCGAGTTCTCCCAAATTCCCTTCCAAATAATTTAAAAATAATGCCTCAAATGGAATTCTGGAATGGCAAAACCAACAAAAGGGTGGGGTGAAGCAATCTTCTAAGTCAAGACAACTCAAAAAGTGGGCAGGAAAGGTCTGTCTCACTGGGATACGAGTGGAGTACAGGCCAGCCCAGCAAGCAAGCAGTGGGGCTGGAGGGCAATTGAATCAGTAACAGAGACTTTGGGAGCTCTCAGCTTACAAATGGTAAGGGGTTGCACCTCAGGGGACCCATTGCTGGCACTGGGTGCAGGACTGTGTTGCGTTACATATGTCACAGACCCAAGTCACAGTCTCAGAGGGAAGAGAAGCACTAGAGCATCAGAGCTTGTTAGATTTGTGGGAACCAGGACCCTTGACACAGTTTTAGGAAGGAAAAGAGTGTGGTTCCTCACAGATCAGAGCATAGGCCTGGAGAACAGTGACCACACCCCTCCTTAGATCATACATACCCTCTTAGAAGAATTCAAAAGTTACAGACTTTCAGTGCTAGATTTGAGCTGAAATAGAAAATCTGACTTTCAAATTCAAGATTTAAGAGAAGCACAAAAAAATGAAAACAGGAAAGAGAAATCACAAGGGATTTAATAAGGTTAAGCTGTTTAGGTTCCTAGATGGAAAGATGATACTTTTGACTTCTAAGAACTTTGTCATTATTAGGCTAGTTGGGAGTAGAAGTAGACAGAGGGCACAGGTGTAAGTTGGCTAAGATGGGATGATAAGGAATGAGAAAGAGGGATACACTGGGAGAAAGGGGAAGGGAGAGATAGAATAGAGTAAACTCTCACATAAAAGAGGCATGAAAGAACTTTTACCGGAGAGAGAATGATGGGGTTGGCAGATACTGCTTGAACCATAATCTCCTCAGAATTGACTCAAACAAGAAATAACACAATTGATTCTGTAGATAGTGGGTTCTCCATTACTGTAAGTTTACAGTCTAAAACTAGATGAGTTCTTGGTTATTTTGTTGAGGGTTACTTTTTCAGGTATAGGTTAGTAACTAGATGGTCTTTATCATTCCTTCTGACTCTAAGATGTGATTATAAGTAGCAACTGAATTGTAAGAAACATATACAAAAGAGTAAATTGGAGGATGTCCTGCATAGAGTCTAAACTAGAAAAATTTCTTAATGTGGTGAAGTTCTCTTAGTGTTCTTATTTACAGATGACTCAGTACTTTTTGTATGTAAATCTAGCATATTTCTGGTGGGTAGAAAACAGATTGTCTGGATTTCAACTTGCCATGGGATGGCCAGCCTTTTGAAAGTCATATAATCTCAGCATTTGAGTATTGGAAGGGACATCAGCAACCATGCTCATACCTGAAGAAATCCTCATGATAACATGCAGATGTGATAATCCAGTGTTGATTTGAAGAATTCCAAGGAAGTGGGACTTCATTACCTCTCCAGACAAACTATTCCACTTTCAGGTATCTCTTATTGTTAGATAGTTTCCTCCAGCATCAGGCTTAGAATTGCCTCTTTGTCCACACTATTCTCATTTACTAAAGTCCAATCTAAAGCCTCTTTACAAAATGTAATATTATATTAGTGAGTACTAATGTAATAATCCTATTTTCCTGATAGTCCACTGAATACCAAGTCCCTTCACTGTCTACTGCCATTCAGACAAAGGATAAAGTCAGAGAAAAAGAAAGGTGAGGGGCGGCCAGGTAGCACAGTGAGTAAGAGCACCGGCTCCAGTGTTGGGATGACCTGGAGATCGAATCCAGGCTCAGATGCTTAGCACCCACCCAGAAACACCTGGCCGTGTAACCTTGAGCAAGTTACTTAACCCCAATTGCTTAGGGGTGGCCAGGTGGCTCAGCGAGTAAGAGCACCGGCTCCAGTGTTAGGATGACTTGGAGATAGAGTCCTGGGCTTAGACACTCAGCACCACAGCCAGAAATAACTGGCCATGTAACCTTGAGCAAGTTACTTAACCCCAATTGCTTAAAAAAAAAAAAGGTGAGTTAAACACTACTGACACCATGCTGCTGTGTTATTAAGATGTGCCATAAGACAAGCAATATTATAAGACCATTATCCATGGAAAGGACAAGTGATGACTCCAATTCTCCAGGTTGCCATTGTTTGCATTCTCAGTCAGTGTTTCATCCTGTGACACATGGTTTATCCATAGGTCAATGGACTGACATTTTTGTGGATTTCATCTATATTCCCAAGGACGTGGAAAAGGTTAAATGAATTCTATTTCTTATGCCATGCTTGCTCAATACATTGTAAAAGCTAGCAGCTTCACACTTCCAAAGCATTGGGAGCATTTCTTTGAAAGAAGATCCTTCCATCCTTGGAAAGTTTCAGATGTCAACTATCAACACTGGAATAGAGAGCTAGAGTAGGAGCTTTAATGAAAGCTAGCTTTGTGACATTTTTGTTTGGTTTCACAACAGAAAGGGTATGAAAAGTTTTCTTTAGTTTCCTCTGAAGCAAGGAGGCCAATACATTTTGCATTCAAGATAATCGAGACCAATTTTATTCTAAGAATCTTATTTTAAAATTACAACCCAGGCTCACTCTTTAGAGAGCATGTATTTTGTAATTTGCCAAAAGTATCCAGCTAAAGCATTTGACTATAGGATGCAAAGGGGCTGTCTGCTCTAAAACTGTTTCTCAACAATTTCACACTTTCTTTCCCCTTCCCTGATTAGGAAGTGACAAAACAAAATTAAAATTGAAAGGAATTCAGAAATCCTGGTTATAAATGAGAGTCAGAAACAAAAGCCTTTCCTTCAGATGAATAATGGGGAATGTTCTTTTGCAGTTAACACCTGGGCCTTTCTATTTATAGAAAGATATCACAAGTTTAAACACAGAGGAAAATGGCTCTCAAATCCAATAAAATTTGGAATGCACAGCTAGCCGCAATACCCAGGGATTTTCACCCAATATATTTGCCAACAAATCAATAACATGAGTAAATCCTCTTGCATCATGTGCAATCAAATACTCACTAAAAGGTACGACTACCTAAATTAATATAATCCCCCAAGTGCTCTGCATGTGTCAAAGTTAATGCCAAGGGAGGCTTGTGATTCACATGTGATAAGCTAGAGGATATTTCTTAATAATGCTTTAAATAAAAGGAAATTATGTGAAGGTTTTGAATTAAATGCTCCCAAACTGAGTTGGCTCAGCTGAAGTCTCTTTTTTCCCTAGATGGTGTGTTTTCTTATCCTTCTGAGCTCAGTATATAATAAATCCCATATGCTGCATTTTTATGATGAAGTAACAATGCAACTTATATGGGTCAATTGCCTCACCCAAATCATATGGTTATTTCCACTTAATAATTTTTTATGAAAAATAATTTTGGGAAATTCTGTATATTAATCCATTCTTGAATTTTCTAGTATGGTGTAATGCTCCTCATAACATTGAGGTGAAGATATTTGATTAGTAGCTATCTCGTAGCCTACTGGTATTTTATATGTCAGCCTTTTATTATATTGTCATAGAGTCATAAATTTAGACTGGGAAGGGACCTTATATGTCATCCAAGTTCAACTCTTTAATTTTAAATATGAGGATTCTTAGGCCCAAAGAGATTAAAGAACTTGCCCAAAGACACTAAAGTACTAAATGGCAGAGCCAAGATGGAAAAATCAAGTTATAGGATTGCAGAATCTCAGATTTAGTACAAGGAGGTACCTGCAATCACCTGGTCTAATCCCCTCATTTTACAAAGAAACTGAGGATTAGAGAAGTTAAGTGAATTCCCCATTTTTCAGTTAAAAATATAGTCATACAAAGGCTCACAGCTGATGAAATCCTGGACTAGGAGTCAGGGAGACCTGTGTTCAGATCAGGCTTCAGACACTTAATAATCTTTTTATCCCGGGCAAGTCATTTAACTCTCTTTAAGTCTCAGTTTCCTCATCTTTAAAGGAGAGTTAATTATAGCACTTACCTCACAGTGTTGATGGGAAGAGCAAATGTAAAATATGTAAATCACTTTGTCAAAAACTTCAGAAATACAAGTCATTATTTTTGCCCAAAGTCACCAAGGTAGGAAGTGGTAGGATCAAGATTTGAATATAGGTCCTCTGACTACAGATTCAGCTCTTTCTCCTTGCTGTATCACATGGCATGTTGGTTTTCAATTCTATTTATATGTATTTTATCAACAAATCAATCAATAATTATCAATGCTACTATGTTTCAGGTGCTATGCTAGGCACCGGGGACATAAAGACAAAAATTAAATAGTTCTTGCCCTCAGTAAGCTTACATTCTAATAGGGAGACAAAAGGCACATATATAAAATATGGAAAAATATGAACAGAATAAATCCAAGGTAACTGCAGAATAGGGCAGGTAGGTGATGCAGTGGACAGTGCTGGACCTGAAATCAGGAAGACTTGTCTTCATTAGCTTAAATCCAGACTCAGACACTTATTAGCTGGGTGATCCTTGGCAAGTCACTTAACCCTGTTTGTCTCACTCTCCTCATCTGTAAAATGAGATGGAGAAGCAAATGGCAAACCACTCCAATATCTTTTTCAAGAAATTGGCAAAGAGTTGGACATGACTGAAACAACTGTACAATAGCAAAAAACAACAATTGCTGAGGGAGATGCAAACAGCTGGGAAGACCACGAAAAGTTTTATTTTAGACAGGTTATATACTGAGATCCATAAGACTATTAAAAATGATGGACATAGATCCTATCTTTAGGAAACACAATTTTATTGAGATTTTGTGTTGTATATCATTTATATTTATGGCAAAGGAAAAGACTTTTTAAAACCATATTTTCCTATTAAGGTCCCTGATACACTGAAAAATATAATCTGCAATTAGATACCAACCCTCCCTACTCCCCCAGTTCTAGAGATAAAGAGAAGCATGGAATAGGCTAGAGATCAGACCTTTTCAGCAGCAAGATCTGAATTCAGTTAAGACAAGTCACCTAATTTCTTCATGAAAGACTGCAATGTTATATAATACACCCTTATCTCTTCTCCTAGAACAAGAATTCTTAACCTGGCCTCCATGGATTCCTTCGTTCAGTGCATAGATTTCAGGGGGTATATTATCATTACTAAGAGAGTAATTTGGTGTGGTCATGAAGAGTTATTTTTTCTATTAATCAGGTGGATTCTGCAGATAAAATATCATATCACTTCCATGATTTTGTTTGGTCAAGAGTGATATAAAGCAGCATGACATAGGACTTCATAGTTTTTTGAAATATATTTCAAGCTAGTGAAATAGGAATGGAATAAAAAACATTGTTATTGACATGAAGTAGTGAATGCAATTAGAGGAATGATTCCAAAGTTAAAGTGCTATTGTGTATATTTTAATAGTTTCAGAGATGAGAGATCATGTATTTGTGATCATTAAAATTTTTTAAAGTGATTATTCTCCTTTCCAGATGGATAACAGACCAAAAGTAACTGATTCTTGTTCCTTCTTAGGGCGACTAAAATCCCCCCTCTCCCCTTTTTAGGAAAGAGCATACTTATATTACTAGAGCTCAAGTTCATTTCCTTAACATTCTCCTTATCTATAGAGATTGATGCCCTGTGTCTGCACATGGGCCATAATTGTTGAGAGTCTGGGAGCAGAGTGATCTTTTTCTTCTAGCTTTAAGTTTGGAGAGGACATATGATTACAGATTACTTTCAAGAAGAGGTCTCTGAAGGGAGGATAAAAGTCTGGGAAGAAAGTGATACTTTAACATGTCCCTATCCCCAGTGTAAGCCAATAGCACACAGAAATCATAGAAAGTATACAGATGAAAATATATACCAGACCATGCATAGAATGAATGAACTCTCCCATTGGGAATGAGACATCTCAGCTCAGCAGAGACAGAGAGAGAGAGAGAGAGAGAATCCCAGGTCTCATCCAAAGGGAAATTCCTCAAAAATTTCTAGTAAGCTAGAGATAGAGACATGTTGAGGTGACAGCTCCTCTTCCTGTGAGTTTCTTCATAGTCTTTTTATCCCTTCAAGGACCTTTCTCTGTAGAGAATATGGAAGACTGTTTCTTCTTTCTTGAAACTGGAAATGAGAAGACCAAAATCTTTCTTCTCCCAAGCTCTTGCCAACTCCATCCCTCACAACAGGCACAAATCATTGAATAATAAATTTCCGCCAATAAGAAGTTTCTTAAACAAGTGGGCTTGGCGACATGGGTTACATATGTGATAGAAATTTTAGGAAGTGTGATATCTTGGATTGTTGTAAGATGACAGGATTGGAAAGAGAGAAAGCAGAAATGTAGTAAGGATATAAATGTAATATAGCAATAGTTTAAGGAGAGTGATGCAAGTAGGGGCAGCTAGGTGGCACAGTGGATAGAATGCCGGGTCTGGAGTTAGGAAGACTTATCTTCCTGAATTCAAATCTGACCTCATACTTTCTAGCTATGTAGCCCTGGGTAATTCATTTAATCCTGTTTGCCTCAGTTCCTCATCTGTAAAATGACCTGGAGAAGGAAACGACAAAACCACTCCAGTATCCTTGCCAAGAAAATCCCAAATGGGGTCACAAAAAGTCAGATGTAACTGAAAATTATTGAACAATCACAACCACCACAACAGTAACTAGTAGGTCCAAGGGGCTCCTTTGCCATCAAAGTCCTTGATATCTGGTACTTGTACTGGTAAGGATAGAAATTTAGAAAAAGGAAAAGAATGTTGTTTTCATTAATAAAATGAACAGCTGGACAAAAGCATTAAATAGGAAGGTAACTGAAGTTTAGAGGATTGACAAAAAAGTATTTCAATTCTTTTTTAAGGTGAATACTTCATCAAGTGGTTACAGAACTCAACTCATCCACACTCATCAATATGAAACCCTCTATAGAGATTCCTTAACATATTGGTGACCTTCTATCAACTTCTCTTGACATTGCATAAATACTACCATAATGTGCCAGTGGTCCATTAAGCTATTCCTTCTTCTCACTAGTTGAAAGACTGACTCCTTTTTCTGGTAAAACAATTCTGTGATGACATACTTTTTGCAGGTTTTCCAATGTAATCCAATATTGTAATAAATACTTATCCTTCTCACACTCACCATATACTTTTTAATTGGGAATGTATACCTTTGGGTAACAAACAAAGCTGGGTCTTCAAAGACAAAAATTCCAAAACTTAATGTTATACTACATCCCTGGAAGAATATCAATGGTTAAAAAAAGGGACTTGATTTCAGGGGAAATCTTGGGATGATTAAAAATACTATGCAATTCCCAATTTCCAGAAGCCATCAAACCCACTCTCTGCCTCTATTAAATTTAGGGTCCAAATTATCACACATGTACAAGAAACTTCTGCTGATTGTCCAGTTTTATGAGTTTCCTATTCAGCAGAATGTCATGTGCTGAATCATAAGCATTCTGCATATACTGGGTGTTGTGTACAAGTGGGTACAGTATACCTGTGAGTAGTTGGTAGGGGGGGGGAGCGGTTAGGCCAAGTTCATTGGAATAATTATGTTATAATTTAGAAGTCTCTGCAGTGTTCTGAGACGATTGGATTTAGCACAACATCTCTAAAAACAGAAGTATCAGGTGGACAACCTTATTGTCTCTATGTCATCACTCTTCCATTTGAATTCTGACTTGGATATCCTCTATGACAGTGGTAAACACCATCAGGGGCCTTACATATCTCAGGTTTATGTCTTAATTAGATTCAATGTCAAATGAACTTTTCTATGGTCAGTATGTTTTAAGGCATGTATGATTTTGATATATTTATAGCAAACACCTTGTTTGAGAACAAATTTTAAGATTCCATTTGTGTGGTACCAAATCAAATGCTTGAAAAAAATGTCAACAGACAATAAACACAGGGGGATCTTGGATACTCTACCCTTTTCAGCCAATTGTGAGTAGATAAAAGTGTTTGTTATGAATACTATTTGTATTTGTGAAAGCTTTTCTTACCCTTTTCTTCACAAACTTTCATCAAGATGTGTAAATTATTCTCTAAATAGTTTGTATAGGTAGAACATAGGCCATATGGTTTGGGAAGGTTTGATGTTGTCTTTGTAATCTTTGTGCATAATATGTTTAATTGCTTTCAAGTAACATGAAATTTTATCTCTCAACAGCCTAAAAATTGCACCATCTCTTCTATGGACATCCTCTCTGTACACTTGGTCCATTATTATTGCACTTTCTATCTTTGGGTTTTTTTTTAGAACCATTTCAATTTCTCCATGTACCAAATTGGGAACTAAGATGTCAGATTCCAAATGCACCTGTTCCATTGTCATTAATAAAGAAAATAATTTGTTATAAGAAGCTTTGTCAATTTATCATTGGAATTTAGTATTTTTATTCAATAAGGAATTTTAAACCAATCAACTAAACAATAAGTATTTAGTAGATATCTTCTATGTACCATACTTTATACTATTCTCTGTTGATACAAAGACAAAAATGAAACAATCCTTGACCCCAATGAGTTTACATTTTAATGACAGAGATAAAAAATGTGTATGAGAATATATAGAAGATAAATACACACACATATAATATACATATATCTATTTACATACATGCAAACATGTAGATGGTACACAGTGATTAAAGTGTCAGGCCTGAAGTCAGGAAGACTTGAATTCAAATCTGGCTTCAGACACTTAATAGCTATGTGACCCTGGGCAAGTTGGTCAAACTCTGTTTGCCTCAGTTTCCTAATACATAAAATGGGGATAATAATAGCGCCTACATTCAGGGTTGTGGTCAGGATCCAAAATGCTTAGCATAGTGCTTGGTATGTAGTAAGTATTCTACAAATGTCAGCCATTATATGTTTGTGTACATGTATGTGCTTATTGAGATATATCGCCTGATTACTTTGGGATAACAGAAATGAATGACAGGAATCGTAACTGCATGGGTCAGAAAAGGCCCTCTTAGATTTCCAGGCTGAAAATGAGTGCTAGGACAGAGCTAAGGAGTGTGAGGGGGCGCAAGGGCTGAGGGAACTTAAAGATTTAAAGCATGCTTCCAAAAGCAGGTAAACAGTGTGGTTGCTTGTTGTCCCTCATGCTCGAAGAGGACCAAGATGACAGCAATTTGTTATTCCATTATATTGTTTCAGACTATGACTGAGACCCACAAAGCTCTGAATGCTCTACCACAGATTGGGCATAAATAGTCCATGTGAACATTTGGGATAGATTCTCTAATTTTGCATATTTCCTGTCTCTTTGGAGCTACTTCAATTCTGCTTTGCTCATACAGTACAGCACCTTCTCTGATGAGAGCATGCCCTGCTGGTTGGTCCTTTGCCAGTGTCTCCCATGTCAGGCAATCAATTTCAAAGTTCTTCAGAGAGACTTTGAGGGTGTTCTTGCATTATTTCTTCTGACCGCCGTGTGAGTGCTTACCTTGTGTGAGTACAGTGGGAGAAAAAGCACTGAAGATGGTGGAGTAGGGTTTTCCTGCAAGTGGCAATCACATTGTCATGAGCCTGTCATTCACTCCTTTTGGTAGGCTTGTTGATTAGATTTATTTTGATTGCAGGACCTACATCAGCTTTGTGATGCTTCCCCGTCACTGTGGCCACTCAAAAATAAAAGCATATCCAGCTCCAACTTCAGTAGCTTGGCCTTCATTTGCCAGTCTTGCTTCACCCAGGACAGCTATTTGGATGCAATATCTGCTAGGTTCTTTTACAATAAGAGCTGTTCATCTTTCAGTTCTACTGGATTTCATGCTGTCCATAAGTATGTGCACTGTCCATGTGCCGATGGTTAGAGGAATCATCTTTGCAAAAGTTTTTCTGCATTTTTGTATTGTTGTTTTGACTGCAGGGTGAGATCTCTGCTTGCTTCAGTAAACAGACCAGGGTTGTGTAAAGCAGATCATTTTTAGGGCACCTTTTCTAGCCCCTTATATCCTCACACCAGGAGGTGAAAAGTGTAGTCCTTAATAGATTACTCAGACACACAAGAGAGTGCCAAATCCAACTGTTCCTTCTGGGAAGAAGACAACCCTAAGGCCTGGGCTGCCTGTGTGCAGGGTTGTGACTACATCTCCTAATGTATCTGCACTTGCTGCTTCATCACTTGCCTGTCACCACAGGACTTTGAGATAAGTAAAATGGTATGGGTGATGTCTTTTGTCTTATGCATAAATTGGATTTAAGCGAGGCAAAGTTGCACAAAGTTGCCCGGCCTCAGTCTCTCTTCCACAGTCATCACAGTCCAATGACAGGACAGAGTCAAGATGACTGTCAATGGCCCAGGATTGCAGTGGATGACCTTGGCATCTTTGATGTCTGATCAAGCTCTAAGGGCTCCATAGCATGTGCTTCAGGGGCCTTCGTGGCTATTGGAACAAATTTTTCTCATCTGCCCATTCCACTAGGGAAAGTCTTCATGTGCTTGGGATAGACACCCTCCAACTTACTGAAGGGTTTGAGATCCCTTGCTAAAATGGTTTACTTGGGTTTGACTGATGAGCATGCTACAGCTTCTTGGAGCCACAGTTGAGAGTTGGGTTGATCAGGTAGACACCAAAGGACACCATTTTGAAAAGTGCTTGGCAGCCTTCATACCAGAGGTACTAGTCTTCTCTGAATATACCTCACACCCCAAACACAGTGGTAGCAGCACGATGACAGCCTGGGACTGGGAGTCAGGAAGATTGATGCTGTCCAGTGGGTTACACTATATGATGTTTGAGAGACCTTCAAAGTCTGAGTCTATGATTCTATGAAATACTCTATGTCAATTGATCATTCTGATAATAGCATGGATTTTATTACCAAAAAGAAACTGTTCTAATGTTAAGGAAAATGTTTCCCAGGACCTATTCATTGTGAAATAGTAGAGTGTAGTGAATAGTCAGCTCTCTAAGACCATATACTACAGAGAGGAGGCCACCCCACATTGACACAGGAGGGTTTTCTTCACACGACAGTTCCCTATATTCTAGTCTCACCCATTTTCATGCCACACTCTGTCATTAACATTATTCATACTACTTATTCTCCTCTTGTTTTTTGTCCTTCATACTCGAAGTGGACCAATGATGTCATGATGTTGGAGTCAAGTGGGTTCGACTGTGACTGATTAGTCCAATTTAAGTTCAGAAGGCTCTGGCATAGATTGGACACAAATAGCCCATTTGAATATTTGGGATGGAGATGTGCATCTCACATTTCCTTTGTGCTACTGGGATTCTGCTTTGATCGCAGAGTATAGAATTTTCTTTGAAGCAGGCACACCATGATGGGCAGTCCTGTGCCAGCATATTCCCTGCCTTACAATCTATACTGAAGTTCTTCAGAGAGACTTTGAGAGTGTCCTTGTACTGCTTCTTCTGATCTCTGCATGAGCTCTCACCTTGTGCCAGTTCTCCATAAAATAGTCTTATAGGCAAAAATATGTTTGGCATTCACACAGTTCTTGGCAGCAGAGTTGGAATGCTTGGCAGGTCAGCTCAAGAGAGGACTCCAGTATCTGGTACATTATCTTGACAGGAAATTTGCAGAATCTTTCCAAGACAATTCAAATGGAGGTGGTTCAATTTTTTAGCATGGTAATGGTAGACTGTCCAAATTTCACAGATATATAACAATGAGGTCAGTACAATAACTTCATACCAACCTGAGGGTCTACTTATACTCCTGTTTTTTGGCCTTTCTTCTCAAAGAGGACCATGACATCAGGAAGGAGCTGTCATAACTTGCAAGTGACTTGGATTTAAGTGAGGTAGGGCTGTGCAAATTCATCAACCTCACTCTCTTCTCTGGAGCCATCTGTGTCCAGTGGCAAGATATATATCAGGACAACTAGAGATGGCACTGGATGCAGTGCGAGACCTTGGTCTTTTTAAGCTAACATCCTTCCTAGGTCTCAGTTTGTCTGAGGTAACACTCATTCAGTGATTAAGGCTAATTGTAACTCAGTAACCAAAAAAATAATTATTTGATATTTCCATAGATTTGTGCACTCATCAATCTGTGTGCTTTCTTCAACCAGACAAAAGTTGCCACTTGTCCAAGATATAATGATTAGTTTCAGTTCCCTAATCTGTAAATAGAGAGGTTTGTACTTGATGCACTCAGCTCTGAACCTATCATCTTATAATACCAATTTGAAAGAATAATGACTTTGACTTTGACAATATACTCTATCATTTGGAGTAAGATGAAGTGTTTTGAAAGGTGGAGATTTTAAACATACAGAGAAAGAGAGAGACAGAGAAAGAGATTTGTAAGGATAAAAGTTTTGCATCATTAGATGTTACATGAAATAGATTTTGGTGTGAATGGAAGATTATTTATTTGTCTTCCAAAACTCCCATTTGGGAAGATAGAAAAAAAAAGCAAAAAACAACATGAGTTTCTATGTGATTGTGAATCAATAACATTTTTTAGTGGTCACAGATTTGGTATTTGGGAAGGTGAAAATCCTTTGGAAACCCATTTTACTGTTCAATCTGACACATTCATTGAGGGATGCTTAGCAAAGTATATCTGCAAACTGTCTGAAGGTTAATTTTTTTTCCCCCTGCTGTGATAAGTACACTCATTTGAATTAACTTTCAGTGACTTCCTGTAGGCAATCACCTGCAGATGCCCACCTGTAGGAGAGCTGAGCAGCTATGTTTTAATATAAATAGACCAGAATAATGAGACATTTTTCCATTTCTCTCCAAGAAAGGAAGCATCTTGCTCCTGCTGTTCAATACATTTTTCAGAGCATGTGACGATCAAAAAAAGTTTTTTTTTTTAAAGAAAAAAGCTATGAACAAGGTTAAAAAAGATGAGTAGGAAATTAAAGAAAATTCATCCTACAGTGGTGCAAGTTAGTACCATGCACCTGGCAAATGGGCTCCGAAGTGAAGAGATTCTATGTGAGAGAAATGCTTGCTAAGCAGCAGAGCTAAAAAAGACAAGTGGGTGACAATGTATTGAAAATTAGATAGAAGGTTGCAATGTGATACTGTGGTAAAAACTGTAGATGTAATGAGATGAGACAGTGCAAAGGGAAAACTAGACTGCATAACAGGAAAGAAATCCTAAGTGTGAGGTCGATTACACTGCCAAATAGCTTCCCAAGAAGTGGTGGGAACTCTATCACCTGCATCATTTTTAAGGACACTGGGAAATTAGATTGAGGATAGAAAGCTGGGGTCACAGAGCTAGTTGAACAAATGATTGGCAAATGATTAAATAAGTACTTTTGATCTCAAAGTAGGAAAGTTTTGCCCACATTCTAATTTAATGGTTTCCATCCACAATAGAAAATAGCAATGATTAATATTTTGTCTTCACGCTAGCTTTTTGTGAAAACCACTAGTCATGGCTTCTTGTTAAATTGCTTTAAAAACAAATATGCTGTTTCTGGCCTGGTCCTTACTCCTTGTGTGTACAAGGTGAGGGTTCCTGTAATTCAGTCTAGCTTTCCTTTAGCTCTGTTGCATCTTCATTTTTTTTCTCCAGTTTTTACCATAATATCATACTGCAATGTTCTATCCAAATTTGAGGGAGAATTTAGAACACTGGGTGGGAGTTGCAAAGAGATAAATTGAGGCTCTACAAGAATCTTCCAAACAATTAAAACCATCTGAGAGTGGAGGCTGTCTCAAGATTAGGTAGGTCTCTCCTATTTGTCATGCTGAGGGTGGGCCACCATTTATTTCATATTTTATAGTAGGTTTGGGTTTGTTGTTGTTATTATTGTTGTTTTGGTTTTATTTTTGTTTCCTGTATGACTTGTATTAGATATGTGAGGTATAAAAAGTTCAAGAGACACAATTTCTGGGTAACTAATCATTTTAGCAATTATGCTAGTGGATAATTAATAAAAGGGGTCAGTGGTATTTTCAAATGCCAAAGACCCCTCATGGAACCTACTTAATGCTTACATACCCTTGGAAGAGTGGGCATTCCCAACAAGTGGCAATCAATTCTGATTGGTTAACAATTAATTAGAGTCTGGATATTATAATGAGAAGTGGCTTTATTCCAATGAGGGGCTAGAAGAAGGGAATTTGATCACTCAGTCTTAGAAGAAGAGACTTATCTCTTATCAAGACTATCCCCATCTATGGCAATCTAGACAAAAGGAGTTCCACCTCTACCAGAAACCAGCTGACTAAAACACAAGGAGCTGGATTTCACAGGACTAGAATTGGAATCTCTTTGTAAGGTTTTTTTTTTATTTGGGTGGGGCAACAAATTCCACCTAGATATGATAGTCTAGGTGTAGTAAATTTTTGGGCAAGGTCAGAGATCTCCTTGAAAGTCTGGACTTTTAAATAGGAAAAAGAAAACAAAACAACACTGGATCTTCCCAATAATTGATAGTTTAAGAGAAAAATAACCATTTCTCTCAGATGGCTGCTGAGACACCATTTTTCTGTCAAAATCTGTCATCCTGCTATGTGGGATTGACGATTGAGTCAAGGAGGCAGATGGGAAAAACAACATAAGCAACCAACAAAAAAATAACCAAAAAGCCACACCTTTATTACTGAATGACAACAGTGAGAGTATGAGAGTTTGACAAGGGAATACAGGGAGAATCTCAGTTTTCTGGGTCTCTCCTCTCATTGGCACCTGCTGAAGTTCATAATATCAGTCTGCATGGAAATGAAAAGACTGTCATTGCATAAAACTACATCTCCTTCTTGGAGTTGACAGATTTGGGATTTCTCATGTCCACCAAAAGTGAACCTCAGTTCATTTAGCCAATCAAGTAAGGAATAGTATCACGGTGTTTTCTCTAACATATTTCTGGATCTCTATAACTTAGGACTATGCATTCACCTTAAATTGTTAATGTCATGTGGCCTCCATACTTTCTTAGGTTTGAGCAGAATGTGTGGAACCCATAAGAGATATGAATACAGAAAACAATTTGTACTCAGTGGCTGATGGCAGGAGGTACACTAATGTGAATTACTTAGGACAACCAATGATCCTGGGACAGTAATGGCATGTATATATTTTTTCAATGACTCAGAATGATGAGGTATGGGCTCTCCTTGAGTCCTTGAGGTACAGGCTCTGGGACTCTTGGTTAAATTGTCTCATTTGATGAGGCAATAAGACTTACATTGTGCCTAGTTGCTAACTGCTAACTACTAGCCTAGTTACTAGCCTAGCCCTCCATTGTTCATCTACTTCCCAGCCTTGCGCCCATGAAAATATCAATACACCCTTGAGCTGGCCTGGCCCACCATTGTCTGTGGCCTCCAGTTACTTCCCACCATTAATCAGTCATTGACCTCATTAACTCCTCCTGAAGACCCACCCCAAACTCCTCCTCTAGACTACCCTTAGATTCCTCCCACAACCTTTTGTATATAAGACCCCATCTCACACCTCTTGGTGTGAGAGTGCCATAGAATGCCATAAAATAGTAAGAGTGCCATAGAATGACCTAGCACAGACTTACTCTGTGTCTAATGCAAGCGAACTTTTAATAAATTTTACTTTTCTTTGTCTGAGAAGACTTGATTCGAATTCATTTGGCAGGACCCAGCATGATGGTATTTTGGGGTCTCCAGAGCAACCCTACCCCTCTTAGTGGCTAACCTCTTCAAGAAGAATTACTTGCTCGGACTCCCACTGCCCAAATGCAGGTATGTTACATATCATCCTTCCCCCAGGATTCTTTGGTACCCTTCGGGAATTTGAAGGTGTTTAATCTCAGTTATTTTGCCTACTAATTGTCAAGCCTCTATTAATTATGTTCCCTCAATTTTACAGATCATCCCAATATCTGGAAGGCATCATTCCCCTCTATACCACCTCAGTCACTCAGGAGGTAGATTAAATTCACAGATTAATTCAGCTCCCATAGGGTATCATCACACAAAATTCTATGTCCAAAATTCCTTGGGATTTAATGCTGGTACCCTATCTTCTAATGGCTTCCCTGCCAGTCTGCTGGCAAGAAATGTCCTGGAGCCTGGGTTCTGTTTCTCTATCTCTTTCTGTCTTTATGTTTCTTTATCTCCCTTGATTCTTAGCTTAAAGAAATATTGTAGTTGGAACAGATGAAGCTGTGACACTATGAGCTTTAAAAATTCCAAAGAAAAGAAAGTGCTGTCAGAGTTCGAGGTTGTGCCAGTGTTCTTATTTAGGCAAGTCTGGTGAAGAGAGAAGCTCAAGGAACCATCCCTCTTTGATGTTGTTGATCACTCCCTTCTCCTTGATATCTCTTCTCTCTAGTTTTCTGGAGTGTCTCTCTTCTGTTTCTCCTCCTACCTATCTGACCAATCTTCTGTCTCCTTTGTTTTTTTCTCCAGATCACTCTCTAATCATATATGTCTGTCAGGGTTGTGTCAGACACCCTATTCTACCTCTATACTACTTTACTCAGTGATCTCATTAGCTCTTGTGGATTAAATAACCAGTTCTGATGATTCGTAAATCTACCTATCCTGCACCAAATTCTCCGCTGATCTCCAGTCTCAGACCTCCAACTGCCTTTCAGACATCTGAAACTATAGACACCTTAAACTCAATATGTCCACTCTCCCCAACCTTTGCCCTCCCTATTACTGTAGAGGACAATACCATACTCTCGTCCAGGGCTTCCTAAACTTTTTCCACTCGCAACTCCTTCAGTGTTTCTTAACCTTCAGTGCTGTTCTGATCTAGTCTCTCAGGTTTGCAACCTGGGAGTTATTTTGGATTCCTCATTATTTCTCACTGCCATATCTAATCTATTGCCAAGTCCTGTCAATTTCACACCTTTGCTCCCCTGATCCTGACACTACTGTGGTCCAGGACCTCATCACCTTGTGCCTTGACTATGGCAGTATCCTGCTGCTGGGTCTGCTTGCCTCAAATCTTTTATTTCTCCAATCCATACTCCATTCAGCTGCTAATGTGATTTTCTTAAAGCACCTGTTGGACCACAATGCTCCCTTACTCAATAAACTCCTGTGTCTTCCTATTGCCTCTAGAATCAAGTACAAAACACTCTGTTTGGCATTCAAAGGTCTTCCTAATCTTACCACCTCCTACCTTTCCGGTCTTTTTACACCTTATTGCCTGTCATGTACTCTTCTTTGATTCAGTAACATTCACCTCCCGGCTGTTCCATGAATAAGACAACAATAGCCTCCGTTGCACCAATCAATGAAAAACAGTCAAGTAAAAATAAAACTATACAATCCATATAGCAATGTATCCTCATATTCCCTACCTCTCTTTGTATTGTTGTTGCTAAAAAGAGGGGAGTGGGGGTATGTTTCCTTATCTAATCTCTAGTACCTTTATTTATTTTTCAGTTATTTGTAGTTTGGCTTCCGTTAAGTGATCTTTTTAATTTAGATGATTGAAGAAATTTGTGCATATTTTTCTTCTGATTCTGTTTATGTGTTTATAGGCAGCTAGCGAAGTGGTGTGCTACTTAGAGGCTAGGTCTAGAATGAGGAAGATCTGAGTTAAAATGTAGCCTCAGGCATTTAGTATCTAGGCAAATCATTTAACCTATGTTTTAGACTCTGGACAAGCCATTTAATCTCTGTCTTGGTTTCCTCAGCTGTAAAATTAGAATAATAATAGCACCTTCCTCATAGGATTATCATGAAAATCAAGTTAGAAAATTATCTTTTAAAAAGCTTAGCATAGTGTCTGACACACAGTAGGTGCTCTGTTAAAGCTCATTTTCCTAGACCTCATGTCAGATTATATCATTTCTGAAAAGTCCTAACAATTTTCTCTCAATTCCTCATGCTGGCCATTTCCTAATAATATATGATTATGTTTGTGTTGGTTTTTTCAACAATTACCCCATCATTGACTACTCACTTTTGTTTCCAAAGGGTACAGTTATGACTATTTGGGTATTTGTATCTTTATTTCTGCTTTTAATTTCTTTGGGGTCAAATTATAAATTAAAAAAAAAAAGGCCCGTGGTTCATCTATTATATTCTCCTGACTTTTCAGAACTTTCCCTGTCTAAGTTTCTTAGGGTCTAATCTTTGTTTTATGGAGAGGCCAAACTGAATCTCAGAGAAATTAAAAGCCTATCCATGGTCACAGAAGCAGTATATGACAAAGGTGAAGATCTAGTTCTCGACCATAGGGCTACTGACTCCTAGTGTTTGGGTCTTTTCACAGTACCAATGGTTACCTATTTTCTGTGGTCATCTTGACTAGAGTGAAATCATCCAGTGCTTGGGTTAACTTTGACTATTTGAATGACTGATAAGTATATCATTAAAAGAAGACAGGAGTTATGCTTGGAGGCACAACAATCCAGCTGTGAGCTTCAGCCCAGCTTGGAAGCTACCAACTAATTAGGCAGTTGAGAGCATATGTCTTCCTGTGGTTTCACTTGCCCTCATTGGTCTCCATCCTCTATTTTGAATCTGGTCGAACTGTTCCTTTGCGGTTAAACTTTTCCTTTGGAAAGCTTTGCTTTTAATTACGAAATAAAAGTGTTCCCTAGCGCTGAACCATAAAAGATGGTAGCAGTACAGTCTAACCACATGGTGGTCAACCTCATGCGAACTGACTTTTGCCAAGGACTCTGAAAGCAATCCTTCTGAACTAAACTGAAATTCTTATGTCATCCCAGTCCTGTAGTGCAAATCAATCACCAGGGATCCTTTGAGCTCTCACAGACGTTTAGGATTCCAAAGCTTGAGCTCTCTACTTATATTTACAGAAGGACACTAAGATAGAGAGGCAGAAAGAGCAGCCACCAGCGGGCCACACATTGGTTCCCAGCATGATATGCAATAATGACCTGTCAGGAAAGTAGGCTGTGTATCCTCACACTGTGAAATATCCTGAGGGACTTTTCTTTATGAATTTGAAAAAAGATTCAGCAGGGCTCTAGGCAAGAAATCATGAGCACAATTTCAATAAGGCATCAGAATCATTTTTTTTTTTAGGGGGCATCTTCTCCTTGGTGTGCTTTTTATCTGTATTTTTTTTTAATCACAAAAATAAAATGGGTGCCCTGAAACAGTCTCCTAAGCAAGGAGAATGAGTGTTTGTATTTTTGAGAGATCTATACTTGACTTCATAGAGAGGTGGAGGGAGTTTGATTAAAAGCCAGTAGGCCTGGGTTTGAATTTTGGCTTTTCTACTTATTGGTTGGGTGATCCTGAGTAATTCAATTAACCTCTTTGAGAGAGTTTCCTTAACTGTCTAACCTGCATAATAGTGTCTATACTCATAGACTGGCTTGAAAATCACCGTAACATTGTATATAAATGAGTAATTATCATTTGAAGATCTATGATTGCATGGTGATCTTTTACCTTAATTCCTACTCTTCTGCAGTTTTAAACTTGCACTGATTTATTTTTCATGTTTGTCTTCTCTCATTCATATTTATTTAGAAGCTCACTACATTAGAACCAGATTGAATATTATACAAATTCAAGAGAATTTCATCTGTTCTTTGTTATAGGACTGTCTTCAGCTCCTCTTCAATTCCCAGCTCCTGATTTTAGGAAGTGCCATGAGGAGGCAATGAATGACAGTGGAAAGATCCTTAGATTTGTAGATAATGGCCAGAAATCTGAATCCTAGATTCATCATTCATTGCTTTTGTGACCATGGGAAAATAATTTTACTTGTTTCTATTTCCTCATTTGTAAAATGAACACTAGGGTAGACAAAGCAATCACCAAGGTCACCCTTACCATTCTAGAAAGTTAAGCTAATTTCAATGTTCATTTTTTAAATGGCAGCTGACAGCTCAGTAGATAGAGAACTAGGCCTGGAGTAGAAAGACCTTGCACTTAAATCTGACCTCAGACACATACTAGCTATGTGACCCTAGGTATGTCTTTTAACTTCTGTTTGTCTCAGTTTCCTCAGATGTAAAATGAACGCAATATAGCACCTACCTCAAAGGGTTATGGTGAAAACAAAATGAGATATTTGCAAAAGAACTTAGCAAGTAATGGATACAATATATATGCTCTATAAATACTTATTCTCTTCTTCTCCATCCTTCTCCCATCTAATTCATTCATTCATTTGGGAGGGGTCCATTGAGGTTAAGTGACTTGCTCAGAGTCACACAGCTAGTAAGTGTCCGAGGCTGGCTTTGGATTCAGGTCCTCCTGACCCAAGGGCTGGTTGCTCTATCCACTGCACCACTAACTGCCCTCTCCTCCCATTTTAAGAAAAAAGTAATGACTTTTTTTCTTTTTTTGTCTTTACTTGCAAAGTTTTGAACTTTAAAGTGGGATTCATAAACTTTGTTGATTTTGTAACCTGTGTTGTTGAAGGTAGAGGTTTGTGTAGGGGCTTCTAAAATGTACTCCAATACTTTATTTGTTGTGGTGATCTCCTCTAAGGCTCCAGATTACAACCTCTCCATGTCTACAAACCTTGTATGAATCTGGTCCATATACATAAATTTACTACAGTGGATCTAACAGGCTGGAGGCCTTACTTATATGTTTTTGACATTGTACATGTTCCAGTGATGCACGTGAGCCATTTATTCCACATTTGATCCCCTCCAAGCCATACATTTCGCTGATGACATCGTTTATGTCACTTCACTTGGGTGATTCCTGGTCTCTATTGTGTTGCAGCCTGCTGGGGGCCATCCACCACACATTTCTCCATTGTTCTATTGTTGATGTGCAACTTTGATTTTTCAAAGACTATAATAACCTATAACTTATAGCTGTGCAGCATTGCTGAAAGAATGCTTTTTTTTTTCAGTTAATAAAGAGATACTTTCATTCCAGAGAGAAACTTGGGATCATTTGGAGAACTGAAAAATATATTAAAGGCAATTAAATCTATTTTCCTCCTCTTGTATAGTTCTGGGCATGAGCTCTCAGATTTCTTCCTTCTGCTTAGAGAATTGCCTGGAGCACTGAGAAGTTAGGTGACTTGCCCAGGGTCATACAGTATGCTTCAGCTGCAGGACTTAAATTTAGGCCTTCCTGACCCTGAATCTAGTTCTCTATGCAAGACACCATGCTGCCTCTCTTTTGAATGATCAGGGATTTCATTTAGGAAAGTGCAGTGTTCTGGGACTTGATGAAATCAGCAGCATGTGATCTGCTCACAGGAGCAGCTGGAGAGTTTCACTCATTTTAGGGGATCTCTCTGCAAGTTGGACTCTGTGCTAGTGCTCCACCCCAGTGACGATCATGTTTAGTGGGAAGGTCTCTCTATTTTAGGCCATGGTCATCATTCTCCAGGCTGCACTCTGAACTTCTTTACCATGTCCCAGCAAACTTTATCCTGAACCGATCTAGCTCTGGAAACCACACATGGAAAGTACACTCTGCCCCTGCAGCCTCTCCCACTGATTGGATGGCTTCTCCATTTAAGGAGGATGCCGAAGCCAGTCATGTCTCTGTCCTTTTCAGCATGCAATTTAAACCTTCTCTACCATGCCTTCAAAGCCCCACCCCTTCCCACATGCTTGTCACCTTCCGTTTATGTCTTACACAATGTAAGCTCCTTGAGAGCACTAACTGTCTTTTTTCTTCTTGTATTTGCCTTCCCAGTAATGCTTAAAATGCTTATTGACTGACTGCATAATATCAATGATCAAATAGTTGTCAAAGTTAATGTGTGATTGTAGAGGTGTAGTCTATTGTGAAATAAAACTTGTGTAAGACTGCCTGTTCCTTTTTAATACCTTCTGTAAGGATATCCTAAAAGTATACATAGATTATTTGAGTAAAATTTTTTGGATAGAAGAGAAAGATGGTATATATGAAGAGACACAGTCTAAGAGGAGACGATTGCATATGTGAGGAATATGCTAACACTAATATTTTCTCTCTGATATTTGGCAACTTTTAGTGGTGTGTATGTGAATATAGTGGATTGACTTAAGAGGGAAAAAGATGTTTAACTATCTCATTAGGATATCATTGCCTACAATGCATTTTTATTATGTTTTTTTTTGAAAATGACAACAGTTAAATAATATAATTTCTCTGAGACTTAGTTTCTTTATCTGTAAAATAAGAATAATGATATTTGTTGTACCTGCCTTTCAGTCTTGTTAAGGAGGATAAAATGAATTGTGAGGTATTTTTGTATATATATATATATATATGCAAATATATCTATATACATATATAAAATATATAAATATATCTACATATGTATATATATGCATTTAATACATATATACATATATAAAGCAACCCTTAACATGTAACATAAATACCAGTATTATGTCATTTGTGAGATATTGGGGTTCAGAGAGTAAAGATTTGTTTAGGCTCAAGCTGTTAGTAAGTGTTCAATTAGAACTTGAACCCACATAATCTTAGACCAACATTAACCTCCCATTGCACTACCCCTGAAATTAAAAATAATAATTTTCAAAATCAAGGCCCCATTTTCTTTACAAGGCATTAAGCATAATATAATATCTTTGTCAAAGTATTTCAGCTCTGTCTCAAATTTTAAAAATCATTGGAAATTATTTTACCTTTAGAGGTCATAAGACAATATATTTTCTTATCCTTTGTTGCTGTTCATTTTGTTTCTTCTCCATTGACATCACCAAATAATTCTAAAACCTGAATCTTTTCCCTCTGACTAGTCACTTTAGAATGCTGATATGCAGTCAACAATAATTTTTTGAGTATCTACTGTATATTTAAATCTAGAATTTAATGAGGGGATGAAATGAACAAGAGGAAGCCTCAATCCCCCAAATAACTTAAAGTCTAGTTGAGGAGGCATGACTAACATAGTACAACAGTAAATAACTTTAAAAGACTATACTACTGAATACTACATTGTCTGGTTCAGACTATACAGTAAGTAGTCAGAATTTAGAGGAGAGGAAAAACAATGAGGCCTGGAGTAGCCGATGAAAGTTTTATGGCAAATGTAAGAATTGAATAAGGTTTTAATAATTGCATGGAATTTGAATAGGTTGGAAAGACATAACAAAGTGAGAACAGTCCAGGAAGATGGATAAGGAATTATGTGAGGAAGAGGGGAATAACATGAACACTGAGATGAAGATAGTGAAGAAATTGAGGAGACTAGATAAGAAGTGTCTGTTGCAGGCTTGGGAAATAAGGCTGAATAGGATTGGGCCTGATTATGCAAGTCCTTGAAAATCATTGAAAGCCATTTAGATGTGATGAAACTTGAAACCAAAAGAATTATAGTATATAAGAGAAGGACTAGAATGATTCTATGTAGCTCTCTAGAGAAGAACTAAGAAGCTTGATGTGAGGGAGGGAAATTTCTAACATTTGGCCCTGTCCCCAAATGGAACCGGTTGTCTAGTAGGGCACTAAGTTTTACAACAACAAAATTTGTAAGAAGGTAAAAGAATCCCTGTTCCCAATGTTGTAAAGGGAATTTATGCAAGGCGTGTAAGGGTGAATTAAATTATCTCCAAAATCCCTTCTAATTTTAAGAATCCATGTATTTGAGAGCTGTCAAAGACACAACAGTTTACCTAGTCCATTTCTCTCATTTTATAGGTGTGGGAACTGAGGCACACAGAGTATATAACTCATTAGTAAAGAAGCTGGAACTAAAGTCACAAGCCTGGTCTTTCCACTGTTGAATGTCATTCAAGTCAAACAAGTAAACAAAAAACCTGAAATTTTTTTTTAAGGGATGGTGACATGCTGAAGTCTGTGATTTGAAATTAGTGAGACAATAGAGTATTATGGAGGATGGATTATACTGTTTCAAAAAGAGACAACAGAGTAAAGTAGGTGGTTCAATTTTCATTTCCTCTTTGTGATCTTAGACAAGTCACTAAACTTCCTTGAGTTGCAGTTTTCTCATCTGCAAAATTATGGGCCTTGGCCTAGATGGCCTCTGAGGTCCCTTTCAGCTTAAGATATTTGATCCTTAACCACTTAAGTACTCAGGGTCTAAGTTAACTTATCTATAAAATGAGTAAGTTGAATGATGAGTTGTTATTAATGATTCTCTGTCAATGTGGAAAGAAGGTTCTAGTGAATTCCAAGATCTGTGCTTGGTCCTAAAATGTTTGATATTTAGGAGAAAAAAGTTAGTAGGATTACATGACTGATTTATTTAGGGGGAAAAAAGGGCATGTTCAAAATTGCTGTAAGTTTTGTACCTGAGCAACTGAGAGAATATTGCCCCCACTGACAGAGAAAAGGAAGCTGGGAGAAGAGCTGGTCTGTGGTGGAAGATAAGCTTGGTTGGGGCATGTTTCAGTTGACCCCGAGACATCTGAATGTAACTGACCTAGCTAATTCTCTAAAGCAAGCACCTATGGTTTCTGAAGAGTCCTATATAAACTTGGGAAAAATCTGAGCAATTTCCAACCCTTGCTTGATAGAAGAATTCTTGTCAGTGAATAAATAAGAAGATTAGTATGTCTCTTTTAAATTGGAAGGTGAATGGATTACAGAGAAAGAAGTGTGCCTATGGAAAAAGCACGGTAGCTGATCAAATATCCTTTAAATAGGAATCTGAGCATCTGCATGGAAACGAACTGATTTGAGAAAGAGCAAAGTGGGGAAAGAAATAGAGAGAGGAGATGAGGAAGCCAGTGAGAGAGAGAATGAGAATGTTCTCAGGGGTTTGTTTTAATAAGCCTCAATTCCATTTTCAGGACCCAGAGCTTTTTGTAATTTACCTCACATGGGCAGTTTGCCATCCTCTAGATAAGCAGATGAAAATACGGTGGTAAGGAGTGAGTGATGACAGTTTTGTATCCATAAAACATCCATCATATTTGGACTTAATGAGATTATTATACACATGGGCATTTAAAAATATGCATTTTAAAGCTATTTAAAGTTTCTGATCCTAAAAAGAGGCATTATTTTTGGAAAGTGGTGAATATTCTACTTTATGCTTTTAACATTTCTTGAACCTTTTTTTTTACTGGAAGGCTTAATATAGATAGAGTATATTAAAGAAACCTCCAACATAGAATTGTGTATATGTTTTTCACACATGTACATGTATGAACACATGTATACAATTATGTATTTGAGTTCATCCAAACAGAATGAAGACAGTATAGCTCAAGAAATCAAATAATGTATTTGCTGCTTTTTCTGGGAAAAATTTAAAAGGCCTTCATTTTTGCACATGTAGGAATTGAATTGTGCATTTAATATTTATTTAAAGAGGAATATCCATAGAGATATGATTACATCTTTGGGGAGTTTTGGTTAACAGAATTAGGCAAGTGTGGTAAATCTTTAGAAAAATGTACATGCAGAAAGTGTGAAATTATGGAATGGATTAATAAGGAACAACTGTCTTTATTACATAATAAATCTTATCTTTCAGAGTCTTTGCTTAAATGTTTCCTTTATATAATGAGTACTCTCCAGAGTTATGCCTGGATACTTTTCAAATAATTAACTTCTTTGTACAAAACCTTGGGGGTAGAGAAACTTAAGTCTGAGAGTTGCTAGCCATTGCCAGTAACAGCAACTAGGTGGTACAGAGGATAAATAGTCCGTGTCAGACATGGAGTCAGGAAGACTCATCTTCTTGCGTTCAAATCTGGCCTCAGATACTTACCAGCTGTGCAACCTCGAGCAAGTGTAGCAGCAAGAACCCTAGCATGCCCAGGACAGCTGCTAGCACAGGTTCTTAGATCTGCTTTTCTAAAGGAAAGCAACTCAAAATGGGTTAACAATCTTACTTGAATCAAACATATATCATTTGCCCAGTTCAGGGGAAAAAATCAACACCCTGAACTTCAAGAATACAAACAGAAGTTACAAGCAGGAAAACAAATACAGACAGAGAGACAGATCAGCAGACAGGGCTTCCAACTGTCTGACCATTACATCCATACCTAGTTAGTTACCAGAGAGGGAAGCACCAACATCTGTGTTTTCAAAGCCAGAAGTCTCAATGGCTTCCCAGAATCTCATCTGGCCAAACCACACAACTCTTCCCAAAGTGAGCCCCAAAGCAAAACCTCACATAAGGGTATATATAGCCTTCTCCTGGGTCAGAGAATGTCACAACTCTCTTGACCCACTGCCTAATCACAAAGTATCAAGGTGTGGGCGTTCCAGAAAAAAACAAGCCTCCTGCCATAGGCTCCATGTGACCACATTCAGACTATTAAGGGGCAGAGTATATTTTCAAATCAGGAAAGGTTCTCAGATTCACTTAGGCATATCAAGGGGCCAAGGGGAAGGGAAGATTTTCAGATTCCCATAACCATTACAGTAAGTCACTTAACCCTGTTTGCTTCAGTTTCTGAGCTGGAGAAGGAAATGACAAAACACTCCAGTATTTTCCAGGAAAACTCCAAATGGTGTCACAAAGAGTGGGACATGACTAAAAAATGACTGAACATTAACAAGCCATTGCCAATTGAAGATCGATTTGAAACAAAGACAAAATGTCAATGAAATAACCCTGGATTCTCTTTATAAAATTTACTGTAGAAAATAATCTGCAATTCACTTTAGAGTTGTTCTAAAATTTTGCTTGTAGAAAAAACCTCATTGCTTGTAGAAAAAAAACCTATACTCATTACCGGTACTTTCTCAATTCTCATTCACTTTTCAGCCCCTTGCATTCTTTCTTTTGACTTCACTATGCAGTTGAAACTGTTCTTTCCAAAGTTACAAGCAATTCCTTAATTGCTAAATCCAAAAGATTTTTCTCAGTCCTCATCCATCTTGATCTCTGCAGCATTTGACACTATTGACTAATCTCACTTGCCTGAATAATCTCATAGTATATACTTGAAGTATATATGTAAATATAATAAATATATATTTATATATCAATAAACTATATATATTTAAATATAAATATTTCAAATATATACTATGATAATTCAAATACCTCTGTGATGTTATGATGCCATATCCTGCCCTTCTCTGGGTACTTTCAAATTTATTAACGTCTGTCCTAAAATGTGGTTCCCAGAATTAATGCAATACTATTGTGGATAAAATAGTGAGTTCTGGAACAAAGCAGAAACAAAACCAGAACCAAAACCAAACCAAACTCAAACCTAAAGTTTAGGTGCCAATGAAGGTTTATTGAGTTCACCATTAAGGGAGCCCCATCCACATAGGTAGAGACTCGCAGAGGGAGCAGAAGGACAAAGCCAAAATCAGTTTCACTTTAGGCATGAGGTGAATTGAATATGGGGTACCTCAGGATTGGAAAGGGATTGTTGTTGGGGGTTTGCAGGGTAGCAATAGGGGATGTGGTATCTTTCAATTGTACAGGGCCTGTTTCTGGGGCCAGTAATAGGAAAGGCTCTTCTTCAGGTTAGCTATCTCTTGTAACTCCTCCCTAATAGATTGGACTTTCCTTGCTGTTTCAGCAGGAGGGAAAGTTGCAGACAGGGGCAGATTGCAATACAAACAGGCTCAGAAGCAATGCAGATAAAGTACAGACAAAATGGAATTTCTTTAGGTTTCTCGGCTACCTGCACACCAGATATGATCTGACCACAGCACGGAAAGGTTGAATTGTCACTTACATAATGCAGTGATTATTAGGACATTACCTGGCACATAGTAGGTGCTTAACAAAACTTTATTGACTGACTGACTAGTCCTGAACACTTTGTTTCTCTTACTGTAGCCTAAGATCATACTATCTCTTTTAGCTTCCATAGAATATTGTTCAGTCACACTGAATATCCAATTCACTAAAATCCTAGGTTTTCATAGAAATTCCTGTTGGCTCAACCATTTCCCTTCTTGTTATTAGGTTGATTTTTATTTCTTTTAAAGCACTGATAATATTTGAACTAGGTGTTTGCAAATAGCATGTGGGGTTACTTTTGGGGTGCATGTTTTCTATGTTTCCTGGGACCAAGAAGCAAAAGAAGTGAGAAAATTCCTGGGAGAGTACTTGAGCTCTTCATTCATAAAAGTGTCTGAACCAGTGCTTCCCTAGGATCAATCAAGTTTGTATCTTAATATTCTTCATATTTTTCCTACTCATCTGTGTATTTAGGTGGGATTTATTTAACTCAGTTCTTTATATTGGCTTTCCTATCTTTCATTTTCTTTATTCTTCTGCCCTTTTCCTCCCTAGTCATATATTGTCAACATTGTCATCCAACTTTCTTGGCCATAATTTTCATCCATAGGTGTTTTTACTAATAGTAATGTTCTGTCCTCTCCTAGGTTCGGTGCTAGTATGACTGAATCAGAGGGTTACTTTTTGGCAAAGTAAAGTATGAATTTTTATGTTTGTTGTGTAGAAACAATATAGGAAGAGGGAAAATGTAATGATGTCTCTCCTCGAACACATAAGAATAAACTATCTTCTCTATTACAGATATCTATACAGTAAGATATCATTATAAATTAGCACTTCACATAATTAGTGTTTCAAAGGAGAAAATATGCATAAAACATTGTAATTCCTAAAGTACTATATAAATGCTAGCTATTACAGCTAATCATTGTCAACATCATCATCATCATCATCAGTAGTAGCAGTAGTAGTAGGAAATCTTTGGATAAAAGTGAGGCAAAATAATGTTTAACTGAGCAGTGGACTCCAAGACTAGAACACTTGGCTTCTGGTCCCAGTTCCATCACTTATTAGCTGTATATTAGGGGCAAATCATATCAGCCTATTGACTACAGTTACCCCCATCCCTATAAAAAAATTCCTTGCTTTGTTTTCCACAGAGGATTATTTTAAAGATAAAATGAGAATATACTTATGAAAGTTCTTTGCAGACTGCAATATGCTATGTATACATATATTTTGAAGGTACACAACTATCAGAACTCAAGAAAATATGGAAAACTTCTTTCACAGTCTTTTTCAAATATGATCAAATAAGATAATATATGCAAAGCACTTTATGAACTTAAAGCAATATATATGTGCTAGCTATTGTTATGAAGAAAATGCCTGCACTCATAACTTAAATAGCAACATTTCAAAGTGAGGCTAAATTAGACAGCAGAATGAAAATAACAACAATATGGAATCATTTAACAGTAGCTGACATCTACCAAAAAAAGTCACCCAGAATGGCCTAGCAAAGGCAAAAAAAAAAAAATTTGATCTCTGGGGTTGGAAAGCACTTTCAAATTGATGTGATCGTATGTGTATTTAATTATTTGACATCTATCTACAAGCTCTCCATATACATCATATCATATGATCATTATGCCTACCCTGTGAGAGAGGTCCTGTGAGAATTAATATCTCTGACTTTAAGGAGCCAAGATGCAAGGTAAAAACAGGGACTTGTTTGAGTTCTCCCCCAAAACTCCTCCAAATACTTAGAAGAAATGACTCTAAACAAATTCTTGAGCGGCAGAACCCACAAAATGACAGAGTGCAACAAATTTCCAACCCAAGACAACCTGGAAGGTGAACAGGAAAGGACTATTTAACCAAACTGGGAGTGTGGAAGGAAGACCAATGCTGGCCATACCAGCATAGACTGGGCCCCCCAGCAAGCCTGGAGCAGGCCTCATGGGCTTGAATCACTGGTAATTTCCAGACTTCTCAACCCACGAATGACAAAGACAACTTCAAAGGTCAGTACGATTCTGTTAGACCTGAGTGAGAGAAGAGCATGGTCCAGCTCCAGCCCTGGGGTGGTAGAGATGGCAGCGTTGGCAACAGCAACTGCTTCCAGACCTCTTGGCCCACAGACAGTGGAAGGACGGAGCAGTTGAACAGAGGGGGATTGCAGGTATCTCTTTGCTGGTGCTAAGGCAGGATTCTCTTGCTTTGCTCTGCTTGGGTCTGGGTCCTTGGTGGTGGTCCTAGGGTGAGGAGGAGCACTGGCATGGCAGAGCTTGTGGTGCTGGTAGAGAGATAATCCTCTTCACATTTCCAAGGCAGCAAAGAATGCTTACAGTCACTCACAGACCAGAGCACAGCCCAGGAGAGAAGTAAACACCTTTCCTTTGGAAGAAGTGAAAATTTACAGGCCCCTAGAAGTATCTCTGAAAACAGCTGTATAAAACCCCTGAAGCTTGGGACTGTATACCCTCCACACTAGAAGCAGAGCCCTACCTTAACAAAGAGTTAAAAAGTCAAGTACTTGACTGGGAAAAGGAACAAGCAGTGTAAAACAAAAACTCAGACTATAGAATCTTACTGTGGTGACAAAGAAGATTAAAACATACAACCAGAAGAAGACAACAAAGTCAAAGCTCCTGCATCTAAAGCCTCAGGGAAAAATATGAATTGGTCAGAGGCCATGGAAGAGCTCAAAAAGGACTTTGAAAAGCAAGTAAGAGAAGTAGAGGAAAATTGGGAAGAGAAACGAGAGTGATATAAGAAAATCATGAAAAATGAGTCAACAGCTTGCTAAAGGAGACCTCAAAAATACTGAAGGGATTTAACAGCCCCTCCTCCTCAACCTCTCAAAAACCCTCTTTTAAAAAAAATATTTTTTCAGATGAGGAAACAGAGGCGTAAATAGGCTGAGTGATTTTTCCATGTTTTTTCAGGTAATAGATGTTTGGTATCAGATGTGAACTGTGTCCTCCCATTTCAAGGGTCATTGCTATTTCCACTAACCCACAGTATCTCCTAGTGTCATTTATGATTTTTACTGGAATGTCTGTAGCTGAATGAATCATAATTGTGATTTCAAAAGAAATAGACACTAGTCAGATGAGCATCTAAAAACATTTTCCCTTTTAACATTGTGAATTCTTCTGATTAATATGCAAGAAATCAGTAGTAGAGTTTATTAATGTTAGTTTTTCTAAAGGATATTTTCACCTAAAGGATAAGAACTAAGCAAAAGAAAAGTTTCTTGGGAAACCAACCCAAATCTCTTGCTAGGGAAGTAATCTGAAGGCCATCAGAAATATGACCAAATGAGAGAGATGGAGAACAGAAGCTGAAAGGAAAGAAAAGTCTCTGGGGTGTAAAGTACGGAGTATTCTTCCTCATATCCAGAAAATATTGATAAAAAGTCAAGTTTTGATGTCTCTTGCAGCCTTTGTCATAGCATGTGCCTGAAAATTCTAGTGAATTCATCAAATATGTGTTATGGAGCTACTATATACAAAGCACTGTGCTAGGTACCATGGAGGATAGAAAGTCGAATGGCACAGTCTCTGCATTCAAGGACATGGAGCGTCGTTGCACAGAACAAACAGAGTTTTGCCCCAGAATACCAACATCCGAGGGAATGTACTCCAATCCTAGGGAATGTGGCACATATTTCCTCCCAATAGAGACCATCATCCACAGGTCCTGTCTCATCTTGTCATTTTCTCTAGCTGGCCTGGCTGTTGAGCCATAGTCTTATGGCTATACTCTCCTTCATCACAAGTCCTGTCATCCCAACTCAGGGGGAAAAGGCTGGGATCTAGGGCATGAACTGGCTTCTCTTGCACCTTTTGTTGGGCAACTGGACCATTGCTCCTTACCCCTTACCCTTCTCTTCCCCCTTATCCTATTAAATTTCCCCCAGGTACATTTTACTCTTCTGAGGGCTGGGATGTAGATAAACAACTTATAATCTGTGGATTGAATAACAACAGAAAAAATAGTTTCGGGGTGTAGAATATATGCAATAGCATAGGATTTGTTTGTCTTATGCACAGGTTAATGAATGAACATTTGGACATACAAAGAAGAGGATAATATAAAAGGCAACTTCTGTTGTAAATAGAGAGTTTGCTTTTCCCCATCCACAGCTTCTTAAAATTCCATTTTTAATCCAAATTTAAATAGTAATTTCAACATTGCTCTGCTTGTCCACCTCTCTCTTTTTTTATCCCTTTTCAATAATTCATTGACACACTTTTCCTTCTTCTCTCTCTTTTTTTTAAGCAATCGGGGTTAAGTAACTTGCTCAAGGTTTCCTGGCCAGTTATTTCTGGGTGTGGTGCTAAGTATCTGAGCCTGGATTCGATCTCCAGGTCGTCCCCACACTGGAGCCGGTGCTCTTACTTGCTGAGCCACCTGGCCGCGCCTAAGCAGTTGGGGTTAAGTAACTTGCTTAAGTTTACACAGCCAGGTATTTCTGGGTGGATGCTAAGTGTCTGAGCCCACATTCCATCCCCAGGTCGTCCCAACACTGGAGCCGGTGATCTTGCGCCATGTGCTACCTCACCACCCCCTTCTCTTTTCTTTACCATCATTATCATTACCCTATCGTTTAACTCTACCTCCCCCCAAAACGCTTTCTTTTATACGGAGAATTTACTGCTACTTATGTTAACAAATAAGTAGAGTCACACAAACCAAATACAAAAACCAAAAACCGACACACTTTGTCTTCATTCTGCACTTCCCTGTTCATCATCTTTCTACCAAAATGGCCCACTTTTGGTTTTCTGGATCATGGGAGTTAGAGTTGGATAGTACCCCATATATCATCTGGTCTAAATCATTCATTATACATATGAGGAAATTACTGCCAGAGAAGTTAAATGACTTGTCATAGGTCACACACGTAATAAATGACAAACAAGACTCAGAACCAGGTCTTCAGAATCCCACTACTAAGCTTTTGTACTCCACCATGCCTCTGTGCCTCTGTGTGTGTGTGTGTGTGTGTATGTGTGTGTGTGTGAAATCGGGCAATGGGTTTTCTCATTTTTCCTTTGGGGTAAGTTTATATCAATAATCAACTAACCAGGAAGGGACCGAATTATTAGGCAATAACCTCTGACATTTTTTTTTTTATACTAGGCAATTCTACCTGCGAACATTTTGCCTTAAGCTTCTGTACTCTCTGGAGTCTTTTTCCTCTTCACCTTAACTTTGGTAACTTTAGACAGGAAAAGTATTTAGAGTTGATCTGACAGCTCAGTTAATTGAAATGTTAAAAGACTTTTATTTTCAATTGAGGAAAGATCTTTTAAGAAAAGCTTTGTCCATCTTAAAAGAGAGATCAGAAAGCCAGAGAGACATGTGATGGTGGCCATTAGAGAGAAGGAGGATGAACGCGAGTTTGTGGAGTGCTGCACCAGCTGTCTCCAGAGAGAGGCTGCCAAGTACACTTGAGAAGGAAATCTGAAATTAGACATCTTTATGTGCATCGCATCCACCATGTTTGCTCTGAGGAGAGAGAACCATATGAAGCTAGACAGCAAAGGTGAAATCCAGTAAGATATCCTACTTTATTGCCATAGCAACCCCACCCTGATGAAAAATCAGGAAAAAAAAAAAACAATAAAGCATCTTTAGGAGGGAAAAAAAAATCAGCAGCATGTATTCAAAGGGCTAAGGAAAGCTGCCTTTAAGGAAGAGCCTGTTGTTTCTCCCATTTGGTGACTGTTTGCATGTAGCAGTTACAGCTAAAACTTGTGCAGGCTCCCTGGTTGGAACATGCTGCTCTTGCTAAATTATTGAGTTAGTTCTGATGCAGAGTTAAAAATGCTAAGTGAAAGCTGTAATTCCAGATTAGTCTCTCTAGTGTCTCTGTAGCAGGTCAAAGTATTACTATTGCCACTCACCTTGATGCCTTTTGACAATCTGTTACCATTATATTTCACATGAATTACGGTTCCTCCAATAAACAGAGGGTCAAGTCAAATGTTTGATTTGAATAAAAGCACATATGTTTTATTTGTTTTTACACATTCCTTGAGCTTTATCTGCTGTTTTCTAATACAGCTGGAAAAAATGTTCCCTAATCTTTAGTTTTTTCTTAAAGCATAATTCAATATGATAAAAGGGCATCTACATTATTTCCAGGTCCAAACTTTGCTCGAATATCACTCTTTCTGAAATTTCTTCAGGTTTGGGACAATTGGGGAAGTTCTTAGTTTGTTTCTGTTTGTTAAAATGCCTGTGCTCATGTCAAAGGAACTAGCTGTAAAAGCTTTGGGGGATGTTAAGCATTTCTTTGAAGAGCAAATTTGAATGCATGACTGACTCTGAACTCCTGGATTAAATCTCCCTTGAAATGGATTAGAATTGAAGAAGGTGCAGGGGTAAGGGGGAAACTGAAGGAGTAGAAATGTTTGGTAAGACCCTAGTGGGACTTTATCAAAAATGATGTGTTTAAAAACAACTTAAGATGTTCAATAAACCTCATACATGACCAGTTTCCCTTAAAACCTTTTAGTAATGAGCAAACTGATAAAACTGCTATGGATGTGTTAGGATATGTTATTGTGCTTTTTTCCACCCTGACAATAGTGTTTCCCTAGCTCTGTGTAGCATAGGCTCTGGGATCACTCCCTTAAATCACACTTGGACTAGTGTAGGTTAGGTCCCCAGAACATGGCTACTACTTCTTTGCTCCAATGTTTAATACTATTGCTCATAAATGCCCATCTGGCATGTTCTCCATATCAACTGACCACTTATTATCTCCCCAGTATCAGAGTATTGATATCAATTAGCTTTTACAAAGGGATATTTACTAAGAAAGTATAGGCATCAGAGTATAAGAAGATCATATACTTTACACTTTTCATTTCCTGGGGAGATTTTTTTTCTGTATAAGGTGAATGACTGATTTTTATTATTATTATTATTATTATTTAAAATAATTTAAAAAGTAATCCCCTTAACCATTGATTTCGGCTAGTCTGCTCATCTGCCATAATACATTAGCTTTGTTTTAAAAATACTGTTTGGAAATGTGACAGATGACAAAAAATGTTAATATACAATTTTCTTTGAGACTCTTGTAAACCACAAAATATCTAATGTCATAATGACTACAAATTCTAACATTTAATGTTAAATTCATCAACTCTTTGTATGACACAATGATACACACCTAAGGCCAACTTTTTCAAATGATACTCTAATTTGAATAAAATCAAATAGGGAAACATATAAAATGGGAAATACAATGTAGCTACACATCACAGATCCTGCTTGTCCATAAGGCATTACAGAGAGAGTAATAACTTCACTTATATACTGATTTTATAAATATGATCCGCTGCAAATGTCCTGAATATTTATGAATCTCACTCAGTTTCTGTATATGTTACATGAAATTTCACTCAGGAAGCCAAAAAAGGCCTTCTATAGCTACTGGTAGATTCTATTTAGACAAGTAAAAATGCTGTTTTAATGCTGTATTTTAATGTTATCTGAAGAACAATTAATATTCACTGAAAAAGGACTCTTATACAGGAGGAAATTCTACTTGTACACATGGGAATTTTTACCAAGAAAAGGACAGTGACATGGTTATCACTTTTTTTCTTTTCTTTTTTTTTTTTGGTCCTTATTAATTTCTTTACTTTTAGTTTACAAGATTCATTTCCACAATTCCTTGAGTTTCAAATTTTCTCTCCCTCCCCCCCTCCCTCCCATGGCAGCACACAATCAAGTATAGTATCTACAAATACTTTCACATTAGGCATTAGTCAGGTTAAAAAGAAGGATTGTATCCGATGGAATGAACAGTGGGAAAGAGGAAACAAAACCAAACAAGCAAAAGAAAAAGAGCGGGTAGTTTGCTTCAATCTGGCTTCAAACTCAATTATTTCTCTGGATGTATGGTTATCACTTTTTAAGTATACTTTCTATACCAGCGCTGGGAAGCCTATCACTTCAAGGCCACATATTGCCCTCTAGGTCCTCAAGTACAGCCATTGGACTGAATCCAGACTTCACAGAACAAAGGGAGTTCATTCTTTGAAATCTGGATTTAGTCGTTTTGTTCTGAAAAGTTTGGATTCAATCAAAGGACCTCACTTGAGGACTGAGAGGGCCACATGTGACTCTTCCCTACTAGCTACATCCTAGGTCTGCTAAATTACCACCAGTGTGATATTAGATAAATCACAACATCTATAAGCCACAGTTTTTTCATCTTCTCATAAAGACACTGCTTATATCTCCATTTGGAGATATTGTTTTTTCATACCCACCAATCCCAAATGCAAAACTTGCCTCCTGTTAGTATGCCAGCCCAAGAGAAGGAAAGTGAAAGAGTATCTCTAACCTCAAGTTTTGAAAAAGTCTTCACATGTGTTTCCTTTCCAGATCTCCCTCTCTCATAACTTTGCCACACAGAGGCCAAATTGATAATCCTAAAATGGACTAAAATTTGACTGTGCTGCTCTCTAGATCAAGAAGTGTCAGTGGCTCCCTATTTACGCTAGGATAAAAATCTAATTCCCCTTGGTCAATCAAAGTCCTTCATAAGTGAGCCACAATCCATGTTTCTTAGCTTGTTACAATGCCTCGTCCTTACACAATCTATATTCCAGCAAAACTATACTATTTTGTTATTTCTTGTACTTAATATTCCATTTCTTTCCTCCCTGCCTTCGAACATCCTAGAATATTCTCACTCCTTAAGTCTGCCTCTTGAAACACATAACTCCTTTAAAGCTTCAGTTCAAATGCCATCTCTTACAAGAGAGACAGCTTTCCCCCCATTTATTAATTAATGTCCCCCTTACCCATCAAATTACATTATGTTTATTTTGTACTTAGAATACTACATATTGCTGACCCTCAAGAGAACATATACTCTGATAATCCCAGCCCAAGCATAGAAATAATAATGCCTGCTGAATTAAATGGAATTATTTTGCAGATGATGAAACAGAGGCTGTGTGACATAGAAGAGTGATAGATCTAGAAGAAGGACTTGAATCCACATCTTCTGAAATTAAGTCTAAAACTCCTTCTCCTTGTCACAGCTGCCTTACAGGAATCTAATGATGAGGAGGTCAGAGTTCTTCTCCATCTAAACTTTTACTCCCTACCAGGAGCTATTCAACTTTTTACTCTGTCTTGGGCCCTTCTCTAGGGGATGCTTTTGACCTTTAAACACTCCAGGAGCCAGCTCTGTTATTCCTTTCTCTTGCCTTCTCTACTATGGACTGCCTAGTAATAGCTTTTAGGGGTCATGGAGGGGATCGTGGGTTATGTTGACTCTAATCATGCTCTCCTACAAAAATTTAAATTATTTTTTATCCCTGAATAATGCACATAATACAGAATACCACAATGTTCTGCTTTAGAGAAAAAGCCAGTTTGCCTTCAATGTATGTGAAAACCCTTTTAAGGATGATCTGTCTACATTAAAAAAGGTGACCTATGTACTTCAGGCAAGGTCATGTAAGCCCTAGGTGAGCACCTGAATAAGAGCTATCAGAATATATTTAAGCTGCCATGGGGAAGATTTCACTTTGGAACCCAAGTTTTCCATAATTTTAAATGAGACATATTAATGAAATATGTTCACCTTACATAGCCCACCCAGAGTTCTCATTAATATTACTCATTTGCAAGCACATGCTATTCATTAAAATTTGACAAATGTGTTCATAAAAGATAGGCATGCATGAAGCTTCCATTTGCAGTAATGGGAGAAATAATAAGCATTAAACTTGTAGTAATATTAAGGAGACACAAATGCATCAAATTTCTATCATATATTTATGAAACATGTCTGTGCACGAATTTGCCATTACTATTAAGAGTCAGAAGTCTACTTTGGAAGAATAGGGAACATACTTTAATAGTGGAAATATATAATCCTAGGGGTTTGGAACTGCAGCCTGATTTTCCTACCACTGAAATTGTGAAAACGGAATCTGGATTTGGAATCAGGAGGATCTGTGTTCACATCTTGCCACAGGTACTTACTAACTGTATGACTGAGCAAGTCATAGATTTTTTAAGTTCATAGGTCAATAGATTTAGAACTGCACCAGACTTTGGAGGTCATCTAATTATACAGATGAAGAAAATGAGCCCCAGAGAGAAGGTAGTTTGTTAAACATCACACAGGTAGTAGTATCAGAGCCAAGATTTGAACCCAGGTCCTCTGACTCCAAATCCATTGCTTTTTCTACCATGCTATGTTGCTTCTTAAATCATTTAACCTACTGGAAACAATTTTGTTATTTGTAAAATTGGATAACAGCAGCACCCACCTAATAAAGTTGTCAGAAGGAGAAAATGAGAAAATGAATATAAAGTGATTTGGAAACTACATTAAGTGCCACATAAACTATTTTTGAAATACTCTTAGTATTTTAGTTTTAATCCTTCTCAATAAACTTCCTTTTATCTCCATCATCTAATCCTCTGTTTTGCATTTAAAACTCATCACAATCTAGTTCTATCCTACCTTTCTAACTTTAATACACCTTATTCCCCATCTTGAACTCTTGTTTTTGTTTTTAGAGGGGCAATTGGAGTTTAGTGACTTGCCCAAGGTCACACTGCTAGTTTTTTGTATTAAGTGTCTGAGTCTGGATTTGAACTCAGGTCCTCCTGACTCCAGGGCTGGTGCTCTATTCACTGCGCCACCTAGCCGCCCCCTCCTTGAACTCTTTAGTATAGCCAGAGTGACCTTCTTGTCTTCATGCATAATATTCATCCTCATGGATCTATTGCTTCTGTATGTGCCCCCAGACTATAGTACTTATTCTTTGTCCTCATTCCTTGTGGAATATCTGGGTTCCTTTAAAATTCAGATTCAGTGCTACCTTCTACATGATGTCTTTTTTGCTTAAACCTCCTTGCTCACCCATCCCAGGTTGTAGTACCTTCTTCCACAAGATTACCTTGTATCTACCCCATATATGTGCTCCTTTAGGTCAGGGGCTGTTTAATTTTTGTTTTTGTATTCTTAGCACCTAGCACAATGTTTGACTTCATGAGACTGACTCTTGGATGACAACCATATAGACCAACAATTCTTTTCCTGAAGTCCAGAGATCCCTGAAGGGTCCATGGAAAAAAATCAAGGCGTTTGTCAACTTGAATGGGAAAATAAAATGTGTCTCTATTTTCACTAGAGTCGAATTGAAATTTATCATCTACTTAAATAGAATTAAAAAAAAATACTCTGAGAATGGGTCTTTAGGCTTCTCCTAATTGCTGTGTCTAAAATCTGAAAGGACTAGGAATCTCTGAAACAGCCTTTATCACAGGCTTGTATGTAAAACCCTTCTGGGTTGGTAGGACCTGAGAGCTTGTGCTCTTCGCATCATTTCTGTGCTACAATGAGACATCACAATAGCACATTAAAGAAAGAAGCACATATCTCCAATATAATTTATATATGATCTCGAATCAAGCTGTAGTTACATTTGAATATGAGTCTGAACTGGGAATTCATCATTATTCAAATCAGTCAGTCAAGATGTGCTAGGCACTGTGCTAAGTGCTGAAAATATAAATATGTGGCAAATGAAAAAGCTGAGAGACATAATTTCCAGGCAATAAATATTCAATTTATTAATTATGTCTAGCAAATAATAAATAAAACGAGGTCAGTGGCACTCTTGGGAACCAAAAACAAACTTTGGGGGCTGCCAGGTGTTTAAATAGCCTTGGAAGAGTGAGTGTTTCTGACAGGAGACAATCAGCTCTGATTGGTTAATGTCATGAAAGCATGAATATTAATATGAGAGGTGGGATTATTCTAATGAAGGACTAGGGGACATGACTTTAATTACCTCACTCTTATTCATGTATGCCCAGACCACCCCTGCCTCAGGCAATCTAGACAAAGGGATTTATCTCTACCCAAGTCACTTATGGCCCAGTTGGGGGTGGTCTTGCCCAAGATTATGGAGAATGTTAACCAATCTCATTATCACCCCTGACCTTCAGAGGCTGCTTTGATCTAGTAGGAAATGAAGACATAGAAAGGGAGCAAACCCTGAGTTTCCTAATATTAATTGATAATTAACATAAGAGAAATGTAATAAGTTCTCTCAATTACAAATAGAAAGACAATTCCTGCCCCCCAGGAACATATAATCGAAGGGAGGAACCCACTGTATGAAAGAAAGCTAAAAAGGTATGGTAGAGAAAATCTAGAGTGCTTTCTAGAGAGGAAGGGGGCATAGCTTGATCCCTCTTTAAATGGAGGACCCAGGAGAAACTTCCAATATGCCCACTGGTAGGCTGAAACAAGCTTCAGGATGAAGGGCAGTTGGGATAGAAATGAGCAAATGAAATAATAAAACTTAACTATGGAGTTTTCATTTGAAGAAAGGTGAAAATTCCTAGCTTCCTCATCTTGTCTCTAAATGAACCATTTTGTCCTCTTATCAAGCTGCAATAGAAAGTATATTCTTTGGGAAAGTAATATTAGAATCTCAGAAGAGTTGGAAAGAACCTCAGAGGCATGTAGTTAAATTATATTGAGTTAAGAATAACTTTTACAGTACATCTGACAAGGGCCCTTCTACCTTGGCTTTAAGACCTGTGATGAAGGGGGAAAGTACTATCTCTTGAGGCAGATCAGTCTACTTTTGAATTGCTCTAATTAATCAATCACTCACTTAGCCTGTCAATAAACATTTATTAAGAGTTTTCTTTGTGCCATGTACTATGTTAAGCATTGAACACACAAAGAAAAAAATATGTGAGCTATTCCCTATCCTCAAGGAATGTATTTTCTAGTAGGGGGGACAATATGTAAGCACAAATTATTATGTATTTATTTCACATATACAATGCATATACAAACATATGCAGTACATACATATGTACACACAACTGTGCATGTATATGTTTGCACGGATGAGCTCATGTACATTTATATACACATGGGCATATGTATCCATACCTATGTGACATAAATGCAAAATATTTTATGATTATATATTTATTTAAATATCATATGCATTTATTTTTATTAAAATTTATTAAAATTGTCTATTTTCATATATACATGTGCATTCACATATATGTTTATGCATTTGTACATGTATGTGCTTAGGAATATGTGTGTATATACATATATAATATTACAAGGGTGGATTTTTTTGAGGAGGGTAGGGAGTAACTAACAACTAGGCATATCAGGAAACACTCATAAAGTTGAGCTTGAATTAAACTTTGAATAAAACTAGGGATATTAAGAGATGGAAAAGAGACATTCCAGGAATAGAAGAAAGTCAGTGTAAAGGTAGAATATCATTTCTAAGGAACAGGAAGAAGACTAGTTTGGTTGAGCCATTGAGTGTGTGAAGGGAAGGTAAATAAGATCAGAAAGGTAGGGTTGGAGCTACCTGTGTGGGGTTTTAAATACTGAACAAAAAGAGTTTGTTTTTGGGCTCCTAACTTATAGGGAGTCACATAAACTCAGAAGACAATGAATTCAAAACAGCTATACACAAAATCTCCAAGAAAAATGTGAATTCGGCAAAACACCAACAAGAATTCCTAGAAGAGCTAAAAAAATATTTTCAAAATCAAATAAGAATGATAGAGGAAAAATTAGGTAAAGAAATTAGAGCAAAAGAAGAAGAGTATGAAAAGATAACAGCCTGGTAAAAGAGACATTAAAAAATACAGAAGAGGGGTGGCTATGTGGAACAATGCACCAGCCCTGGAGTCAGGAGAACCTGATTTCAAATCCAGCCTCAGATACTTAACATAAAAAACTAGTCATGTGACCTTGGCAAGTCACTTAACCCCTCCAAAAAAAAAGCAAAATAAAATACAGAAGAAAAAATATATTAAAAAACAGAATTCCCCAAAGGGAAAAATAAAAGGTACACCAATTTATGATGAAAACAATTTCTTAAAAAGCAGAATTTCTCAAATGGAAAAAGATGTATATAAACTCACTGAAGAAAATAATTCCTTCAAAAATTAGAATTGTGTAAGTGGAAGCTAATGATTCCATGAGACATCAAGAAACAATAAAAGAAAATCAAAAGAATAAAAAGAAATAGAAGAAAATGTGAAATAACTCACTGGAAAAACAACTGACATGGAAATTAATTCAAGGAGAGAAAATTAAAGCATTTTTAGACTAACTGAAAGCATGACCAAAGAAAGAGCCTAGACATCTTATTCTAAGAAATTGTCTAGATAAGGCCTGCACAACTGTAATGCCATGCACAGAAGCTTTCCAGAAGAATGCTACTGTGAACAGCTTTTAAGGTTCTGATTACATAGTATAGTGAACACTCTATTTATTCCATAACAAATCAAAGCAAAACTTTCACAGAAAATCAAGGTACCGAATTCACAAAATTACAACTTATCACAGAAAATCAGAATATAATGTCTCAAAGTACAATAGTCAAAGTCTTCCACTCATGGGGCAACTAAGTTAACTCATTCAGTAACTTATCAGTAACAATCATATAATAGTCAAAGTCTTCCACTCATGGGACACACTTGATTAACTCAATCAATCACTTATTCAGCAATCAATTACTACAGTATCATACACAAAACCCTCCACCCCTAGGTCACTAGTAAACTACAATTTCATCATTATTCAGTACCCACAGAGAGGTCATTTCATCTTGACTTGGGCCTGTTCTCAGATTCCCTGGATCCCCTTCCATGGTCCCAGATTCTACCTGGATTCAGCAGACTGTCACCTGGGTTCACTGGCAGACAGCTCCCAGTTCCTTGACCAGCTCTCTGGGAAGGTCCTGCTCCACACTGAAGTTCACAGGGTCTGGTCCATATCAGCTCCTTCACCATTTCTGCTCCAGGGAATTCAAGGCTCAACCAAGCCACAAAGTCGCAGCATCCTGGTCATGCTTCCTCAGTTACCTGGGCTCCTGGCTCATGGGCTCCTGGCTCCTGGCTCTGATCTCTGGGCTCCTGGCTCTGGCCTCCTGGGATCCTGTTCAGAAGAAGCTCCACCACCACAAGTTCTCAGGAAATTTTGGTTCAGTTCTCCATGTTCTCTTCTGTAGTTGCTCTGTCACCAGATGCTGGTTCCAAAAAATTCTGACTGTGCCTTTCTGGGGCTTTTCTTATATACACAGCATTAGCTACTTCCTTCAGCCAGCCAACCTCTTCCTGTTTTGTCAGTTAACAGGAGACAGGAGTTCATACCTTCTGTTTCCCCAAAAGAGGCTTGATCAGTTACTAAGTGGTAAGTACCTGCTACTTTTGACAACACAAAGGGATCTTCAAATTCAAAATTACATTACCATTACAGCAATCTGCCGCCCATGGGCCATAAGCTCTTCCCCCACTGCTTGTGGGTATGCCAAAGGATTTCTGGTGGCCCATAAAAAATGTAGAGGATGTTTTCCATTACATTTTTCTGAAGCAACCCAGAATCCTTTGGCGTGCCTGCAGGTTGTACAGGCCTGGTCTAGATGAACTCTTGTAAAATCATGAGCCCCTTGTCTTGGCCCTGTGAAATTTCTTTCCTGAACCCAAATAAAAGAGTTTGCATTTGTCCCTATCAAAATTCCATCTTATTCAATTTAGACTCCTTTTCAGACCTTTTAAAATCTTGACACTTATCAGATCTGTTGACTATCCCTTCCAGCTATTTGTCATTCTCAAATATGATAAATGTATCTTCTATACCTTTATCTGGATTGATAGAAATGTTAGCTAGTATAGGGCCAACCAGAGATCCTTTGGGTTTTTCACTAGAGACTTTCTTCCAAGTTTATATTGAACCATTAATTATTACTCTTTGAAATCCACCTAATTCAAAATCCACCCAATTATCTAACTCGGAATTTTCAGTTTTGTGCAAATAACTACTTATTTATAATAACATTAAGATATTTTACTTCCTTCTAGAGTAAAGAGAGATGAATATAACTCACATAAAAAAAATTTCTTGGGAGGAGGTGTAATAAATAATTTTTAAGAGTGTAAAGATGTCCTGAGATCAACAGCAACAAAAGATTGAGAATCAGTAGTCTTATAAAATCCATCTGCTCCAATATACTAGTTTAAGATTGTACATTCCTCTTATACTCTAGGGTCCTTCCAGTGACACAAGTTGTCACTGAAACTGGGGCCCTTCCAATGATGCATGTGATGCCAGAATGGGCCCACCATTTTTATAATAGTATAAGATACTTTATCAAATGCTTTGCTAAATCTTGGTAACATACATAACATTACAGCATATACCTTACTGACTGATGAAGTAACCCTGTCAAAATAATAACATTTGTTTAGTTCCTTTGGTTTTATATACCATAGTCATTTCTAGATAATTCTCTATCTCACTCCCCCAATCCTTCCTAGTGGGGTCACTTTCCCTATTGTCTACTCACTGATCTCATCACTCTCCTCTTTTAAAACAAACAAAATTACTTTAGTTTCTTCCTTTCTAACCACAATAAATTAAAAGTTTTAATTCTGGCCTTCCCCTGTGTCATATTAACTACTTTGTTGAGCTCCAATTGACCTTACCAGCTTTCCCCAGGAAGGCTAATTTACTAAGAGTTCTTGAGATAGTGACTTCTACAAAGTGATTCACTATGTTTTCCGTCTTTGTTTTCCCTTCAGAAAAACCCCTTTTAGACATCTCGTGTTATTCTTCACATTTTTCATATTACTGCTATAAACCAGTCCAAGGGCAACCTCTTCCACAAAGCCTTTTCAAATTAGAAAGAAGACTTGTATTATAATGAGAATTATACAGTTTGGAGTCAGAGGACTGAATTTTTAATTCCAGCTTTTTTCATGAATTCCTCTGTCACATTGGTGAAGTCACTGAAACTCGACCTCTTTTTCTACCTTTGTGAAATCAAGTGATTGGTCTATGTGACTTCTAAGGCCCCTTCCAACTTGAAATTTATAATCCTGTGATCTTACTTTTTCTATTTAGTTCTCATGTAATTATTGGTATCAATCAACTATATCAATGAAGAGACCAAATTAAAAGTTTATACTTGTTTTTTTTTCATATTTTGTTTATCAAAATGGGGGCTGAATTTAAAGGATTGTTAATATATTAAATATTAACACTTATTGCAAGGAAAAGTAAAACATTAATGCTTTTCTTATAAATTTTAATTTTGAAAAGTATCCTTCCAATAGATTAATTAATACATTATATATTTAATGTTCGGGTAAGGGAACAAGCATTTATTAAGAATCTACTATGTGATAAGGGCTTTACAATATTATCTCACTCAATCCTCTTAAAAACCTTGGATTATTTCCCCATTTTTCAGTTAAGGAATCCAAGATAGATAAAGGTTAAGTAACTAGTCCAGGCTCACAGAGCTAGTAGATATCTGAGGCTGGATTTAAACTTAGCACTGCCTGATTCCAGTTCCAGCATTCTATTTCCTGCCCTCACCTAGCTGCTTTTAACCTGAGAGAAAATCAGGCTTTAATGAGGAGAGGCTGCAAGCTAGTGGCTATCATGCTGGACTTGAGGCTGAGATCAATACTTCAATAATACTTCAAAAATCAAAGCTTTAATACTTGCTGTGTTGTCCTGGCTAGGTCACTTAATGTATCTCAGCCTCAGTCTCCTCATCTGTGAAATGGGATAATAAAGATTATAGCACCTCTCAGGATTGTTGTGAAAATCAAATGTGCTGTCTGATTATTTCTTAGAATCTTGTTTTCTTCAAACCTTAGTTCTGATTCTACCTCCTATGTGATGTTTTCTGTGATTGATAGAGTTGCTGATACTTTTCATTCCCCAATTACAGATTCATTTTGTATATATTTGTGTGTATATATATATGTATATATATTTGTGAACATATTGTCTGCCCTAATAGAACGTAAGCTCATCTAGGTCAGGTACTTTTATCTTTGTCTTTTTTTACCCCCGTTGCTTAATGCCGGGTCGAGAACCTCATAGGAGCTTAATAAATGCTTCTTGTTTGGTTTATTGAAAATCAAATTCATTTATTGAGTACTACTATGTACCAGGCATTGGGGGTACTAAGAAAGGCAAAAAAAAAAAAAAAGCCAAACAAACCTTAACCAGTCCGTGTTTCTGAAACAAACAAACAAACAACCTCAAAGTTTGATGACAGTGGGGGAAGAGGTAACTTGCAAAAAAACTATGTGCAAACATAACATACACAGGATAAACCAAGATAATCAATAGAGAGAAAACATTAAAATTGAGTTGAAGTGTGAACAAATTTTGGAGAATGTTCAACTTTAGTAAACTGATTTATAGACGTTAAAGGACTACATAAATGTTGGGTTATTTTTTATTAATAAGATGAGAACAATAGCATCAGAATAGGCATAATCTAGTCAAACAAAAGTTAATATATCTGACATTGTTTTAATAGTAAACAGTGTGAAAAGGTTGTGATCTAAATTAGGTGGGGAAGAAGCAATATAGATGCAATTATGTGCCAATGAATGAAGCAGAGTACCTATCAATAATCCATCTCTATTAAGTGGCATTTCCACTATTTGCAAATACAATGAAATTATATTTATGAAGATAATTCCAAAGCAATGATTTTGTTTATGGGTTGTTTTTGTTATGTACATCAAACTTAATAGTACTGTGGGGCCTCCTCCAAAAGATTCATGACTACTCAGTGAAACTAATCCTTATAATATAGGAAGAAAAAAAAAGAAAATGAATGTATGAAAAATGCTTATTGCCCAGATTGTAGTATCCAATTGAGTGGATAGCCCATTGTGTTAGTCCATTGGTATATTTAACTCAGAGTTCTTAGGATTTTGATCTAGAACTGAATTGTTGGAAGATAGTGGATTATTTTGGATTTCTAAATAGCAAAGCACTTATAACAGTCTTCAGCTGTTTCTTCACACCTACTCACACACATACATACCCATCCAATCCCTAGCCCCACAAAAACATCTTTACTGACATCTTACACAGTGATATTATGTGACTGAGAGTCATGAAATCTCTCAATCTCAGAAGAATTAAAATTGCAAGTGACCCTAAGGCAAAGGAGAGACATACAGTGGGTGTCAATAGGTTGCAGTACATTATAATTTCTTGCTTGTAAGAAGTGAATTAAAAATAACATCAGGGAACTGTATGATTGGAAACGGAAGTGATAAAAGAGCAGCAAGGAAAAAAAATGACAGATACGGTACGCACAAAATATTAGAGATGGAGAGGAAGACCGTCAGCTCATTGGGTACTTATGCCAACACTGATGAGATCACAGAAGTACTGGAATATCGAAGCAATGATGATGACCTTCAGGCACTGAGATCCAGCACTCTTCCAATTTAGATGTAGATAGGATAGTTATAGATAAAATGTCATTGCCCATATGTAATACTACTCCATTTGCATAGAAACCAGCTTATCTGAAGGGGGAAGAAGGAACTCATTCACATACTTGATTCAGGAAAAAAAAATCAGAAGAAAACAGTGGATGTAATTTAAGAAAAGTTTTATTGAATTCAAAATAGTAAAATAAATAAAACAGGGATATTACTTTTTAAAAAGAGAAGTTTAAAAGTATATTTCCTTCAATATTTTTATTGCTCCATGAGCCCTGAATCAAACTTATTCTTGGTCCTTAGGCAGGTTATATTAAAAAATTTGGAAATGGGCCAATTTACACTTCTTCATTAATTAAATATTTATTGTTTATTGTTTTGAAGGAATTGTGATATGGACTAAGAGATATAATGAATATATGTCCCTTTATATGTTTGAGGAATAATCAATATTCATATATTTGTGTCACAAATACATTTTTGAATATAATTCATCATTTTATTTGCTCTCTGTCTTGTTTATATTCTATTTTATGTTGATCAAAGGTAAGAGTAATACCTATCTTTTGTAAACTATCTTCTCTTAGCATCAACACTGGTTTTTTTTGGAAACTTGTGAAGGATCAATAAACATTAATTGAGCTGAATTTTATTTTGAAAGTCATATTTCTAGGATTTCAGACGTTTTCATTTGAGTTGATATAGGTTTACTTTTGCCTGAAGGTAGAGAGAGAGAAGACTTAAAATTCCCAAGACATTCCCAATAGTTTTTTTTCCTTAAATAAAAAATATAGGAGAACCATACATGACTAGTACAACTTAAAAAGACATTTCTTTGTTGGAATGAAACTGAGAATGATAAAATTTTAATAGAAGGGGCAAAAATCAAAACCAAAACATCATCCTTTCTATTTCAGTTTTATTTTACAATTTATATATTCCCAAAATTTAAAAATCTTTTTCCTCTACACTAGATCCAGATTATCTAAAAAAAAAAAGTCTAGATTTTAGGTATTAATGTTCTTAAGTAAAATATCCACATGCTATTCCAGGTCTATAGCTCTCATGGATGGGGTGGACATTGAGCTCTTTTAATTTATTGTAGACTCTTTAAATACTTGAACACCTGAGCTTCCTATTAGAAGGGTTTCTTTTTCCATGCCATGTTTTCAGGTCTTAGAACCACTGAAAGGAGAGTTGTATACCAAATGTCCAATGCCATTTTGGAGCAGATAGATAGCTGAAATTTATTTATAGAGGCAGGATGGAGTAATAGGACAAATTTGATACTTACAATCAAAAGGTCTAGCTAGGTTTGAGTTCTGGACCAACCTCTTATTGGCCTTGACCTTGATCAAACCATATCACTTCTTGAATTCCGTTTTTTTTTAATCAAAATAAAGATGGCTATATTTATAATATCTATTCCAGATATTCCTTTCAGAGTCAAATGGGAAAATGTATATACACACACATATACAAATACACATATGCACATACACATATATGCATAGACACACGCAAGCGTACACACACATATCTATATCTATATCTATATTGCTTTATACCTATGAGTTAATAATGTTTTAGGGTGGTACAGTGAATTGAGTGCTGGGTCTGGAGTCAGCAATACTTGAATTTAAATCTGGCCTCAGATACATATTAGATGTGTGACCTTAGGCAAGTGTAATGCCAATGCCATACCCAGAGTAGCCACTATGAATATGCATGGGTATTTCCAGAGTAGACAAAATATAATAAACTCTCTACTTCAAAGGCAAAACCAAAATATTCATTTGGAACATCATTAGGATACCAGGAGGTAAGATTTAACAGGGTACTTATCACTAATCCAGGGAGCGTAGACATCTCAAACCTTTCTGTTAGGCCTCCCAACAAACACAAGTTCCCCTGGGTAAATTCCTCCCTCAGCCCACTCACAGCTTGCTTCTCTCTCTCTGCTCTGCCTGCTCTCTCTCTCCTCCTTGGGCAAGCTCCTCCCACACTGAGCTCCATGTAATCACAAGGTCCATGTGTTAGGCCTACCGATGGGTGGGGAAGATCTTCCTACTCCATTAACATTACAGCAACTCACTTAACTTTGATTTGCCTCAGTTCTTTCATCTATAAAATGGGAATAATAATAATAATAATAATAAAATACCCACTTCTCAAAGTTGTGAGAATGAAATGAGATTATTGTAAAGTGTTTAGCACAGTGCCTAACATATAAGTGCTATATAATATTGTTATTATTATCAATTGATTTGGAAGACATGTTAGTCTTTCTAAGTGTCATCATAATTGTTGCCCATTTTCCACTGTACAAGAAGAATCCTTTCCTATTTACTTTGAGCTGGAAGGATTATATTCATGTTTAATTAGCATTGTCCTTGAACCGTCAACAAAGAAGCAAGGACTGAAACTAGGGGACGCTTCAATGTGCTCTCACTTTATAAGTGGTCCTGTGGAAGGAAGCAGAGTTGGAATATGTGTATATATGCATGCAGCTAGTGTGAGGCATAGACATGTTCTTTGCTATTCCATACCTGCCTTCTGGGTTAATAGAGGGCTTACTTATTTAGAGCTGTCAAGTGAGCATCTTTTACAGGCATTAGACCTATTTCAGAAAAGGGTAAAAGACCAAAGAATGCAGTTTTTATATAGTCCTATCCTCTCACAGCACATAATTACTTAGGGATTTTGAGATCATTCTTTCATCATTTACATGTATATGTCACAAAGCTGTGCACCCAATTAATTGAAGGATAACATGGATCCAAGTTAGGCAAATTGCAAGTTTTCCCTTCAGTTTGGTTCATTAATGTTGCACATACTGAGCCTATCTGTAGTCAGTATAGATTTTTCCAAATACCAATTTTCTTGTTATTAATCAAGATATTCAGTTCTGTCTTTCCATTCATCAGAAATATTTCTCAATTTTTTTCCTTTCTCCTTTCTTATTCTGACAGCTACTTCTCTCCATTAAAAAAAATTTTAAACCCTTTGTTCAGCACCTGTTATGTCAGTTCTCTCTCTCCAAATGTAATGAGACTTCCCTTTCCCCAGTACAATACTGTGGGCTTCATGGTATCTGCAGTCTGTTTTCTGTTCTGTTTGAAGATCTCTCCATAGCAATATTGGGGCAAATGTTCCTGAAGAACCACTGTGTCACAGTTCCTTTTGGTAGTGTTGTAATTGGATTAGAAATGATAGGTACTCTTTAAAAACAAAGGTGTTGTAGCCCACAGGCCTTCATAATCTTGTCAAGAATAATGAGGATTTTTAAAGTTTTTAGATACAAGCTTAAGGAATTTGTGGTTTTGCTGTTGTGCTATGAATGAAAGTTTTAGAAAAGTGTCTACTTGTCCAGGAAATTAATCCCTGAATCTGATAAGAGGAGAGGATTTGGCCTAATAATTCAAATGAAGAACCCCCAGATTTTCCTTTGATGAGTAAAATTTTTGCAGGAACAAATTATAAAATTTAGCCAGGTCATGCTTTATCTTTTTTCTTGAATGGTGATAATGGTAACCTTGGTGCTTTGGTGGTAGAGAGTATCTCTTATGCTTTTCTATGTCCTCCACAAAACCTTGATGTACTTGCATGATAAACACTCATTGAGTTTGAGTTACTTGAATTTGAAATGGAATGTATGTTTCTCTACTTTGGGCTAGTATTTGTCAATTATGTATTTTTCTGGCTCTTTTTAAAAATTACTTCCAAAGCTTTAGGGAATCAGTGTCTCTCACTTCGCAAATAATACCAAGTATTTGAAGCATTTTGAAAGGCTAAATTAGTTTTTTAAGAAAGCATCAAGGTGTGATGAAAAGAGGGTTGGTCTTGGATTTGGGAAGACCCAGGTTCAAATCCTTACTCTGACGCATACTGGTGGTGAGACTCTGGGAAAGTCACTTAACTTCTCAAGGCCCCAGCCAGCTCATTAAAACTAAAGATTACAGAACAGCTGTCAATCCATATTCGTGAAGGATATATTTTTTTTTTGCCTTTTTTGGAGGGCAATTGGGGTTAAGTAACTTGCCCAAGGTTACACTTCCAGTTTTTTTGTGTGGGTGTTAAGTGTCTGAGGCCAGAACCGAACTCAGGTTCTCCTGACTCCGGGGCTGGTGCTTTACTCACTGTGCCACCTAACTGCCCTGAAGGATATTTTCATTCTTGGAGTTTTCTGAACAGATAAAATCACTGATCTGTGCCAAAATAACAACAACAGCAAAATGACCTCTTTTGCATGATTATAACCATTAGAGGTTTCTCTTCTACATTTGTTCTGTTTCTACGCAGGATTATGTTAAAATGGAAGTTGCATGTAACCTCCTTGGGAGAAGGAATTGTTTTGTTTTTGTATATTTATGCCCAGCAACTGACCACCATCACTGGCAAAAACAAATGCATAAATCTATTTCTCAGAGTATGATTCACAGTTGAATGGACAGCTTTTAGATCATACACACACATATGTATAATTATGTTTACATGTATATGTTGTGCATATGCATATATTCATCTCCATATCTATCAATTTGTATCTATATAATTTGGACAGGCAGCATAAATGGACAATAGATAGGTTCTATAATTATACAGGAAGAAAAGAATGGCCTGTATTTGCTTTAGGAAATCACTAAAGTCCTTTTTAATCCCCGAACAATTTATGACTGTATGACGTGTAATGTAACAATCCCCCAAAATACTGAAAATGAGTTTCATTCAGAGGGCATATAGTGGTCATGAGCAGGATGTAGTATTCAACCAATAAAGACTTTGGAGAACAGGAGTAAAGGATGTCATCAGGGATATATATGATCAAAAAGAAGATGGGATAGTCTTGTGCCATGATTAGGAGATAGCAAGTGCTCTACTGCTAAACACGATGTTAGAAAAAATTAATAAATATATCCAGCATCTTAGGCAGACCCCTTGTGGTGAATTTCTAGGAAGTCACGGAAGTTCACTGCACTGGGATGGGTGGGCATGGATGGGTTGAGATGTCTGTTCTTGGTAGAAATGTCCAAATTGATAGAGATTCCACATGCATTTGAATATTTCTATTCTAACAAAGAGCTTTACACATAGTAGGTCTATAGCAAATGTTTGTTGCATTGAATTGAACTACAATAGTGAATCACCTACTACCTTGTGTCTCCAGGGGGACCTTAATATATAAGTTCTTTTTTTTCTTTTTAAAATTGAGGGTCATTTTTCTCATGGGTTCCATTTTTGTCCTGTAGTTACTCTAACCAGCCTGTGTTATCCATTCCTTTACATCAAATCCTCACTCAAAATGCAATAAAAGCCAGTTTAACCTTTATCTGGAGCTAAAGCCCTCCATGAAAGTCCAGACATCAAATTAAAAGGTTTAAAGAGAGCAAGAAAATTCTGGTGGTAAATCATTCCCATTTGCCAGCACTGCGGAAGGGGAGAGAGGAGGAAGTGGAGAGGTGAGAAATTTACCAGGTCCCTCTTTATAGACAGTGAAGCTCTGTCAAGCATATCACATTATAAGGGAAGCCCCAAATTCCTGTTACTATATTCAGTTCAGAGTAGCAACACTCTTCACTTGCAATTAATTGTGAATCCTGAGTATTTCTCTTCCCTGAGGAGCTCAGAAGTTCTTAGATTCCATTTTCCCAAGATCCTTCATTCACTCCATCTAGCTAGGAAAACCTATGCTTCCTATAAGCTTACTGCCAATAGAATGCTATACTATATTAATGATACTCAAAGCAATTTTTAAAAATAATAATAGCTTACATTTGTACATCATAAGTGCCCAAATCCTTTTTTTTACACACTTTTACATATATTTTAACATCTGAAAGCAGTGGTTATAGCCAAGAAAGTACAAGTAAGATCTATTGAGGACCAAAGAAGTTTATTCTATTTAAATAAATACAACTCGGTTGGTAATTGAATTATTGGTCTGAGACGCTTACACAGAGGAAAGCGGTGAGTTGCTTAAGTTGATGTTGTGGATTGCCAGGAATCTGTTAATTACTGATCAAATGCCTAAAAGAACTACCATCATGTCTTGAGAAAAAGTAGCAAGTCTTCAACAAATACATTCAGGCTTGTTTAGGAGCCTCTAGTGATGGAGCCCTCAGTGAAATGAAGAAACATAGCAAACAGGCAGCTTATTAATTGCATCAGTTTTCCACAGTTATTGGAAAAGGGGGCTTCCAACAAACACTACAGTGTGCTGAGGATCTTAACGATACCAAGTATAACACTAAGAAGTGTGAATGCCCAGTGGACAGTGGACTGTATTTGTGGTTCTACTTGTCCCATGTAGCACTTTGTTGTTCAGTCATGTCTGACACTTTCATGACCTCTTGGGGTTTCTTGGCAAAGATACTGAAGTGGTTTTGCCATTTCCTTCTCCAGATCATTTTATAGATGAAGAAAGAGAGTTAAGTGACTTGCCGAGGGTTACACAGTTACTAAATGTCTAAGGTCAGATTTGCATTCAGAAAGATAAATCTTTCCAATTCTAGACCCAGTGCTCTATCCATTGTGCTACCTTGCTTTCCCAAAGAAAAAAAAATAGAGTTAGTGATGATCTTCTGCTTAGGGGCAATAAAAATAACTGACATACAGTGTTTTAAGGTTTACAAAATATTCTAAATTATTGTTTCACAACAACTCTTTCTATTAAAGTGCTGCAGATATTATCAACATTTTGCAAATGAGAAAATGGAGGCTCAAAGTGGTTAAGTGACTTGGCCAGGGTCATACAGTTAATAAATATTTGGACCTAGTTCATTCTGATTTTAGGTCCACCATTCTATCCACTATACTATGATACTTCCAAAATACCGAGGCATCTATACATAAACCTGACATTAACTATCTTTTTTTTAAGCAATTGGGGTTAAGTAACTTGCTCAAAGTTACATGGCCAGTTATTTCTGGCTATGGTGCTAAGTATCTGAGCCCGGGATTCGATCCCCAGGTCATCCCAACACTGGGGCCGGTGCTCTTACTCACTGAGCCACCTGGCCTCCCCTAAGCAATTGGGGTTAATAACTTGCTCAAGGTTACACGGCCAGGTGTTTCTGGGTGGGTAATAAGTGTCTGAACCTGGATTCAATCCCCCAGATCATCCTGACACTGGGGCTGGTGCTCTTACTCGCTGTGCTACCTGGCCGCCACAACATTAACAATCTTTTGGCTATCTTTCCAGGGTACATATAACGGACATGATAAAGACATTCCCAAGACATGCAAAACCTAACAACAACTTACTACTTACAACTATTTAACAACTATTTATTATATCTAATTTTTATGTGATACAAATACTAGAAGGAATGCAGAACAACTTAGGAATACATGTGGCATTTTCATCATAGCTATTAATTGGAGGTAGGGGATTTAGAAGCAAAAGCAGATTTGGGAATTGAGAAACAGGTTAAGAAGATGGCATCTGAGAAAAAAACATAGAGATTCCTGGACCATCAATTAAAATGATATATCTGGAAATGAATTGAGTGATTATTAATGTTTATTATGTTACACATAATGTACAAAGTTTCTGGGGATAACAATTCAAAAGTAAGGCAGTCCCTACCCTGGAGGAACTTTCATTCAACTGGGAGGATGCAGACAGAAATAAATAAATATTCACACAAAATAAGTGCTTGGTGAAGTGGAGAGTTGTGTGTGCTAATAATTAGGGTACTTGAGGGTGTTAAGGATTTTAAAAAGTGGAACTGAGGATGGAAAACATTCTCAGCATGGGGGGAAGCCCATATGAAAGTACAGAGGACAAGATACCCTATTGTATATAGCATGGAGGCTAGTTTGAAAGGAGGGAAACAATGCTGTTCTGCATTGACAGGGAATTTCTTTAACAAGAGTTCCTTTTGTCAATGAAATCACAGATTTTGATTCTAAAATAATGAAAGTAGCAGTCATTGCTAAGGTGGAGAACTGAAGTCTTCATCTACCATCTAAGATGTCCATGATTCCTGAAGCCTGAGAGTGGTCTCTCATTAGAAGTTTTTCAGAGTCAATTTCCCATGAGACTGAGTATTTGTGACCCAGGGTCACTGTGTGAGGAGGACTAGATTCTAATCTATGCAAGAATATTTTTGAGCTAAAGACAAAGGAGAAAAGTAGTTAAAAGGAGTAGATAGTTATGGTAGTACCCAAACTAGAAAGGTGGTAGAAACAGCTCAGTCTGTTGGTTGCTAAAAAAATGAGGGGATCTGGAAGAAATAGGACCTTCTTTCATGACTAAGCTGGGGGGGCGGGGGAGGGAAGAGAAGTTTTTAAGGAGAGATGTAGTCAGAGCATAGGTAGAATTGACCTACCTTGGTCAAGCAATCTCAGAGATTTTGTTATGTTATCTTGCCCCTGGAGTAGTGAATCTCTGGAAGTTATTCCTCTCTGCCCCACTTCCAATTCTCTGGGGATTAGGGACAATTCTGGGGTGGATTCGAATATAATTCCTCAGGAATGTGTATGAAATTATTTCTCTATTCCTTTGCTAATGGCATTAATCCTAATTAAATATTTAGGTTTTTAAAGCAAATCTTTTTTGATTAGTTAGCTAGTAAAGGCACAAAATGAGCTCAGATGATTTTAGAGATTCCCAGTAGTTAATTACACTTATCTTCCAAAATACGTATACATTTAACTCAGTGCAGAGTTGAGTCAAATATGGGCTAAATGCATATAAATTTGGTAATGTCAGTTTTAAATGTGGAGTGGGTATGGTTAGCATTAAAGAGAATTATGGTGTCATGGGCCTTGATAATTGTCTTTAAATTATTTGAAGGGTTGTCCTGGGGAAAAGAGATTAGACAAATGGGATTACAGAAGTGAGAACCTAAGACCAGTAGGGGAAAGTCACAAGATTTTAATTCAGTTAAAAGAACATATTTCGATTAGTTATTGCTGTCTATAATGGAATGGGCTACAATTAATAAGCACTCATCATTATAGGAGTTCAAATACAGACTAAATGACTAGCCTTTTGTGAAGGTGATTACTGAAGGGATATAGCTAGGTGGCTTAGTGAATAGTGTTGGTCCAAATCCTTAGACACTTAACTGGCCATGTGATCCCAGGCAAGTCACTTAACCTACTTAAATTTACTCCTCAATAAAATGGGGACAATAATAGCTTTTACCTCCCAAGATTGTTGTGAAGATGTAGCAGCAAGCACCCCAAGCATCCGCAGGGTGTCTGCCAACACAGGTTCTTAGATCTGCTTTGTTAAAGAAAAGCAACTCAAAATGGGTTAACAAGCTTACTTTAATCAGTCATAGATGTATAATTTACCTAGTTCAGGGGAAAGAGGTCAGCACCCCGAACTTCAGAATATGCAGACAGAATTATCAAGACAGAGAATCAGATCAAGTAGACAGATTTCCAAACTGTCCAACCATTACATCCATACCAAATCAACATCTGGGTTTCAAAATCTGGGTTTTTTCAAAGCCGAGGGGGGGGATCTCAACAATGGCTTCCCAGAATCCAGATCAAATCACAGAACACTTCTCAAAGTGAGCCCCCAAAACAAACCTACACATCAGGGCTTATATAGCCTTCTCCTGGCTCAGAGAATGTAACAACCTTATTGACTCACTGGCTAATCAAGAAGTATCTACTAAAAAACAAGCCTCCCACCCCAGGCTCCAGGTGCACTTTAGCCTAGGGGCAGGGAAGATCTTAAAAATTTACATTCCCATTACAGAAGATCAAATGAGATAATACTTTAAAGCAATTTTCAAACCTTAAAATATTATATAGATGCTAGTTACTATTATTATTAGTAATCTTAATATTACATAGTGTTAGGAGTATTTGGTAAATATTTAACAACTAGCTCTTAAGTTTAGTCAGCATTAATATTTTCTCCATCACTTTCTTAAGTCTAGACAATCAATGAAACAATAAAACAAGTCCCGATCTGTAGTTTTTGCCAATTTGTGAGGTGTAAATGGTCACACTGAATATTTAACAATCTCTTCTAGGACCAGTATAATCTGACTCTAGCCCATCCCTGCGTAGATGTAATGGAATAGAAGTGAGAAAACCAGGGTTGTCGTCTGAACTCTGATACTAGCTAAGTGACATTTGGAAATATTGAAAAAATTCACAAATATTTCTTAAATATAAACAATATACAAAGCACTGTACTGTTTTAGATAAGATAAAACATAAACAAGAGAGTGTTCTTTTCTTCACAGATCATATAATTTAGAAGTAGATGAGACTGGAGAGATCATCTAATTCATCACCTATATTTTATAGATGAAGTAATTGAAACCCAGGGAATTTAAATGACTTGTCCAAGGTTACACAAATAATAAGATGCAGAATCAGGATTTGAACGCATGTCCTCTCTCTTCAAATCCATTATAGTCTAGTAAAGGGAGATGACATATTTATGAACTACTATAATATAAAGTAGGATTATGTAAAAAAAAATTGAAATAAGGTCAAGACACAGTGTGACTTTATGAAAGGATGAAAATACTTCTTGAGGAACAAGGAAAGCTTTTTGAAGGAAGTAGTATTTAAGTTAAGTTTTTAAGGATCAGATTTCAAAAAAAATAGAAATAGGAAACAAAGAGAGATGGGCATCTAGGGAACACAGTAGATACAGTGTTGGCCTTTGAGTCAAGAGAATCTGAGTTCAAATCCTTCCTCAGAAACTTATTACCTACCTGTGTGACCTTGGGCAAGTCATTTAACCCTGTTTGCCTCAGTTCCTCATCTGTAAAATGAAATTCAGGAGGAAATAACAAACCATTCTACTACCTTTGCCAAGAAAACCACAAATGGAGTCATGGAGAATTGGACACAATTGAAACAACTCAACAACAGCAAAGGAAAATGAGAAAGAAAGAAGGTAAGGGATCATAATAATGAACAGTCTACCTATTTCATATGGTATTTGGTTTGGAGCCACAAATTCAAACCTCTATTTAAGGTGGGGGCTCAGCCCGGACATAGCCTCATTTTGCATGGACTTTAAATCTTCTCTGACCTCTCTACTGTGCTCCGAAGTTAGGTACATGCCCCTCCCCACCTCCACCATTTTTAGCTTCCTTTTGTCCATTGTCTTCCCCCATTAGACTGTAAGCAACTTGAAGGCAGGGACTGTTTTGTTGTTTTTTGTATTTATTTCCCCAGCACTTTGCAAAATGCCTGGAATATGGTGCTCAATCATTAAAATGGTGCTTAAGAAATATTTATTTATTGTTACCTATTGAAAGATTTCATAGGGTAGATACAAAACTGCTTTAAAAAACTATGAAGCATTATATAAATATAAAGTAGTAATACTATCATTTGACCAGGTAAACTCTGAGGTACTTTCTTCTAATGAAAATCCTATGATTTCACAGATGGAGCTGTCAGACAAATTTGAATAAAATTCTTTCTAGTTAGGAAAGCCAAGAATAAGGAAACAACATTTTCTTTCATCCCTGGAGATGACATCTATCAACATGTATCACTTATTCATTTATTTTTTGAACTCGTGAAAAATTATAAGGTTTCTTACTGTAATCCTGAAGGACCAATTGAGTAATGGATGTTCATGGCAATAAAGTCAATACCATCAACAGTCATGGAGGGAAAGCTTTCCACCACAGTAAGGCTGGATTGAACTTCTTCCTGAGCTTCCCTCTTCTTCAGTCATATATCACAAGTCTTCACCCTAAGGTCTTCCTAATAATTAACATATCATTCCAGGAAACTAGATAGTTTATGCTATCTATGCTAATTATTAATTATTATGCTAATTACCAAGTCATTTCTCTTTCTTTCTCCTTTGACCTTTACCCAAATGTTCTTTTTCATACTTACCCTCTCTGGTTACTAGATATCCTCACATGGTTTTTACCTTATTAATATATAATACTATCCTCTCCCTACCCCATTTCTTTTATCTATCCTCTTTATTTTGAATAAAATCTACCATCCAAAGCCCTAGTCCAATCATGGGTTTTATCCCACTAATGAGCTCAAATTTGCCTCCTTACTTTAGTGCCTCAAGCTTCTCCTGGTTATTGCCTAAACCTTGGCATTTGTGTAAAGATACTCAAGGCCTTGGGTTTACTACTGGCTCTTTTATATTTTATCTCTGGTGAATTTGTGGGTGTCCCAACTACTATTCTTCTTCCTTCTTTTTTGACTGAGCTCTACATTGCCTATAAAGAAGGATGTATTCATAAGCAGTCTTTTCCCTACTCCATCTGTTTTTAGTGTAGAGCCCTTTTGATTAGATTTGCAAGACACCTGGAAAATACATTCATACTAGCCTTTTTTAGGTATACTTTTTCTCTTGCCAGTAATCTGTCAAGTCTGTATTGTAAGTTGTTATTCAGAAATCCAAATCTCATTTTCAGATACCACCTTCATAGCCAACTGTTCATTTCCCAAATTAATCTTTCTCTTCTGTATCCCTTGCCTTCAAAGGGCAAAAAGTGTGTGTGGGGGGTGTAACCTGTACCTTTGTGGTCTTGAGTTTCTTCTCTGAGACTTCATAGTCATTGGCAATGCTTCTTTTAAAGCTCCTGTGGAAATGTCATTTGTGCCCATGGGAACTGAAAGAAATGAATAGCTATGAACACTTTTGAGGTTCTTTGTTATGTCTTGGACATGTGCTCCAAGAAGACAAAAAATCTCTCTCTTGTGGTTATCAAGTTGGCAAAAATCTGAGCAGATAATCACCAAGTCATCCTTCTCCTCCCTTCTTCCTCTGCCTCTCCCTTCAAAGTTTCTATGGTTCTACTACATCATTCTTGAGAGGACAAGCAGCTCCTCCCTCCCTTGAGCAACCACTTATTCTTCCTTAGGAAGAGGCTCAAATTTCTTTTTAAGATCTAGTTGTAAAGGCCTCTGTTTCCTTCCCCTTTTCTTTTGTGTCAAACTCTCCTATTCTTCATGTTGACAAAGGGTGTAACTTCCCTCCTCCACTTCAGAACCATTCCTCCCACCAATCCCCTTGGTTCTGTTTTCTTAAGGAACTCCCTCACAGTCTGCAATATGGAGAGGCATTCTTACTGGTTCAAGGGTGGGGAATCTGTGGCCTTGAGGCCACATATGGCCCTCTAGGTCCTCAAAGGAAACCCTTTGATTGAATCCAAATTATGAAGTCAAAGGGCTGCACTTGAGGATCTAGAAGGCCACATGTGACCTCAAGGCCACAGGTTCCCCACCCCTGTTCTAGTTCATTTCCTTTCTTTTCCTAAAGGAAGATCAGTTTATACTTGGAAAACAGCTAAAAGTCCCTAGATTGTGGAAGAAATACAAAGATTACACACTTAAAGCAAATCACTGCCCAATTTCTTCTACTATCTATAATGACTACAATTCTCAACCTTGTTTCTTGGTTTAAAAGTGGAAACATTTTAAAACCAAATTCCCTTATCTCTAGTCCACTTTGTCAATTTACTTAAACCTCTACTTGTTCCACTTGATTTTTCTAATTTACTTTGTTGTGTCTGTCTACCTTTTTCTTCCTGAGTCTACTTTCTTCAAGTTATGCTCCCAAATCCTCCATTATCCTTCTTAATCCTTTTCTATTCTCCTAATTGTCCTTAAGCTTTCTTCTCCAACAAACCAGAAATAGAATCAGAAACAGTATTTGGACCTGGCCATTGTTCTTCAAATATTCTTTAATTTCTCCCAAATTTTGCTGAAACTTTCCTCTCCAAATTCATCCTCTAACCTGCTTCTTAAGTCCAACCTCCCTCCCCTGTCCCCTTTGCCAAGTAACTTTATTATTTCCTTATCTTTATTTGTCTCAGTTCTTTGACTTCTCTTCTATTCCTTCCCCACCACTTTCTCCCATGTAAACAAGAAATAAAAAAAAGAAGGAAAAGCAGAGGTGATAAAGAAGGACATTCTAAGCAAGGGCTCATTTTATCCTCCCAATAAATGTGACATATTTGTTAAGTATCTCTCAAAAGTACATTTCTATGTTTGTGTCCCTGATTTTGTCAAAGATAGAAAATATCTCCCTCTTATGCATAATTTAAAAGAAAATGGTTTAAGCCTTAATAAAACCCAGAAAAACAAAACAAAAGAAAAGAAAAACCTCAGTACACCCCTCCAGAGTGGAGTAGTAGACAGAGTGATGGACTAGCAGAAAGATTTGGGTTCAAATCTTGTCTCAGGTTCTTGCTAGTTCCATGACCTTGGACAAATGACCTATCGTCTATGACCTTCACTTTCCTCCTCTTCAAAATGAAGAGATTAACTTGATGGTTTTTAAGGGTCCTTATGCCACTAAATCTTTGATCCATTTAGCAAAGACAGATAGTTAAGAAAAATCAGAATCTCAGACAGTGACCTCATCTGACAATGTATACAACACTGAGATATCAGCAATGTCTCTCACAGAAGAGAGATATATTGCATTATCTGTTCTCCCAACTAAAATCAGTTTTTCAGTTACTCCTTTAACACTTTTTGTTAACCTGACTGTAGTCCTATGTTTCGTTCTTATTGATATGTTTATTCTACTCTGTATCAGTTCATATAAGACTTTTCCATGTTTCTCTGAATTCCTAAAGTTTGCTATTTCTCACTGCAGAGTAATATCCCATTACTTTCCTTCCATTCCTCCAAATAATGGCAATCCATTTTCTTTCAAATTGTCTTCCACAAAAGCACTGTTATGAATATTCTTGTTATATATCCAGTCTTTGCTTATATCTTTGACCTCTGTGAGGTATGTGCTCCATTCATGCTACTTTTGTGGATTTTGCCAGAGCAGGGGAGAAAAAAATGATTTTCTAGGCAAACCTTGTTTTGTCTCCTATCAGGGAATATTGGGAAGCAGCCAGAGTTCATTTTCAACCCCATGCTCCACAGCCTGAAACTAAATCATAATACAAATGATAAGCAGCAAGCCCAGAATTTTGTGATGAGCTGAATGTGGTAAAGATATTGAGTAAGGTGAAATTTAATACAGAGATATGTAAACTTTTATGCATGGAGTTTAAGAAAGCACCTTTAAAAGTATAAGGTCAGAGAAGTATATTGCTACATAGAAATTTGTCCAAAAGAAAAAAAGGTAGTGGGGTTTTAGTTCAGGTAATGTTAATATTAGCCACAAAAATGATATAGCAGCTAAGAAAACATACATATAGGACCTTAGGGAGGTGGGGAGAGGGCATGGTGCATTACAAATACCACAGTCTACAGGAATAGAGGGCCTGACAGGCCTATAGCCTGGCTCCATTTAAACCAAACTGGATCAGTTCTGAGGATTACCTTTCTGTAAGGACACATAAATTGGAGAGTGTCAGAGAAGGGCACTCAAGGACTTTGAATTCATGCTATATGAAGATGTGTTGAAGGAAATAAGGATTTTTAGCTTTGTAGCTTTGAATAGCGAAGACTTGATAGAGTAGGTGGAGAGTGGAGGGCATGCTTTCTTCAAATATTTGAAAAGCTGTCATTAGAAAGGAAGGGACCACTAAGTGATGCAGTGGATAGAATGCCAGGCCGGGAGTCAGGAAGACTCCTCTTTGTGACTTCAAATCCTGCCTCAGGCACTTAGCTATGTGACTGGGTAAGGCACATAACCCTATTTGCCTTGTCTCAGTTTCCTCATCTGTGAAATGAGCTGGAGAAGGAAATGGTAAGTCACTCTAATATCTCTACCAAGAAAACCCCAAATGGAGTCATGAAGAGTTGGATACAACTAGAAATGACCAAACAACAATAACCTTTGAAGGGAGGTTTAGATTTGTTCCATTTGGTGATGGAGAGTAGAACCAGTAACAATGAGTAGAAATTGCCAAAAAAGGCAAATTAATGTTCCTCTTAATTACAGATATGCTTAAGTTGGAATGGTCTTTCCTGGAACTTAGTGGGTTCTCCTTCCCTGGAGTTCTTCCAGTGGGAACTAGATGATCATTTGCCAGGAATATTGTAGAAGGCATTCTTTTGCAGATATGGGTTTGACTAGAGGCTACAAAGATCCTATCCATCTCTGAAATCCTATGATTCTATGAAAATAAAGCATCTGAGTTAGGAAAGTAACAACAGAAACTATGTTTGCAGTTAGATTTAGCCTTTTTGTTGAACTTTGAATTTAACTTCCAAAGGCTAATGAAGAATCAAACTAATCACATATCTGAGGTCTATACCAGTGATCTTCATTAAATTAAAAGTCATGCAAAATTTATTAGTACCATCAGCCAACAACCAGTTAGTTGTCTAATGGCCCAGCAAGAATCTATTAGTTGTTAATGTTCTGAAAGACTGAGGAAACTAAAGTTATTACAATTATTAGTAGTGTGAGTAATGTAATCAAAGGTTGCCAGCAGCAGGATATATAAAGCCAAAGAAACCCTGGGGCAGAAGAGTTAGACTGAATGAAAATGCTTTGTGTTTTCACAATCGTTTTTTCTTTTCATTTCTGATAACTTTATTCATACAAGGTAGGACATTTCTAGTTAGAGATGGAGAGCAACAGAGACAGGAAGAGAAACAAAGAGAGACAAAGACCCAGAGAGACAGAGAAACACACAGAGAGAGGCAGACATGCACACACACAAACACAAATACACAGATGAAACGTAAGAGAGAAAGAATATTTAGTCATCTGGTGGGAAATAAAGGATACAAAGGAACAATTATCAAACTTTTGAAAACATGCTACCTTTACCTGTAATTAAGCAGGTAAACATTCTTTATGCTAAACATCTTTCAATTATTTTTGCTACAATAACACAGCTTTTCCATAATAACATAGAGTCTACATGGATAAATCAGAAAGTTTCATAATTACTGAATGAATTTAATCATTCCAAATAATTGTTTATTTTAAGAATCTTCATCTTTTTCTGATATTTTGAGATCTAAATTATTTCCATTTCAGTTTGTTTTTTTTTTTGGGGGGGGAAGGAGATGAGGGATTAAGACCTATGATTTTATCAGTGTAGGACACTCCTGGCAGAAAACTCCCCAGAACTGATGCAGATATCAATAGTTTATCTAAAACTTCAGTCTCGGAAAGTTACCTGGGGCATTGGAAAGCTAAGTAACTTGTTCATGTTCATACAGTTAGCATGAGGCAGACAGAGGACATGAACAGGAATACAGGTATCCCCAACTCCAAGATTCACCATCTATTTACTCAGCTACGCTGTCTTTTATAAATGATCTGCATAATTCTGTAAATTCTCTACATAAGCAATGTAGGTAGACAGTAATTTGTCCTTTTATTGTCCTTCAGTTTCCCTTTTCTTTAGACGTTGTATAGATGGGAATAGTATGGGGTTAGAAATCAGAGGACCTGAGTTTGAATCCAGACTCTGCTTTTGTGGGTTTAGAAATGAGGGGAATGGATTAACATATCTAAATTATCTAAATCCAGCTGTAAAATTAGGATCCTGTGAACCCTCCAATCTCTTTTTTTTCATCCTACTTAATAAAATAAAACATCTCAGGTTGAAGAATTAACAAAAACAAAAAATCTTCACTTTTTTTTTATAATTGTGGTTCACCTTAAATACTTTCCCTGAGAAGTCCTATGAGTCAGTGAGGAAATAGGAAAGGGACTTGAAGGTTCCAGCTTTCAGTTTGGTGTTTGATTCTGTAGACGATTGTCTTTTTTTCCCCAAGGCAGTGTTATGCTCCCTGATTGCTACCAATCACAGTATATTGTCATAGAAACACTCTGAGTTCTCTGTGATTGTTATGCTAAGCAGATACCTTAAGCTACTCTTGGGTCTGGTTATTGTCTTCAATGGGTCTCAAATATGCTCTTATGACTACAGGAACTCTCTGGAAATTTTCTCTGAAGATAAAGCCCAGGGCTCTTACTGTTGCCAAATAATAATCAGTGATGGGGTTTTCTAGGACTTTTCTTTTCCTCATTGCATGTGCTTATAAAGGTATTTTCTACCTAAGAGGCCAGTTTAAGACAATCAGGAAAGGATGATTCATAGAGAATTCCAGTGTTTAGTCCTTATATTCCTCCTCCCTCCCCTGAAAGAATAATTCATATTGGGCTTAATGTTAGAAGGGATCCTTGAGATCATCTATTCCAATTCCACATAACAGAGAGCCAGTGTGGTTCAACTGAAACATTGCTGGATTTGGAGTTGGAGGATTTGGGGTTTGACTGAAAGTTCTGCCATATAATATCTGTGTGGCCTGGGATAAGTCACTCATATTCCCTTGGTCTCAGTTTTTTCATCTGCAGAATGGGGGTGGGGGCTCAGTAGATGACCTCAAAATTTCCTTCTGTCTCAAAACCTATGATTCTATGAGTTGATGAAGAAATTGAACCCACAAGAGTTTTGGGGATTTACGCGAGCTCATATCAGTAGTAGGCAGCAGAGGTAGGATGCTAATTTAATTCCTCTGACTCTAGCTCCAATGCTCTGTATTATAACCATGCCTCTCCTAATAACTTGACATCTGCACCTCCTCTTTCTAGCCTCTTCTTGCTCTAATATTGTTCTTGCTCCAGAATTCTGCCCCATATATCATCCTGACTGTCCTAATAACTTGACATCCACTTTTGCTCTTCCTCCCTTTTAGCCTCTTCTTGCCAGAATTCCACCCAGTAGCACTGTCAGAGATCATAATATTTCAGAGTTTGAACCTTTTCATTTTGCAGATGTCAAAGCAGAGTAGCTCAGAGACTTTGTATGCCTAGAGTCATACAGTAGTGTCAAAGATGTGACTTGACCCTAGTTCTCCTGATTCCAAATCTAGTATATAGAATAATATAGCCTCAAAATCTCAGAGTTGTAAGGGAGCTCACAGGCCATTTATTTTAACCCATACTGAAACAAAAATCCTTGTTGAGACAAATCTGACAAATCTAAGCTGTTTTCTTTCAGATCTTCATTGAGGGGAGCATACAGTCCCCAGAGGCAACCTATTTTGCTTGTATAGCTCTAATTATTGGGACAACAACAATAAAAGAATTGCCATGGTTGGTTTATGTTCTAGGCATACACATAAGGCCATGGGTATTACTCAAGTCTCTGTTCTGGAATCCTGATGAGAGTGAATTCCTTGAGCCAGATTTCTTGTCTCCGATCCCTGGATTCTCCATTTTAGAAACACAGACTTGGGACCCCAATTTCTTTAGTCCTTGTTTCCTCCCTGTTTGGATTCCTGGCCACACTCTCTGAATTTCTGAACCTGATTTTCATTCTCTCTTTTCACTTTGGAAAGATTTCCACATACAAATTAGCTTCCTAAAACATGTTGTCCCTACTTGATTGGTCTACATCCATTGAATCAGGGATTGTATGGCTACATCTCTTAAGATTTAGATATGAAAGGGACTTTAGAGGTCTTCTAAACCAACCTCTCCTTTTTTTTTTTTTGTTTTGGAAAGCAAGCTCAGTCCTTAAAAGCTTTAAGTTATTTGCCAGAGTAAACAAGTATAGTAAGCAAGAGAATTAGTATTCTAACTCAAACTTTTCATTTACAAACCAAATGTTCTGTCCTCCATATAATAGTCAATATTAATTCTTCTAGCCTCCAAACGGGTGGGATTAAATGAATTAAAGGCCTTATTAGAGTAAATGAAAGGCAGTGTAGAATAGTTGATAAAAAGTTGATTTTGGGGAAAGACACCAGGGTCTAAGTCCCCTGGATAAACGTCAATTCATCAGGCTACTATCTAAAAGTGTAAGATCTGTATTATTCATCTTTATTAGTGGAGAAGATTCCTGACTGGGAGTATCCTACACCAATAAGATCAAAGGTCTAATAAGAAAAATCAATGGGAGCATAACACATTCTACTTCAAGGAAGCCCATTAGAAATTTTATTTCAGCATTTTCAGTACATTTAAAACTGCATAAATATGATGTTTATATCACAATTTTAAAAATAAACCATTGATTTATGAAGAAAAATACTCCAAATGAGCCCCTTATAGAAAACAGAATACATCAACCTTGAAAATTCACATGGATTTTATGATCCTAGATCTATGGGGAGAAAATATGAGAGACTTGAAAGAAGATAAGTAATAATTAGGTTAGAAATTCTAAAAGAATTGAAAAACCAAAACAACATTTCTTCAGGCTTCTGATGGTCTGTATCAGAGGATAAAACAAAAAAAATAAGGTCATTGATATAATAAGTTCATGGAAACTTTGTGGGCTAATGAATTAAAAATTGGCATGCACTAGTTTTTTTTTTACAATTGAAGCAAGTGACATATGACTCAATCCCATGATTACTATGAGTCAAAAAGGACTCAATTTCCAAGTTTTCAAGTTAGTATAAAAGATTTTTTTAAATATATATAGTATAAAATGTAACTTGGGAGGAACTTATGTAGAGAGAATGGAATTGGACACCATTTCAGAATTCCTTCTTTAACTCTCCTCTTAGTAATATTTATGTTGTCCCTTAATCATTCACAGGAATATTTCCTATACCTCTGCATTTTAAAATTTCTGGTTTCCTTCAATATTTAAGTATCAGGTCTTACATGAGGCCTTTTCTTGTCATTCAAACGATAATATAGCCTCCCACTGTACTGATACTATTTTGTCTTTGCTAAGCAAATACCTTCTATTGACTCATCTCTGTAAATGCGGTTTTCCTTCAGAATACTGTAAACACCTTGAGGATGAAAACTACTTCATGTTCATGTCACCAGTACCCAGAACAGTGATTGGTGCAAATTGGGTCATTAGCAATAATTTTTTTTTTTCTTTAGAGGGCAATTGGAGTTACATAACTTGCCCAAGGTTACACGGCTAGGTTTTTGTGTGTGGGTGTTAAGTGTCTGAGTCCGGTACCGGAACTGAACTCCAGGCCTCCTGACTCCTGACTCCGGGGGGTGGCTTTACTCACTGCACCACCTAGCCACCCCATTAGGAATAATTTTTTGTTGAAGTAAATTAAATAACAATAATGTTCATTTCTTTTGTATATTGAGAATTGCAAAGCATTTTCTTCATCCTTATAAGTTTCCAAAACAAAATATCCCTCCCTTGGGCTCCATTCCCCTATGGGTAATTGTTCTTTATTAGGATACAAACTCTTTGAGAAGTGGGACAGTCCCTGAGGACAGCAGGGAATGTCTTCTCTTGCTTCTATATCTTTATATTTTTGTCCTGACACTGGACTTTGATGACTCAGGAAGAGTGAGGCTGACAACTGTGCAATTCTGCCTGAACTAAACCGAATTTACATACAAGTCAAGACATCATTCATAATGTCATTTGTTCTCTTCTCAAAGAGTTTCTATCCTAATAGAGGACAATTACAGATAAGGGAGTGGTGCCCAAAGTGGGATATTTTGATTTGGAAACTTACAAGGATAGTGAATAAAGTCAAAGGAGAGCCGGTTGACATAACTTTACTAAAAGCTAGTTCTTGATGTATATTTGAGGGTATTGATAATCAAGACAGTAGGACTACAGAGTAGGAACTCCAGAGATGAAGCAACCTCCCTACCATAACCCTGGGATATAGGTGTTATTATCCCCATTTTGTAGATGAGAAAATTAAGGCAGACAGAGATTAAATGGCTCAACCAGGATCACAAAGATAGCAAGTGCATGAGACTGGATTTCAACTTAAGTCTTTCTGATTCTAGACCCATGTTCTATATAAAAGGAGATAATTTGGGGGCAAAGACATTAGCATTTGAAGAGATCAGAAGGCACTAGCTTTTGGAGGAGTACATATTCATGAAGAAGATGGTACTTGAGCTGCATGTTAAAAGACAAGGACTTTACCAAGGATAAGGGTGAAGGGATACTACATCATAGGCATGTAGAAAGGAAGAGAGATAGGAGATGGAGTATTTTTTGTGAGGAACAGAAAGGAAGTCAGTTTGGTTGGATTGTGGAATGGGGTAAGTGACCAGTTTTCCAATGTGGCTGGAAAATAGGTTGGTTTGAAGAAAGGAGAAGAGTTTCTATTTTTTTCTTAGTGACACAAGGAAGCCCTTGGAGTTGACTGAGTAGGGGAATCACATGGTCAGATCTGAGTTTATGGAAATTATTTTGATAGCAGTATAAAGATGGAATGGAATTGAGAGATCTGAGGCAATGAAGAGGCTCTTGTAATAATCTAGGCAAGTACTGTGTGTATGTGTATATATATACATATATATATATATGAGTGTGTGTATGTACATATGCATATGTATGTGTATATCTATCTATTTATTTCTAAAGGCCTGGGCTAAAGTGGTAACTGAGTGGAGAAGAGTCAGAAATGAGATGGAGAGGTTTTGACAATGAGATTTTTCAACTGATTGCTTATGTGGGGTGAGAGGAAGGGAGGTTACAATGATGTAATCTCAGGATAATAGTGAGCTTACAGGCTTGAAGTATGGCAATACCTTCAATAGAGATAGGGAAGTTTGGAAGAGAGGAAGGTTTAAGGGAAAAGATAATCAGTGGAACATCAGATGCCTCTGGGGACATATCCAGTTTGAACTTTCCAGCAGGCAGTTAGTACTGTAGTACTCAAGCTTAGGTGAGACACTATGAACGTATGAGTGTATAAATAAATAGATAGATACACACATACATATGCATATGTACATACACACACTCATATATATATATACACACACATACATCCATGACTATATATAGATATATGTCTGTCTACGTATGTATGTATGTATGCATGCATGCAAGCATGTATGCATCTATCATCTATCTATCTATCTATCTATCTATCTATCTATCTATCTATCTATCTATCTATCTATCTATCT
>NW_027185798.1:54252064-54253305 GCF_028583685.1 Petaurus breviceps papuanus | reverse complement strand
TCTATCTATCTATCTATCTATCTATCTATCTATCTATCTATCTATCTTGTCATCTTCATAGAGATGATTATTAAAGCTATGGAAGCTGATGAAGTTACCAGAGAGTCTGCAGAGAGAAAAGAAAAGACAACCCGGGAAGGAGTGTTGGGTTACATCCATGGTTAGGAGGTGTGATATGCATGATGTGTCAACAAAGAAAATTAAGGAAGAACATTCAGACTGGGAGGAGATGAAACAGAAGAACGTTGTCACAAAACCAGAGAGAGCAGGGAGTATCCAAAATCCAGCAGAGAGAGCAAGAAGGATTAGGACTCAGAAAAGACCACCAAATTTAACAATTTTAGAGAGAAAAATGTTTCAGTTGAACGATGAAGTCAGAAGCCAGCTTTTAAGGCGTTTAGGATTAACTGAAAGAAAAAGAAGGGGAGGTAACAAGGGTAGACACCTTTTTCAAGTAATTTGCCTGAAAAAGGAAGGGAAGATATAGGGTATTTACTGCTTGAAGGAATGATAGAGTGTAGTGATTTTTTTTTTCAAAGAATTGTGGAAACAAGAATGTCTGAGGGAAATAAAAGCAAAGAATAAACTGCTAGGGAGAGACAGGGGATGATTGTAGATTTAATCTTTTGGAGAGGACTGGAGGGAAGGAGATTCAAATGTACACATAGAGGGGTCAAGTTTGGCAAGGCTTTGTTAAATCCTAGGGGTAAGAGGAGAGAATGGGAAATGATGTCTCATCTGTTCCACTCTATGCACTTGCAGGGCTATCACCCTAGTTCTGACCCTTATCTCTTTCCTGGATGATTATAATAATAAACTCAAACTCTGCCTCATCTCTTGCCTCTCCAAGTCATCCTCCACACAGCAAAAGGATATTCTTAAATTAAAGATCTGATTGTGTCACACCTGCTCAGAAATAATCTGTGGCTCCTGATTACCTCTAGTTTTAAATATACGTTCCTCTATTTGGCATTAAAAGTCCTTTACAATCTGGCTCCAACATGCTAGTTCAGACTTTATAAATTATTCTCATTCAGGTTATCTATAGCATGGTCAGGCAGTTCTGGCTGTACCGCATGCATGACACTCTATTTCTCATCTCCATATCTTTACATAGCCTGTACCCCATATATGGAATACACTTGCCCCCTCAAACTTGACTCTTAGAACCTCTAGTTTTCTCCAAGCTCACCTCAAACAGCCCAATCTAAGTGAGGCCTTTACTGATCACCCCAGATGTT
>NW_027185798.1:54215831-54252054 GCF_028583685.1 Petaurus breviceps papuanus | reverse complement strand
CAAACAGCCCAATCTAAGTGAGGCCTTTACTGATCACCCCAGATGTTAATGACTCACACCCTTTACTCCATGATTTTGTATTGATTTTTCATATATTCTGTGTACACTAGAAGCATAAAGTATAAAGTACAATATAGGCTGTTTGTAACAACATGAGTACTTATTGTCTCACCCAAGAGAATATGAACTCCTTGAAGTTAGAGTCAGCCCGTCAATCAATAAACATTTATTAAGTTACCTACTATGTATGAGGTACTGTGCTAAGGGCTGGTGATTAAAAAAGAGGCAAAATAAAACAGTCCCTGGCTTCAAGGAGCTCATAATCTAATGGGGGAGACAAAAAAAACAAAGAAGTATATACAAGCAAGCCATAGACAAGATAAATAGGAAATAATCAAGATGCTAGAGAGACTTGTCTGAGGTCAATAATTAAGGACTAGAGAGGCTTAGCCAAAGTCACACAGGCAGCAAGCACCATTGAAGATGTGAACAGAAATCTGCTTCCAAGATTAGCACTCATTTTGCTGTAACATTCCCTGTATTTCATTGTAACATTTTTTTCTAGTTTGGGTGCTTGCTTTGGGTAGGGGTTGAACTAAATCAATGTTACCCAACCCAAATTACACTTCAGATCAAATAATAAAGATGATTTTATTAGAGTTCCCATATGCCAAGAACTGTGCTAAGTTCTAGGCATATAAAGATGAATTTGACCTCATCTTCTACAGGAAGTCTTTCCCAATCTCTCTTAATTCTAATTGAGAAAGAACATCCAATCAAAAATATTGACTACATCATATCAGTGAACTACTCTAGTGACATGTAGAATTGATTATGTAGTCTTAGATACAACCTTATAGGCTCAGCTTAGAAGCTGCACATTGAAGGATATGCCAGAGAATTACATCTGGAAGAAAAGGACCTGAGTTCAAATCCTAACTTTGAAGCTTCCTATCTATATGACCTTGAACAAGTCACTTGACTTCCCTGGACCTTAGTCTCCTCATCTGTCAAAAGAAGTTTGTTCTACATGCTACGTAGATGTTATTTAGATTCCCTGTGACTCAGTTTCCTCCTCTGTAAAGTGGAGCTGGACTTTATGGCCTCTGAAGTCCCCTTTAATCTAGATTTATGATCCTAGTGTCCACGAATTGGAGGTTAGAGAGGAAAACAGAATGAAAAGAGGAAGCGGGAACTGATGGTGGCATGCATGTAAGAAGAACGGGTCAGAGTTTTAAATGTACCTATTTTAAGAAATCATGACCTTTGATAGTTAAAGTCTTATGGCTTGATAATATATTTCTATGGATTAGTGCCAATGTGCCTGGGTATCTAGAGAAGGTAAATATTGAACTAGATAACTCTGGAGTCTCTTTCAGTTCTGCTACCATATGATTCTCCGCAGACACCTGAAGAGCACCCACCTCCTGGGTACAGCAAGATTACAAGTGACAGCTCTCCTGTTCCCCCCCGTTCACCACACATTCCCTTCCTTTGAGAAAAGTTCACAAAGCCCTTTATTTGGCTGTGCCCTCTAAGACTGGCTTCTTTTCTCGACTAGCTCTTGGAGGCTGTCTCATTTAAGATAAATTTATCCTGGTGTTTGAGGGATTCTTCAAACTGAACACTCAAAATAGAACAGAGAACATGTAGGCCTATGCTGGAACATCAGTACACCATGAATCAGTGCTTAGCACAGTACCTGGTACATGCTTAATCAATATTTCTTGATCGATTAATTGAATCAATCATTGCTGTGGGCTAAGTTCGCCATTGACTTTTCCTAGTTCCCTTGTAGGATACTCCCCCTCCTACATTTCCATGCTTCTTTTCATTGTCTCCCATGAACTAGTTTTTGTTTGGTCAGACTTGTGACCTCATCTAATTTGTTAAAATCCACTATGGAAAACCTCTCTAGTAAAATGGATATGTGGTTATATAAATCCAGTTGTACTGGGGCACTGAGAGCTTAAGTGCTCCAGGTCACAAAACAATATGTGTCAGACGCAAAACCTGAACCCAGCTCTTTCGGACTGAAATTTTTGTCCTTTATCTACTAGAAGCCACTTTGCCTCTTTATGAGATTTTAGGAATAGGTATTCATGTAAATTTGAATTTAGGGGATAGGGCTAGGAAATGGATCTACAATTTCATTGTTATAAAGAAGTCTCATGTGAGGAGACTCTCCCTTCAGAAACAGTGTGATATCTTCTTTGCAATTTATAATCTTAGAGTTGCCAAGAACACTGAGAAGGTAAGTGATTTGCCTAGGGGCACACAGACAGTATGTGTCAGAGCTGGAATTGGACCCAGATTTTCTAAGGCCAACTCTGCTTTTCCTTGCCGGTTCTCAAGTTTGGGTATATTTAGAAATATTAATTTTGAAAGCCTGCAAAACTCCTGCAAGGTCATATTAAGGGAGCAATTATTCAGGTCTCTCAAGTACCCAAAAGAGTAAAGAAGATGGTAGCTTTGCAAAAGGCTTGTGGAAGTATAAACCGGTCTTGTGGTAGAATGTTTGACTGATAATGTGTAATCTACCTTTCACACAATCCCAGCTGTTTTGAGATGTGGATGTCATTTGCATCCCTTCTTGGGAGAATGGGAAGAAAAAAGAGGGCCAAACTTAATCACCAGGTTCCAGTGTGAGAATATCAACTCATTAGAATACTGCTGGGCTGGGGTGGTACTCCCAATAGTGACATCAGTTGCTGTAGTCCCCATGAGATTTTGTTTGGGAAATTTGTAAGTAGGGTATTAATCATGGTGTTGGAAGAAAAAAAAATAGCTTGGAGAATAAACCATTAAAAAAAAGCAACTTCACACTGTAATTAACACACCCCCATGATCTTTTATCACCAGGGGTAAAGCTGAAGACCATCTTACTAAGTTTAGGGTATTTTATTGCTTTTCTTAACACACACAAACATAAATATATATATATATATATAATATAAGTAAAATGTATATATGTGTATATACACACATATATGCATATACACATATGTACATATATGATGTACATACATATATGTCTGTAGATATCTATATCTATCTGCATCTATATCTATCTGTATGGAAATTAGATCTCAGCACCTTGTGATTCTTCTCTTTTGGTAATTCTACCATGCCTGGATCTGAAAATATGGGCTTTTACTTTGAGTCATTCCAGTTCTCATATGTCACCAATATTCCTTCTCTAGTCAGAGTTATTTTTAATTCCTCTATTTAAAAAATGTCACTGATATGGTAAAACTAGCTCTTTTGCTTTAAAGCTCCCTCCCTTGTTGATCAAAGTCTTGTGAATTACTTTTTAAATCCCCATATATGTAATACTGGGAAATCACTTAAATTTAGAATAGAAATAAGATTCCCCCAGATAGTTGAAGGGGTGATTAGAAAGTGATGAGATTGTTTCCTTAAACTATCTATAAAAGCCCCTGGTGTCACTTCCTAGTTTCTCCTAGTACTGCCATGAACAATAACTAACCAGAATATACTCCAGTGCTCCTCTGTGAGGAGAGGGTTCAATAACTCTTTCAGTGTTCCCCACACTCACTCCTACCAGGGGGGTGGAAGTAATCCACTAGTATTTCTCACCAGAACAAATGTGCAGTATTTTTTTTCTCCCTCTTCATGACATAAAGGAACACTGACACAATACTGTATTTCAGGAGGGTGTTTTTCTTGAAGAAGATGGAACTTTGGGGAAAGACATCACAGTGCCTGCCAATCAATAACCCAATAACAGTAACCCTGTTGTATTGTCCAGAGTCAGGAGACCAGCTCAAAAAATGACATCTCCTTTTCCCCAGGTTTCCCTAGGGTTGGCTGATAGAACAGATGCTGCCTGAAATTGCAGAGAGAGGAGGGAGAAAAAAAACACAACAACAGCAACAACAAATATGATCCAAAACAAAAGCAAATTTATTTTCCCATCCTAGTTACCGGTTATATTATTGCTTTTTATAGTAAGTATTCAAAATAGCTAGAAGTAAGACTATCATGTAAGAAAGTGTAATCCAAGAAAGTATTAATCCAATAGGAACGAGTAAATGAGAGATGAGGGAGGGGAGATATTTAACTACTATCTGGCCTGCTTTTATTTTTTAATGACATATTTTAGCATATAAGGGTAGAAATGAAATATATGCCTCCTAGCTTATTTTTTCCTCAGTAAAATGCCAGTCACCTGCTTGAGAAACTGAACAGCTTTTCTTCAAGTTTGATTCTTAAAAGTATTTTAAAGAATTGTGTAATAATAACAGACATGAAACCATTAATGTATTTTGAATGTCTACTTATGGAAAGATCATTCCTTTCTGCATTTATCTTTGGTCCTTAGGCTTTAGCTGCTGTTATAGAATTTGACCTGAAGGTGGCAACATTGAATAACATTCTGCAAGATGTTCTTTTGCCAAACCTTTTATGAGTGCCCTTAATTAAAGTTTCATATTTTAAAATGAACATCTCCTCCCCCTCTCCCCGCCATTTATTCACTATATGAGAGAAAATAGAATATGAACACATTACTTTTGCATTAGGTAACCTTGAATGGACATGTTAAGAGAAAGTGTAACTTAGGAGAACAAAACTTAACCTAGATGAAGGGCTTATAAGAAAGTTTGGTGCAGCTTTTTAGTATAAGGGCTGTTGTAAACACATGTGTTTCTTTCCATGAAATTTACATCAATAGAGGTGCTTAGCCATAAGTGAACATCACTGCTGGTTCTTTTGAAGCAAAACTGGTATTCATACCACAGTCTGTCTTCTGCTGTGCATTCAGTAAATAAGGTATTTTGTAATGAGCTGTGTTAATCAAGTAATAGGATGTGCCTTTTAGAGGGTTGCTCTAAATGGCATCTTGGGAATACTGCAGAATACCATAAAAATGGGCAACGTCTACAGAATCTGCAGGGAATATGGACTACCAGCACATCCCCTGGGTGCCTGCGACGGTTTTATTTTTCTCTCCTTTCAGTCTAGGATCTCAGCCCACTTAATACATAATTTCCCACTAATTTATATTCATATAAATCTTCAGAACTCTACCTTGAAATGGAAAGGTAGCAAGGGGTTTTTTTCAGGGAGGTTAATTGACTTGTAGAAAGTCGGTTAGTGGTAAAGCCAGAAATAGAATTCAGGATTTCTAATCTCTAAACCATGACAACTGCTCACTGCTATAACATTATCATTTTTTTAAAGTGATAGTCTATGTTTACCTGGGATAATGTTAACACCAGATTGCTAGGCTGTAGTGTGAGCTTTTCCTGTCTATGGACAAGTTTTGGGCAATACAATTGTGCCTAAGTAGTATCTGAGCTGATTCAATAATAACACATATTTATATAGAATTTTAAGATAAAAAACACTTTTGTCATAACAGTTCCATAAGGTAGGAAACAAGCATAATTACCCAATTTGCAGATGACGAAATGAACACGCAGAAAAGTGAAGTAAATTGTACAAGGTTCTTGGTGCATAAGTTGATGAAGTGAAAATGAAACTGGGTTGAGAGGTTAGGGAGAGATAGATCTAGGAATCATTCACATAGAAATGCAAATAGGTGTCTCCATGTTTTCTCCTCTTATTCTCTTCTTAACCCCTTACAATCTGGCTTCTGACTTCATCAGTCCACCAAAACTGCTCTCTCCAAGTTAAAAAAAAAAAAAAGAAAAAAGGCAGCTAGGTGGTACAGGGGATAGAGCACCAGCTCTATAGTCAGGAGGACCTGAGTTCAAATTCAGCCTCAGACATTTACTAGGTGTGTGACCTGGCCAAGTCACTTAACCCAAATTTCCTTAAAAAAAAAAAAAGAAAGAAAGAAAGAAAAAGTCCTAAAGGTAGGATTTGAACCCAGGTCTTCTGACTTCATGTCTATAACCTTTTAAATTTCAGCCTTAGGCATTTATTAACTGAATGAGCCTGGACAAATCACTTAATATATTTTCACCTCAATTTCCTCACCTTAAAAATGAGGATAGTAATAATACCCTCCCTCCTCCTACCCAGGGTCACTGAGAGGATAAAATGACATAACGCTTGGAAAACATTTTGCAAACCTTAAAACACTACATACATGCTAGCTATTTTTACTGTTATTATTATGTTCATGCAATCATAGATTTAGAGCTAGAAGCTACCTTTGGAACGTTCAAGTCTGACTTGCTTATTTTACAGATGAGAAAACTTAGGTACAGAGAGCTCTTACTTTGTTACATAAGTAGTAATTGTCTGAAGTAGAATTTGAACTCAGGTCTTCCTGACCCCTAAGTGTAGTAGCTAACCCAGTTTATTTAGTAATTTTCTCACAATTAAGAGCCAAACTATATAATTGTCAAATATAAAATACTATTTTTAAAAAATAAAACACATATATGAAAATTGATTCAATTTTCTTAAGAATGCTGTCCACTAAAATTTATAAAATAAAAAAGGAATCTTAAAAAGACAATATAAACCCTGATAAGCAGGGACAAGCTATAAGATCAGGTGAAAAGGGAAATGAACAAAAGAGGATCAGGTTAGTGGGTATAATCAATTTATCAATTAATCAAAAGCATTTAATAAGCATTTAATATGGGCCAAAAACCTTTTTTTAATTGCTGGGGACAAAGAAAAGAGAAAGGGAAGAAAAATACTCCCTATCCTTTAGGAGCTAATATTCTAATGGGAGAGACAACATATAAATTAGTAGGTATATATAATATACATAGAGAGTATATGGGTAATAATTTCAGGAAAGAAATTGATTAGAGACCAACTGAGGGTACCAGAAAAATCCTCTTGCATAAGATATGATTTCAGGAGGAGGACAAAGCTAGTTAGGGAGAGCAGAGGAGGAAAGAGAGCCTGGGTAAACTGAAGCAAGAATTAAAAGTAAACTGAAATGCCATTGAAACAGGAAGAAGTTTATGCATTTATGTCCTGTGTCCAAAGCCTACCAGCTGAATTAATTTGGATATGTTTCTTCTTTCAGCCTCAATTTTTTCATCTGTAAAATCAGTATAATGATTGGTTTTCTTTGTCTTTTTTTTGTGGGGAGAAGGCAGAGCACTGGCCTTGGCTCTATTCACTGTGCCACCTAGCTGTGCCCAATAATGATTTTTTATATTATAGACTTTACTGGGATGATGGGACGAAAGTACCCTGTGCACCTTAAAACTCTTTATGAATATGAGCTATGTTAATTTTCATAAACTATTATTTAATTCAATCAAACATTTATTCAACTCTTATGAGGCACAAGGCACTGTACTAGGTGCTGATGATACATAGAAAAAAAATGAAAAAGCTTACTAATTTTTCTACCCAGGGAATATAGCATATCCAGGAAGAAGAATAAATACAGGAGTTTGAGTAGGGGAAAGGCACTAATAATTTGGAGGACAGGGAGACCTTCTTATATGAAGTGCTTTCAGAGCTGAACCTAGAAATAAGGTGAAGCTTCTAAATGATGATGATCAGGAGAGAGTACATATTAGGCATGAAAAATTCTGGCATATAGGAAAGAAAGTTTAATGAAGCATCATTCGTTTCAAGATCACACTATGTTGTCACAAACTTGATGTTCCCTTGGTCTACATTATAGGACATGGATTTTCTCCCTGTCTCTCCTTGGTGGGCCACTCCCTAAATTCTCCCTGGGAAAGTAGACTTTGACCAATTAACTCTTTGGCCTAGGCAGGGAAAGCTCTTATTTTTCAGAGTTAAGAACCCAATCAAATAGAGGCCCCTGAAGCCAAAACTTGTGTCATCTTGACTACCAAGACATTTTCCTCAGGTGTAACTCAACCCTTAGGAGTCATACACTTCCATTTACTTCTTATCATCACCTCTGGCATCAAAGTTCCAATTTCCGAATCCCCACCTCTCTTGTAGCAGCTGTGCAGAACAATCTCTTTCCTAGCATTGCAAAGTGAGGCATTACTAATTATATATATATATATATGTATATATATATATATATATATATATATATATGTATGTATATTTTTAAGACAAAGCACAATACTTGAAAACTTTTTTCTCTTAAAAATATTTCCACTAAACAAATCTCTCTAAAGAAAATCCTAAAAATAGGAATAATGTAATGTTGGCATGACTGTCTCTAAAAATTCGTTGTTGTTGTTTATAGAAATACTAACATAGTATTTGTATTTTATCAAGTGCTTATTTTATTTATCTTCAATAGTGCTGCTTATCAGCTTAGATGTGAGTGATGCATAATCATATGGGATTACTTTTATATTTTTCTGGGACTATAATTTCATTCATATGTACCCTCCTTCCAATGTGGCAAATCACACACCTTCCCATCTTTGGAACTTTTATTTGTGCCTTCCCATAATTCCTCTCACCCAACATACAGGACAGCTTTTATATATCTTGCTATTTTGTGGATACCAAGAAATCATATGGGCTGTCCATCAGTTATCCTTCATTCTTGCTACATCGAGTCCATGTTTTTTTTCAGATACATCAAGAATCATGTCACAATGGAAGGAAACAAGGTTTTGTTAAGGATCTATTATGCTCTAGGCACAATTAAGTACTTTTATAATTACAAAATTATCCCAAATTTTAATTAAGGAAACTGAGGCTGACAGAAGTTAAGTAACTTGTTCAAGGTTGTGCAGTTAATAAGTGTCTGAGGCTGGATTTAAACTCAGGTCTTCCTGAGTCCAAGCCCAGTGCTTTATCCACTGAACCACCTAGTTTTCTTTATGCCCTCAAAATTGAATCTCCTCCATCATAGACTTCCTCTGTATGTTTGACCAAAGTCTGATTGCTATTTCCATTATTGCTTTCTTTAATGCTAATCCTGCTTTCTTTAATGCTAATCCTGCTTCCTCAAGAAGAACAATGTGGATTGTGATATTTTACTACAAATGTGATTGATGTCTGTAATGGGAATGTAAATTTTTAAGATCTTTCCTTCCCCTAGGCTAAAGTGCCCCTGGAGCCTGGGGTGGGAGGCTTGTTTTTCAGTAGATACTTTTTGATTAGCCAGGGGGTCCAGAAGGTTGTTACATTCTCTGAGCCAGGAGAAGGCTATATAATCCCTGATGTGAGGCTTTGCTTTGGGGCTCACTTTGAGAAGTGTTCTGTGATTTGATCAGATGAGACTCTGGAAAGCCGTTGTTGAGAGCCCCACGGCTTTGAAAAACCCAGATGTTGATTTGGTATGGATGTAATGGTTGGACAGTTTGGAAACTTGTCTACTTGATCTGTTTCTCTGTCTTGATTCTGTCTTTATACTCTGAAGTTTGGGGTACTGACCTTTTTCCCCTGAACTAGTTAAACGATATATGTTTGACTGATTAAAGTAAGCTTGTTAACCCATTTTGAGTTGCTTTCCTTTATCAAAGCAGATCCAAGAAGCTGTGTTGGCAGCCACCCTAGGGATGCTGGGGTGCTTGCTGCTACAATGTCTTTATGAGAAAAGGAATTTGTTATAGAAATCTTAGTATATGTATCCTTTTTTATGTTCTTCAATTTCCATTCTTAAATGATCTTATGGTGTTCTTATATGTTTGACTTCTTACCACATTTTCTCTAAGCTTGCTTTTTTTCTCCCCCCCCATTTTATAAGACAATACTTGTCATACTATTTCACCATATTCCTTAATTCACCAAATCCCATAATTCCCAAATTTCCAAATTAACTCCCTGGATGAAGTGGTTTCAGTGCTCATTTGGTTTCCTTATGGTAGATATTGGTTTAGATACATTAAACTAACTTAGAAATCCTGTCCATCTCTATTCTTTTACCCCTTTCCTATTTTGAAGTGCTAGGTCATCAGATTTAAATAGGCCAGATTGGTATTACTTCAATTGCATGATTTGTCTTTTCAGTTTTATTCTTTCTTTCAATTTGGCACTGGTTTTAATCTATGCTGTAAGAAACTAGTGGTCTGACCACACAGAGGCCATTTATATAGAAGTGACTTCTCCATTAGAAACTGAATATTTATTATCTGTTAGGATAGAATAAACTTTGTTTTGTGGGATGCTATTTGATGTATGCTTTGTTTGGGCATCTCTCTTTTTTTTTTTTTTTTTTTTGGAGGGGGAAGGCAAGACAATTGCGGTTAAGTGACTGGCCCAAGGTCATACAGTTAATAAGTGTGTCAAGTATCTGATGCCAGATTTGAACTCAGGTCCTCCTGACTCCAGGACCAGTGTTCTACTTCATCTTGCCTCCTAGCTGTTCCATCTCCTCTCTTCTTAATGACAGTGTTCATCAACAAAGTTTGGCATATCTTGTTTCTTTTTTTCTACATAGTTAGTTGGACAACCAGGCAGCCAAGAGGCACTTCTTAAGTGCCAGGTATTGTGCTAAGGACTGGGGATTCTAATGGCTGAATATGGAATGAGGTGAGGGAAGAGACACTATGTAAGTAAATGGGACCGAACAAAATAGATTAAGAGTAGGTAGAAGAAGTGGAAGGCCCTATGAATTGAGAGGATTGGGGCAGGTTTCCTGGAGTAGATGAAATGTGCTGAGTCTTGACGGAAATCAGGGCAGCTAAAAGGAAGAGATGGGGGGCAGAGCATTCTACTAATGAAGGAGAGCTAATGCTAAAACAAGGAAATTGGAGATGGAGTGTTGCGTTCCTGGAACTGCAAGAACACCAAAGTGGCTGGACCATAGAATTCATGGAAGAAGGGTAAAGTCTATGAATGATGGAAAAGTAGGAATGGCTTAAGGTATGAAGAGTTTCGAAGGTCAAACAAAAGAATTTCTATTGAATTCTACTGGTAGTCTTCCTCAGTTATTTTAAATCTGACTCCATACAATATACCACCTACACTGCTACAACTCCCTCTCTTTGTCACTTGCTCTGACCAACAATCTCACAGCCATGGAGGACTAGAATGAGTGTAGCAACATGAAGGAGTTCTCAGAGGATTTCAGAATCACCATGAGCAAGAATCAGCAGGATGGTGGTATAATGTTTATTGGAGGGTTAATTGTGATTCAAGCAAGAAAGGTCTCACTGAATACATCTCATTTTATAGAGGTTGTGGACTGCACAATTAAAACAGCTCCTGTCACATGAAGATTGAGTGGATGCAGATTTGTGCTTTTCAGAGATGTTGCTAGTGTTGATAAGGTCTTGACTTAAAAGACATGAGCTGGATAGCCAGTTGATAGATCCCCAAAGGACTAAAGCTTTAAAGGGAAAGGACTCCTCCCTGCACTCTAAAAGCAACAAAAAAGTATTTGTTAGTGGACTGAGCCCAGACACATCTAAAGAAGAAATCACAGAATATTTTGGAGCATTTGGAGAGACTGAGAATATTGAACTTCCTATGGACACAAAAACAGATGAAAGAAGAGGATTCTGTTTTATCACACATGCAGATGAAGAACGGTAAAGAAATTAGTAGAAAACAGATCATCAGATCAGTTCTGAGAAGTGCGAAATCAAAGTTGCCTGGCCTAAAAGAGCTGTACAGGCAGTAACAGCCACAGTGGAAAGGAGGATGGGGGGCTTCAGCTGGTGGATAAGCGGAAGTAGGGGTTGTGCCTGAGATCAGGGCCAAAAATGGAATCAAGGATTTAATATCTTTTATGATCAAAGGTATGGAAATTATTCTAATATCTATGGCAGTGATTAAAACTATAGTGGCTTTTGTGGATATGATTATATTGGGTATAACTATGGGAGTTATGGATATGGGCAGGGATAGGTAGAATAGAATGGTCAACAAAGCACATACAGCAAAACATCTGGAGGGAATAGTAATCACCAAAATAATTAGTAGTCACATTAAAGGAGAACATGGAGAAAACAGGTGCAGATCCTACAACAACATGTCTTGCAGGATGATGGTATTGAATGGGGAGTGGTCTTCTATTGATCTGAGACAACAATTTTGCAAAAGATTTTAATGTACATGACACAACTGTGTCTAATTATATGTAACAGCTGATTTAGGGTTTTTTTTTTGTTTTTACTTTGTTATGACAAATGTAGATTTGTGTTTATACAAATTTTATTTGCATAATTTCATGTTAGATGATTCTCAAAAATAAATTTCTTGTGATTGTTTTTCTGTGTCAGGTACTAAATAGCTTTGTAAAAATATAATTTTAAATAAGCAATAATTGAGGCACAGATAATTTTCTAGAGAGTAATGGATAATGGGGAGAAGCAGTGGCCCTTTATAAATAGCAAGCAGCAGACTTTGCCTTAATTTCCTAATTCTCTCTACAAGGTCTATGCCAAGGCTGGAGAAGCTGCAAGCCTTGAGGCCACATGTGGCCCTCTAGGTCCTCAAGTGCTGTCCTTTGACCGAATCCACACTTCACAGAACAAATCCCTTATTAAGAGGATTTGTTCTGTAAAACTATGTACTCAGTCAAAAGGCCATATCCAAAGATATAGAAGGCCGCATGTGACCTCAAGGCTGCAGGTACCCCACCCTTGGTCTATGCTAACAATTCATGTCCATGTTGAAAATCACCATATATCCTATCATGCAATTGAACAGTGTTTGTCCTTCACCTGCATTCTTGAGATCTTTGTAATGAGAAGTGTTAATTCAGTATGTTGTAAATAGCTGATACTGTTTCTATTAGGCCATAGATACTCTGAATTTTATTTTCAAAAGGAGCACCTTTTTATTAAACACCATAAAACATGGCTTTTATGAGTTGACATGATGCTTTGAAACTAGTTGGGGAAAAACCAAAACATCCATTATGATTACTTGACACTTGCATTGAATGTGAGCATAATTCAAATCACATATTTCTATATCCATTGAAACTAGATCAAAGATCAATGTGGGCAAGATTTTTGCTATGGAATTATAAGTAAATGAATGATATTCTGAAGTACTGCATGATGTCACTGCCACTGTCTAACCATAAATAGCTATTTCCTGTTGAAACATACTTGGAAAGCTTTAGTAGAGTTAAGGCTTTAGTTGTGAAAGTTTTTTTTTTTTAAGTCATGATAGTAAATTCCATAAACTCATGTATTGTTAAGTACTCTAGATAAAGATTGTTTGTCCATTGTTAAATGAAAAAAAAAAGAATTCTTGTGGTAATAGGGAGTGTAGGACAGAGTGATTCATTTGGTCTGATCCACTTAGAAAAGTAACCTCAACTGAGTGAAAGATGGATTGATATGAGTAGAGAGCAGAAGCTGGGAGACCAGTTAGAAGACTGTAGATAAGAGGTGATGAGGGTCTAAACCAGGGGTGGGGAACCTGTAACCTGGGCCACATGTGATCTTCTAGAACAATGGGTGTGGCCTTCTGACTAAGTCCAAGTTTTACAGAACAAATCCTTTTATTAAAGAGATTTGTTCCATGAAGTTTAGATTCAATCAAAAGACCATTCTTGAGGACCTAGAGTACTTTCTAATCTAATAACTGAGGTTATTGTGTGCACCCCAAAACTGTATGCAACAGAAATCCTTACCCAGATAATACTCAGAGGTTTCTCAAGGTAGGAAGCAGAAAAGAATGGTTTATTATGATCTCGAGAAAGGGCCACCCTCCTGACAAATGGTCAGGGAGGAAAAGCAGTTTACAAAAGGAAATGGCAAAGTTATAAAGCCCTAACATGGGATTCTTCCCCACCCCACTGCTGACCCTTTTCTTCCATTGGCTGAAAGTTAGGTGTACAATTGAAGCAGGGCAATCTACCTCAAGTACAGGAACTAGGAAACAGTAGACCACCCAATGTACATTTGAGAAAGCACTTCTGTCCTTATTTGGCATATCTTATGCTGAGGTGTTACTGAGGAGAGGGGTGACTCCCTAGTGCACTGAGTTTTGAGTCCTTGTAAATCATGTGATTTTCAGTGAAGGGCAACTTGGACCTGTTTCCCACGAAAAGCCTTACAGGAATTTAGAGTATGGTCTGAGAAATTTTCACTTCTTTCACTCATTATGCTCACCAGAGCTTTGTGAAGTAGGTAGAATCAATCATATAAAATCTATTATATATTTGAGGAAATTTAGTAATAATATGGCTGACTGCCTCATCTAAGTTCAGACATTGTTGGTGAAAGTGCTGGCAATAGAAATAGTGTCCTTCCTCTCAAAACCAGCTCATTACTATGAAACCACTTTATCTATTGATGCATTCTGTATCTGGCATCTCCTCTCTTCTTAATGAGAAATGAATAATCTTATTCATCTATCAATCATTAATTTAGAGTTTTAGAAAGAAATTTATTTGGTCACTTAGCAGAAGAGGAAAGTCAGAAGAAGGTTCTCTCCTCTATGTCTGCAAGGTTTACATTATATAGAGAAGAGTATCAGCACACCAAACTCCCACACAGAAACAGCTATTGTGTAGGAAAGGCAGCTGGGCAAGGTCCATTGAGATGTATATCAGTAAATATAAAGATTCAAATTAAGGTTGATTTAAATATAAGCATAAACATTTAAATTCCAGGAGCAAAACAGAAGCATTGCAGGTACAGGAGACCTGGATGAGTACCAAGCAATACCTGCAATGTATAGGACTTCCCTGCACAAATTATAAGTAATTATGTTACCACAGAAATGTGATAAAACAGAGGAAGTAGGATGCCCATATAGAAAAGGAAGGGAGATTGTTAATTTATCTGAATTTAGCCAGCAGAAGAATGCATCTCTACAAACCAGAAGAAACAAGTTAAGATAAGCATTGTGTTCAAGAATGTAGAATACAGGGCAAGCTTCCCAACCTTGCTTGCAGCACACATACTTAATAGCTTTATGAATATCAACTTCTCCTCCCAGGGAGGAGATATTGCTCATTTAAATGAACATGTAACTATATGAAGGGATGGAAATGTATCCCGGGTAATATGAAGTAGGTGTTCCAGGAAGTTTTACACCTCAGAGTACTCAGTCCATGAGGAAACAAGGGAGGGACCTTGTATTTTGGGACAGGGATATAAATGCTTACCTTGCTTCTGTGCTTGTGTGTCTGCCTGAGCAGCATGCCAGCTTCTTGCAAGAATGTAAATAAATGAGCTTGCCTCATCTACCTTGGGAGCCTTTGCTTTCCTCTAGAGATTTTAGTCCTAATACCTGGAAACATCTCTGAGGTCAGTCAGTGTATGACTACATCAAGCTAGGTTCAAAAATATTAATAAATAAAATTTTCCAACCTATGCAATAAAATCTTTCCCTACACAATGCACCATACCCTCAGACAGTCATTTAAGGTACCTTTAAGATTTTCCTGATTCTCTTTAAATAGGTCTGTTTTTTTTTTTTTATTTTGTCTTTGAACATGATTGCTACCTCTGACTTTTTTACTTCAATTGACAAAAAATAGATTCTGTTCCAGCTCTTTATTTTAGCTTGGGATGTGTCTTTATGTTTCAAGTCTCTCTTTTAAACAACATATTATTGGTTTCTAATCCATTCTGCTATCTATTCCCAATTTATGGGTGAGTTCATACCATTTACATTTATAGTTAAGATTATCAACTGTATATTTCTGCAATCCCAATTATTCCTCCTCCTCCTCTTGCTCCTTCTTCTTCTTCTCCTTCAATAAAATTGGTCTTTATTATTTGGATACTAATTATTGTTAAGACAATGAAGAAGGTCTCCAGCCACGTCTCCTACTTGGCCAAGCAGTGAAGGCAGAGTTCATATGCAGGCCCCTATAAGCTTAGGCTGTGCAAGCACGCACAATACAGCTTATTCACTAAACTTCATAAGCCAGTTGGTCCATACTTCCTGTCGTCCCAGGGCAGAGAAAAACAACTTTGTAAGACATATCATAGACATAAGACATATCATGGTTACCTTTTTATGCTTTTTTTGAGTATTTTGTTTAAATGTTACATATTTTATTCAGCTCTGGTTTTTTCATCAGGAATGCTTGAAAGTCTTCTATTTCATTAAATATCCATTTTTTCCCACTCAATTTAACTGAGTAGATGATTCTTGGTCATAATACTAGTTCTTTTGCCAGATATCATATTCTAAGCCCTCTGTTCCTTTAACATGGAAACCACCAAATTTTGTGTGATCCTGACTTTGGCTCCACAATATTTAATTTTTTTTTTCTGGTTGTTAGAAATATTTTTCTCTTTGATCTGGGAGTTCTGACATTTCTGGTAGTTTCCTTTTGTGATCTCTTTCAGGAAGCATTTGGTAGATTCTTTCAAATTTCTATTTTACTTTTGATAATTTCTTTTGTTCTTTCTTTAATCATGGTTTTCAGGTAGTCCAATAATCCCTCGATTGTTTCTTCTCAATCTATTTTCCAGGTCAGTTTTTCTGATGAGATATATTTCACATTTTTTTTCATTCTTTTGTCTTTTAAAAAAGTGTTTCTTGATGTTTCATGAGGTCATTGGTTTCCATATGTCCAATTCTAACTTTTAAGGAATTATTTCCTTCAATGAATTCTTCTACATCTTTTTCTGTTAGACTTTTTAAGCTGTTATTTTCTTCAGTATTTTTCTGTGCCTCTTTTTCCAAGTAGTTAATTTTCTTTTCATAATTTTCCTGCATCTCTCTCATTTTCCTCCCAATTTTTGCGCTATCATTTTTATCATTTTCTTTAAAAGTTCTAGGAATTGCTATTAGGCTTGGGTATAATTAATAGTTTTCTTCAAGGCTTTTTTTGGTTGCTGTTTTCAGTTTTTTACCTTCTTCTGAGTCTTGGTGTTCCATTTCACCATACTAGCTTTTTATAGTCGAATCCTTTTTTGTTGTTGTTTGCTCATTTTTATAGTTTATTTCTTGACTTTGAACTTTTGTTTAAGCTTGGCTCTGCTCATCTAGGGTTGGGATGCACCATCCCAATTTTCAAGCTTTTTTATGCTGCTGTTTTCAGAACTAGTTCTGGATGTCTACAAGTTTTGGTGCTTTCAGGATGGTGTGATACTGGGAGAGATTTGGTCACTGTTCTTTTGGTCTGTGCTCTCATCTTTACCAAGGAACGACCCTTGATTCCTTGAAGCTGGACCTGTTAGCCTTTCTTTCAGTTTTGGTACTACAACCAGGGCCCCAGTTCCCTTGAGATCAACTGCAAGCACTTCTATCCACCCTGGAACTAGGACCCCAGAACTGTGTATAGGCAATAGAGTTGTCAATCCATGCCAGCTGTACCCAATAACAGCAAAGGGTAGCTTGTAACCTCTTTTTGAGCAGTTTTTCTGACCCTTTTACTGTCTTAGGTCTAGGATCTCCCAAAGGTGACACTGCTGCTACTATTGCCGTTACAATCGTTGTTGCTGCCAAAGAATGTGTAGGGTCCAGGCAGACTTCTACCAGGTCTTCACTCTGGTGTTACAGACTTCTCCTACCTACCTCTTAAGATTTCTTAGGCCAAAAAAAAATCTCACCCTTTCTTTTTGTTAGCTCTACCACTCCCAATTTTAATTTGAGGCATGATTTGAAAGTAGTTTGCAAGGGAATGTTGGGAGAATTCAGGTGGGTGGCTGCCCCTCTAGTACATAAATTTATGAGGATGCTCAATTAAAATAAAGCTTTAATACTTAACATATCCTATGATTTCATTGACAGGGATGGTCTCTCCAACAACACAGAAGACAACACCTTTAGAATGTGATAAATGATTTTTTAAAGTTATCATGACTACTTGGTGATGAACCTCTTTGAATCTGGTTAAATTAGTTTTGGACACAAAATACACAGTCCATTTCTAGAACTCATGCTTGAAAACTTTCCAAGTTGAATGGTACAGAACTTTTACTTTGCTGGCAAAGTCTTTGAAAACTCAGTCACACTCATTAAAAAATGAGACTTTGGAGCAGGATAATCAAGTCCAAAATACTTATCTCTTCCTTATATGTATCTTTCTCCACCCATCTCAACCTTTTATAAAATCCCACTCCAATATGTCATTGAAGCAAGGAGGTTGCCATGGGTTCTTAGAGTTATTTCAATATGACACATTCTCTAGAAATAAGGATTGTCCAAATACTAGTTTACTGAAGTTTGGATTGTCTTATCAACAATTCAGCTGCAAATTGAAAATTTTTTTTCAGCAACAGTAACACTTAACATGTTGTAATGGGTTTATGATCTATGTTCATGCAAGATGTTCCTCATATAAATGAATTCACAGGTTCTTCAATATTGAAGCATATTTAAATACAGCAGACTTAATAATTCCTCCCATAGACATTATAGATATAAATAAGGTATTTTAAGATGGAATAAAATCTTGAGAAAGAGAAAGGTTAACTATCATTCTGTAGACTATTTCAAAATCATGTCTGAAAAAAGATTGTTTAATAAAGAGATAAAATTCTTAGAGAACCTCCTAAGACACTATTTTTAACTTTTATCTTACAGTAAAGATATCTTGAAGAGAATTAATTTCTATTGACTGTCATACTAAGAAACTGACTGGTGGGATTGTTTCCAGGGTTGGGAAGTCAGCAATTGTATTTGATGGTTAGAGGTGACCCAATTTCACTATGATGCATTGTTGGAACATTTAAATATGTCTTTGTACTGTTTGTTAAACTGTTAATTAATTGTATAGACAGGAACAGTTGTGATCATTTTAGCTTATGAGACTAGTGGGTTTGATATTTTGAGAAAAAATGAGAAAACAGCTTATAGGAAAAGAGCTATCTCCAGTTTAATAAACTGATGGGACAGAACTAATTGGTTAATTAACAAATATGCGTTTCTGTTAATTTATGTGGAAATATCAGAACATAGCCTTTGATTACTTTTGGAAACTAAGATGAGAATTAATATAGACGATTGTGATAGTAATGGCATTTAAAGATTCCCCTGTATTGGCTTGGTTTTTCAGATTGATTGTGTTGAAACCCAGAGCTTGTTGGTCCCACCTGTGGGATGGACTTGTTGATGTGAAGAGGGAGTTCTGAACTGGGAGGAGCTGGTGACGTAGATTTGGAGGGACAGGAGAGAGGCAGAGGCACCTTTTTGGAAGCAGCACCCACGTGGAGGCAGAGAGAGAGACTGAGAAAGATTGCTGGGGCCACTTTGAATTGCCCTGGACTTTTGAGACCTGCCCCCTGAGCTGCCAAGGACTGAGGAGACATGGCTGTTTTGCTGGTACTTTGTCTGTTTTGATGTTGTTTTGCCAGATTTGTCCACTGGTGAAAGACAGTCCTGTTGAAGAAGTCCTGGAACCTGGCTGTTCGCTAAGAAGCCCTGAGACTGTCCTGCAGACAGAGAGTGAATACTGTCCACTGGTGAAGGACAATGCTGTTGTTGCAGGGGTCTGGAGACTGTCCTGCAGACAGAATGAATACTGTCCACTGGTGAAGGACAGTGCTGTTGTTGCAGGGGTCTGGGAACCTTTCTGTTGGTTCAGAAGCCCTGAAGAAGGATTTTCTTGTTGTATGTTTACAGAAATCCTAGGAGAGGGTTTTGCTAATGTTTTCAGGGGTTCTAGGACTGTTCTACAGACAGAGGATGAATTAGTGAAGAGACTGGCAATGTATCTTGTGGCTTTGCTAAGCCTTGTCTCCCCAGGAACTAAGATTGCTGAGAACTTGCCTCGTGTCAAGATGAAGAAAAGACCTCCATTTGGGTATTAAGTGCTGAGTTTAAACTTGATGTAACTCTGGGGTAGATTCAATTGTGATCCAGGGGTGGGGAACTTTTGACCTTTTTGTGTTCTGTGGTTGAACAAATGAATGTAGTTTACTTATGTTTGGAAACTAATCTCCATTTGAGAAGAGGGGCTTTGTGGTGAACTAAATGAAGGTATAGCCTAGGGTGTATTTTGCCTTTCCTTGGTATTACATTACAGATGTAATCAGGATGACTGGAAATGCCCCTAGATGCAGTGGGAAACTATCATGTGAAATTAACTCAAGACCCTTTACAAATATGGTTACTCTTCTTTGGACATCCTGCCGACTACGCCATAATGTAATATAATTGCCAAGGAAAGGCAACTTCCCAAGGTTCAAAATACCAGCATAGGTGCTCTCCATTTTATTCAGTGACAAACCAAGAACAGAGAAGATCAAAACATGACATCATTCAAAATACAGCATTTACTAAGAGTGATTAAATAATCTCCAAGTACTACCCCACCCCAGGACCTTCCAATCATTCAATCAATTACAAAGTTCCTGGTGTAAATACTTCTCCACCCCTAGGCTATACCCTCATCTAGTCCACCACAAAGCCCCTCTTCTCAAATGGAGATCAGTCTCCAAACATAAGTAAAATACATTCATTTGCTGAACCATAGAACACAAAAAGGTCAAAAGTTCCCCACCCCTGGATCACAACTGAACCTACCCCAGAGTTACATCAAGTTTAAGCTCAGCACTTAATACCCAAATGGAGGTCCTTTCTTCATCTTGACACGAGGCAAGCTCTCAGCAATCTTAGTTCCTGGGGAGACAAGACTTAGCAAGGCCACAAGATACATTGCCAGTCTCTTCACTAATTCATCCTCTGTCTGTAGAACAGTCCTAGAACCCCTGAAAACATTAGCAAAACCCTCTCCCAGGATTTCTGTAAACATACAACAAGAAAATCCTTCTTCAGGGCTTCTGAACCAACAGAAAGGTTCCCAGACCCCTGCAACAACAGCACTGTCCTTCACCAGTGGACAGTATTCACTCTGTCTGCAGGACAGTCTCCAGACCCCTGCAACAACAGCACTGTCCTTCACCAGTGGACAAATCTGGCAAAACAACATCAAAACAGACAGACAAAGCACCAGCAAAACAGCCATGTCTCCTCAGTCCCTGGCAGCTCAGGGGGCAGGTCTCAAAAGTCCAGGGCAATTCAAAGTGGCCCCAGCAATCCTTCTCAGTCTCTCTCTCTGCCTCCACGTGGGTGCTGCTTCCAAAAAGGTCCCTCTGCCTCTCTCCTGTCCCTCCAAATCTACGTCACCAGCTCCTCCCAGTTCAGGACTCCCTCCTCACATCAACAAGTCCATCCCACAGGTGGGACCAACAAGCTCTGGGTTTCAACACAATCAATATGAAAAACCAAGCCAATACAGGGGAATCTTTAAATGCCATTACTATCACAATGATCAAGCATCAGACTGAGGTGGGTGAGAATTTGGTGCAGTTGTCAACTGTTGTATCATAGCATGCTGACTACCTATCATGATCATATATCAGTTATGGGTGGGGATAATCTTCCTCTAAAATCTGCTGCAGAAAAATAGCTATAATTTTTAGGAAGTTACTTATGTTAATCACTTCTTCTTGCCTGTGGTTTGGCCCATTGTATGCAAAATGCTTGCTCAGTAAACTATTTTAAAGAATCCAATTCAATTCATTCAGTAAAGATTTATTAATTGCTTACTATATGAAAGAGTGTACAGGGTGCTCAGAAGATTAAAAAATGAAACCAAACCCCCAAACAACATGAACACAGCAAAAGCGACTAAATAAATATGCCAATATGCAAGGATCTCAAGTTCTTTAAGGGTAAAAATGGTACACAACTAAGTGAGTAATATACATATTTTCACACAGGTGTAAAAGAGTGTCTGTATACACAAACATATATTTACATGTAAATACATTAGTTTTGGAAAGTGAGGGCATATGTAAATGGCAAGAAATTATCTGTCAGCTTGGAAGTAGATAATGAATATAAGGAGTATATGGTCAATTAGTAATTGTTAAATGCTGGAATTTTTCAGTAATATAGCTAATTCAAGCAAAGGACAAATTGCTTCTTCCCTCAAAATTACTAATTGAAAATGGACTATGTTGGGCAAAATCCTTTAGTAGTTGGATAAATTAGACAACTGAGTAACCTGCTAAGAGAGGCCACATAAAAATGTTTATGTAGAAAGCACTTAAAGCAAGACAAGCTAATGAAAATTCTGCAGTAATGTCTCCATTGTACAGTGATTCTGGGCTTTAAATGAGATCATGTAAATGGTCTTTTCCAGACCAGATACTTAGACATGGTAAGTAATTATAAGCTTGAAGGACTAACAAGTGAGGGAGCAGCAGAACTACTTAGTAATTTGTGATTGCAAGGAAAGAACTGTAATAATATATTTTTTTCATCTACAAAGATTGTGGGTGTTTTAACTTCTACTAGGCATTTCTATTGGCCTTTATATTTTAGAAAATGCTATATAATGAGGTTTCTTGTTCTTAAAGGCAATGTATAATATTATGGCATTGTACCCAGTGCATGCACTAAGGTGTAAGGAGTTTAAATAGCTTGGAATGTTTGCAAGATAGTGCATTAATGAAAGAGCAAGCACTGGACCCTGCAAAGTTCTTTGAGTGTATTTTTTTCAAAGGCATTATTTTCCATGTTGCTTCAAAAGTGAACTTTGTTGTTGGCCTTTGGATTAAAGCTTGAGGATAATGTGGGTTTGAGGATTGCATTTTCGTGATCTATATTGTTGTTCTGTCATGTCCGAGTCTCTGTGGCACCATTTTGGGTTTTCCTGGCAAAGATACTGAGTGGTTTGCCATTTCTTTCTCCAGATCACTTTGCAGATGAGATACTGAGGCAAACAGAGTTAAGTGACTTTCCCAGGGTCATACAGCTATTAAGTTCCAGAGGCCAGATTTGAACTCAGGAAGATAAGTCTTCTTGAATCCAAACCTGGCACTCTATTCATTGTGCCCTAGCTGCTTTCCTATGGAGGAGAATATCCTATGTAGGGAGCACCAGAAATCATAAGGTCTTAGAATCATAGGCTTTTAAAGCTGCAAGAGCCGTCAGAGATTTATTACAAACCCCTCTTTTCACAAATGAAAAAAAAAATTAGTCCAGGAGAGTCTGAGTGGATGGTTTTAAGCCAAATAATGAGTGTATGACCTTGAAACTGTCCCTTTTCTTCCCCTTGTTCTAGAGTCTGAGGATAAACTAGTCTCAATTGCCAAAAATTTTAAACTAACCAGGGGATTGGATTATGATAAATAAAAATCTGGCAAAAATTGAATTCAATTCAACAATTCAACAAATGTGTTAATTGACTCCTTTTGCAAAGCACTATGCTATGCAGGGGGGATATAAAATTGAAAAATTACATTCTCTGCCTTCAAGGTACAGGAATACATATAGCACAGGAAGAGTCTGATAGGAACAACAACAACAAAAAAGGAATGGATAATGGTCTCTAGGACCATCTGAAGGAAGGAGAGGTCAAAATTGTTTAAAGAAATCAGAGAAGTCTTTATGGAGAAGGTTATATATAAACTGAGCATTAAAAGAAGGGATTCTCAGGCAATAGAAATGAGAAGGAAGAATATTCTAGTCACAGTAAATGGTTTGCCCAAATGCTCAGAGGGAGAAGACATCATGAGATTGGGAAACAGTCCTTTGTTTGGATTATAGAACATATGAAAGGATATTATGTAAAATAAAACTGGTAAGAAAGAATGAAGATTTATAGTGGAGGGTCTTAAACATGTCCCTCAATTACTCAGAATGCTACTTCTTCCCTTCCACCCTGAACTCCACTCCCCATCACCTATTAAGAGGGACTCCTTATTAAATTTCATCTCCATTTCTTGGTGCATAAGCTTTTCTTTCAATTAAGCAGAAATAATTTTTAGAAGGTCTTTTAAAATTACTAGTAATTAACTCAGATTTTAATAGCAGAATTTTGATTAGTTACCTCCAAAAACAAACAAGAATAAACTGCTATTTAAAAAGAGAAAACTATAGTTTCTGACCACAAAATATATTTTAGGAAATTTGAGATGAATAAAACTTCATATGTTTAGTTATTTCTAAATTAGTGATACACACACAGATATGTGTGTATGTGTTTAATATGTGTGTGTTAAAAACAATCCATCATTTAAAAATTTCAAATTGAAAAATTTCTGAATATGGTTAATGGATGAGTCACAATGAGGAACAAGTGATATCAGAAACTGTGGCTAAAAATTCTTTTCAAACATATCATTCTATGATAGTTGAATAGACAAGGGAGTGACAGGGGTTTGGTACCAAAAAAAAATACAGCACTGACTACTGGGGCCAAATTGATAGTATTTACTTTTGTATTATTATTGAACTAGTCCAAGGTACAATTTGTTTCAAATATTAGCAGTTAGTGATACCACAGAAAAGAAAGGGGCACAGGGATAAAGAAGAAACAAACTACTTTGTGCCAAAAACTCATTTTTTTCCTCTTCTTTATTTTTTAGTTTACATCATTCATTTCCACAAGATTTTGAGTTACACATTTTCTCCCCATTTTTCCCTACCCACCACCCAAAAACAGCGATCGCACTGAATATTCCCTCCCCCAATCTGCTCTCTCCCATATCTTCCCCCAAACCCCCTTCAACTTTCCAGTAAGGCATGGTGGATCTCTATGCCCCGGTGCCTGTATATCTCATTTCCCAGTTACATGTAAATTAATAATAATGATTAATGATGATATATATATATATATAACTTTTGATATTAAAACTTTGAATTCAAGATTCTTTCCCTTCCTCCCTTGTCACCCACCCTCCCTGGGAAGATGGGCAATTCAATATAGGTTGTACATGTGTAGCTATGCAAAACATTTCAATAGTGTATATATTGTGAAAAACTGACTATATTTCCCTCCATCCTATACTACCCCTCATTTGATCTATTCTCTACTTTGGTCCTGTTTCTTTTCAAAAGTGGATGTTTCCAACTTCCCTCCCTCCCAGCCTGTCCTCCCTTCCATCAACCTCCCTCTCATCCCCTTCCCCCCTACTCTCTTGTAGGGTGAGATATGCTATTTAGTGTGTATATCATTCCCTCCCTAAGCCAAATTCAAGGAGAATAAGGTTGACTCATTCCCTTTTGCCTTCCTGTTCTTTCCCTCCATTGTAATAGTTTTCCTTGACTCTTTTATATGAGATAATTTACCCCATTCTGTCTCTCCCCATCTCCTCTCATTATATGCCTCTCTCACCTCTTAATTTAACCTTTTAAGTATCATCCCTTCCTATTAAATTGGTCTTGTGCCCTCTGTCTATGTATACCTGTAGACATATACACACACTCACATATGTATTCATATGCCTATATACCATCCTATATAGACATATATGTATATATATATATATTTACACACACATTTTTATTCCTTTCAACTATTTTCATAGTGAGAAAAGTTTCATAAGTTACATTTATTATCATTCTTCCATGTAGGGATGTAAATAGTTGAACTTTGAGAAGTTCCTTATGATTTCTTTTATGCTCCTCTTGCTTCTTGTATCTGAATGTCAAATTTTCTATTGAACTCTGGTTTTTTTCATCAAGAATGTTTGAAAGTTCTCTATTCCACTGAATGACCATATTTTCCCCTGAAACATGATACTCAGTTTTGCTGGGTTGGTGATTCTTGGTTTTAATCCCAGCTCCTTTGACCTCTGGAATATTATATTCCAAGCCATTTGATCCATCAGTGTAGAAGCTGCCAGATCCTGTGTTATCCTGATTGTGTTTCCACAATATTCAAATTGTTTCTTCCTGACTGCTTGTCATATTTTGTTCTTGATCTGGGAACTTCAGAACCTGGCTATAACATTTCTAGGATTTTTCTTTTTGGGATCTTTTTCAGGAGGTGATTGATGGATTCTTTCAATTTCTATTTTGCCCTCTGGTTCTAAAACATCAGGGCAATTTTCCTTGAGAATTTCATAAAGGATGATTTCTAGGTTCTTTTTTGGATCATGGCTTTCAGGCAGTCCAATAATTTTTAAGTTATCTCTCCTGGATATATTTTTCAGGTCAGTGGTTTTCTCAATGAGATATTTCACATTGCCTTCTATTTGTCCATTTGTTTGAATCTGTTTAGTAGTATCTTGATTTCTCATAATGTCACTAGCTTCCATTTGTTCCAATCTATTCTGAAGGAGTGATTCTCTTCAGTGAGCTTTTGAGATTCTTTTTCCTTCTGGCAAATTCGGCTTTTTAAGGCATTCTTCTCCTCATTGGTTTTTTGAGCCTCTTTTGTCATTTGAGTTAGTCTATTATTAAGGTATTATTTTCTTCAGTCAGGTTGTTGACTCTTATTTCATTATTTTCTTGCATCGTTCTCATTTCTCTTCCTAATTTTTCCTCTACTTCTCTTATTCAGTTTTCAAAATCCTTTTTAAGCTCCTCTATGGCATGTAACCAGCTCGTATTTTTCTTGGAAATTTTTGGTGCAGGAGTTCTAACTTCATTGTCTTCCTCCTGTTGCATGCTTTGATCCTTGTTGTCCCCAAAATAGGAGTCTAATGTTGGATTCCTCTGTTTGCTTTGCTTCCTTAGGTTGCCACTCAATTACTTGACTTTTGAGCCTTTTGCCACAGTAGAACTCTGCTACCAGGAGGGGGAGCTTTATTTCAATAGCTGGTGTTTTCACAGCTGCTAGAGCTTTTAGTTGGTTACCCTCTCTGAAGCCTCCACACGCTCTCTGGCAAAGTGCTCACGGACCCCAGTATCTCTACCCTAGATAGTGATCCAGATCCAAGCAGGTTAAAGCAAGAGCAATTACCCCTCAGACTGTTTGCTTTGTCCACCTACAATCTGCAGGCCTGGGGATCTGAAGCAGCCATGTGCCAGGTGACTGCATGCCAGTGCAGACTTAACTGCTTCTCTCCTAGAGGGAAAAGCCCCTACCACACTCCTAAATTCCCTGTTCCTGCAAAGCCTACACTGACCTCTCACTTTGTCTTTGGAATCTATGGGTTGATAATTCTGGAAACCGCCACAGCTGCTGGTGATCTGAAGTCCCTGCAGCCAGTGGCTGGTCAGGCTGTCCTGAGGCTAAAACCTCTGGCTTGAGCATGACTGGGATTGACTCCCAGAGCACTCTGCTGGCCTGCTGGTCTGTCTTCAGTGGGAGGTTAGCGTATCTCTGTAATCTTGTGGGTTCTGTAGCTCCAAAGTTTGTCTAGAGTCATTTTTTACATGAATTGTAGCAGTTGGGAGCCGGAGCCACATGGAAGTGCTGTTTCTACGCTGCCATCTTGACTCTGCCCCCCAAAAAACTTTTTAGAATGAAATAATAACCTCTCTGGCAGTAGATTTGAGAATTAGGAAGGTCTATCAGGTTACCAGTTTTCTGTTACAGTATTTCAATGCAGAGCCAAAATGGAATGTTGGAAAGAGCACTTTACTAGTGATTAGAGGAGTTGGGCTCAGATTAACCACTTGTGTGTCTTTGGTCAAGGAACTTTGCATCTCTTTGGGGAGTACTGCATTGGAATTTATCCTGGCTCTACAGTCAGAGGTTTTGAATACAAATCCTACTATGATACTTACTACTTGTATGAGCTCAGGAAAGTTGTCTCACTTCCTTGATCCTCAGTTTTCACAATTGTAAAATGAAAGAATTGACCTCTCATGTTTTACAACTTTAAATCTTTCAACCTACTATCTAACTTCCTTTGTGACTATTAATCTTATCTATCATCTTATCAACTCCAGTATATTCATCTGGCATACAAATATACTTTTATATTTTGAATAACTTGTATCATAGTTTCATCATTGTGGTTTCTTTATATACCAATGCAAGTTAGAAGTGTGTAAAACTGACTTGAAGTCAGGTAGGCTAGGGTCCAAAACTTTCCTCTGATGCTTGTGTTGGACTTTTGGCAAGTCTCAGTTTCCTCATCTGGAAAATGGGGATGTTGACATCTGTACTACCTATCTCAAAGAATTATCTCAAATGAGATAATTTATGTTACACTCTTTACCAACTCTATGTTAATTATTATTCTTACTTCTTATATTTGCCTCACTGTATTCAACTTCACCATAGTTTTGAATTCCATCCTTTGTTCTTCCTTCCCCCAACTCAATAGGTTAAAATTATGCATCATCATGTCAGGACCTAGACCTCTAGGACACTTCTCAATATTTCTTTTTCTCTCTCTCCTGCTTTTGAGCACCACTTTTATGAGTTTTCTATCCATATATACTCCTTTAACAGAGGGACTGTCTTATTTGTTTGCTTTATAACTATCTTTAAAGTTTAGCACAAAACCTGCCATATAGTATGTACTTAAGACATACTTTATTATACTATTGTCATTATGGAGAGAGACCTAGCCTTTTTGAACTTGAGTTCAAGTACAATCTTTGAAATATATTAACTATATGACCCTGAGAAAGTAACTCAACTTTTCAATTGTTGTTGTTGTTCAGTAATCAGTAATGTCTGACTTCATGACCCCATTGGGCATTTCCTTGACAAAGATACTGGAATGGTTTACCATTTCTTTCTCTAGCTCATCAAAGAAGGGAAAACTGAGGCAAACAGAGTTAAGTGACTTGCTGAGGGTCACACAGCTGCTACGTCTCTGAGGCTGAATTTGAACTTAGTTCTTCCTGACTCCAGGCCTGTCACTCTATTCAACCTAGGAAATTCTTGGACTTGAAATTCCAGAGTAAGTTTCAATCTTAAGAAGTAGGAGTTTTTTTTTTTAGCATGTACTTCCTACATTGAAAGAATCATAGATCTTATAAAAAAGAATATAAACACACATTTACATACATACATATACATGCCACACATATACACACATATATAATATATACAACACAGCATATGCACACTATACACACACATATTTCACATTCATATTCCCCCCCTAACTTAGCTAGTTGTAAAGTCAAGCATGAGCAGCTTTCTAGAGTATTGCTGCTATGAAAAGCTCTAAAGTTCTGATCACATAGTATAGTGAACTTTCTATTTATTCAGCAGCAAATTAAAGCAAAACATTCACAGAAACCAAATTACAGCATTCACATTGCTATAACATAACAACTATATACTTTTCAACAAAGTGGTCACATTGTTTTAAGCAAAAGATATCATTCAGTAAGTCCTTAACTCAATCTTCCTAAGGGAGCAAACATCCTTAAGGATACAAAGTACACAGGTCAAAGTTCTCCACCCCTAGATCACAGTAAATCATGATCTCAGTCAGCATTAAGTACCCAAGAAGAGGTCTTTTCATCTTGACTTGAGGCTGGCTCTCAGATTCCATGGTTCCTTTTCCATCGTCCCAGCTCCTGCCTGAATCTACCCAACTGTCACCTGCATTAGAAGGTAGGCAACTCTCAGCACCTTGTCTAATTCCTCATCTGGTTCCTCACCCAGTTCCTTCTCCAGTTCCTGTTCCATATTGAAGTTCACAGTGTCCAGTCCACCTGAAGTCCTTCACAGTTTGTTTTTCTGGGAAGACAAAGCTTAACAGAGCCAAAACAACATTCATGTGCATTGCAGGCACCATCATCTATTCACTTTCTGCCTGTCAAATCAATACAGACCCACGAACAAAGTCTGAGAACTCAACATTAATTGTCAGTATAGTCCCACAGGGCCTCCAAAACCTTCCTTCAGAACTTCTGTAAACAGACAACAAGAAAATCCCATTTCAGGACTTCCAGTAAGGTCCGAGGGCTTCTGTACAAAGTATTACAAACACAAATCAACACATAACAAACAAACTGAGTGCCAGTATACCACAAGTTTTCTCCTTCTCAACTCTGCCACCACAAGTGTTCTCTTCTCATTTCTGCCTTTTCCCAGTGTGGGCTTCTCCTTATATATGGTCATTAGCTCCTCCCTGTTCTGCCCCTTCCTGTTGAATCAGCAAGTTCCTACCACTGTGGGTTTTACAAGTTGTGTTTCTTAACAAAACTTGATATAATGTTGGGCAAGGCTCAACAGAAACTTGAACTGAAATAAGTCACTAAGTACTTCTTCCCTTGCTATTACATTGGTGTTTGTTTTTGAGTTGCTATGTCAATAGAGAATAATGACCTAATGAAAAACATCCTGGTGAAGAGCTTCTCTGGGCTGCTCTCTGGCATCCAAAAGTGAAGTTTGGGTGCCCACATAAAGAAGTATGTTGCTCACAAATAGGCAACAGGAAGGAGCATTTGTTGTAATGTATAGAAGTAAAAACAATATATAAACATAGATTAATTGCTCTTACAATCTGATTTCTTTGGCCTTTGCCTTTAGTTTGTTTGATTTGGAGCTGCATTTCTTATGATTCTCCAATAAAATGGACTGCTTACTTTCTGGTAGTATGGGGGGAAGTTGGGGTTGGCAAATGCTATGTCAGAAGAGGGGCAGCTACATGAGTTTCTACAAAGCTGGAAAGTCTTCAAACATGTGCTCACTGTCTAAGGACTAAGCTACCTAAATTCGAAGATGCTCATCATCAGGTCAGTGTAAGGGGGTGAATATTTTTTTTTATTCCATAGATACTTTTTTAACAATATTTACTAAGCCATGGAAGGTCTGTGATCTGTTAACAGGAAAAGAAACACATATACACAAATAAAAAAAATATGATTCATCAAAGCATAGAAGTAGAGCTCCTAGGACATGGTGGTCACTTTTTCATTGGTTTCTATCCTTTAATTCTTTAATAATTATTTTATGTGAATAAAAGCTAAAAAAATATGATTGCATTAAATTCTTAAACTTTTTGTAGTTACAATTTTAAAACACTTTACTGAATATACCCCAGTACATTTTTATGATCTTTGACCTACCCTAGTTTTTATTTGCCTTTTCTATGAGATTATGATGAATGTATATATGAAAAAGGAAATATTAAGCAATAGCCACATAGCCATACTATGTAGTATTAGACCTTGGAGTCAGAAAAACCTCAGTTCAAACCTGGCTTCAGGCATTTATCTTGGCAAGTCACTGTTTGGGAAGATCAAATGAGATAATATTAGTAAAGATCTTTGCAAACCTTAAAGCACTCTATTAATGCTAGCTATAATAATTATTTTTACTATTATTATCATTATCACTAAGTGCTAACTATTGTGCTAAGTGGTACAGATGCAAATACAAAAGCACATACTGTCCCTGCCTTAAGGAGCTTACTTTCTAACATGGGATACAATATATTAAAGGGAGGGGGGACCAGGATGGAGAATTTAACCATTCTCTTTCCCTCAGTAAAGCTAAAAACCCCTTTCTTGCTGTTCTCAGTTTTACCCAATAGTTACAGTTCATTATGATACTAGCATTCCCCACATATGTTTTTTAAACAGAATTTTGCTATGCTTTTGTATTTATTATATATCCTTGTTTCCATCTTCCATACGTCAAAGTTGGTTGATGAGTTTTCTGTGCATTCACAATGATCTCTTTAGATTAACTCTTATTTCCCTTCATCAGAATTGTCTTCTTTCACGTATTCAGAATTTAACACTTGCTTCCTATTCCATATCAGCTAGATTTTCCTATACAATTTTAGGTAAGAGTACATATCCTTCCTTTAAAATCTATTCTCCCAAAATTTAGTGTGATGTTAACATTTGGCCTGGTTTACTTCTTTTATCATATTGGAGGGTCATTTCCATCTAAGTTTCACCTAATTTCTCATCGAAAACCCATTTCCTCCTTTTGATTGAGTCTCAGATTTAAATAAAAAAAGAAATTTTTTTTCAATTTCTTAAGTGATGAAATTATCATTATCAAATCAAGATATTGCTACCAGTTCTCTTTTGGTAGAGAGCATTCCAGCACACTCGATAAAAAATAACAAAAAATTAACAACGTATTTTCTCTCCGTTTCACCTTTCTCCTATTAAAACAAAACCCTTGTAATAAACATATTGTAATGGCAAGCACATAAGTCGTTCACACCTTGTTTCAGCTATTGAATTAATACTTTGCTTTGCTTCAAGTTTCTTTTGAGGCTTGTATCAAGTCTGTTAAGAAACAGGAAGTGTGAAGCCCACAACTTGTGAACCCTAGAACTCATGAACCCCTGCAACAGGAAGGAGAAGAGCTATACCATATATAAGGAAGAGCACAAGCTGAGAAAGAAAGAACTGAAAAGAGGACTCTTGTGGTGGCAGAGTCAAGAAGGAGAGAACTTACCGTATACCAGTACTCTGTTCTGTCTGTGTTGATGTTTGTTTGTGATAATTTGTACAGAAGCCTTAGGACCTTACTGGAAGCCCTAAAAGAAGATTTTTTGGTTGTATGTTTACAGATATCCTGGAGTAGGGTTTTAGAGGTCCTGGGACTTTACTGATGATTTGTGCTGACCTCTTGGACCTTGTTTGTGGGTCTCTGTTGATTTGTATGTTGATGATTTGTCTTAAGTTCTCAGACCTTGTTAGTGGGTCTGAATTTATTTCACAGGCAGATAGTGAATTGATGATGGTGCTGGAAATGTGCATGAATATTATTGTGACTCTGTTAAGCTTTGTCTTCCCACTTTGTCTTCCCTAGAAACAGGAACTATGAAGCACTGGAGGTGGACTGGATACTGTGGATTTCAATATGGTACAGGAACTGGATGAAGAACTGGACAAGGAGCTGGACAAGGACCTGGGAGCTGCCTGCCTTTGAACCCAGGTGACAGTTGGATCTGGGACCATGGAAGAGGAACCATGGAAGCTGAGAACTAGCCTCCAGTCAAGCTGAAAGAAGACTTTACTTGGACACTGTGTATTAGCTGAGAAGATTATGATTTACTTGTGACCAAGGGGTGGATGGCCTGTGTATTTTCTGATGATTGGATAGTGAATGATGACTGAATTGTTACTGATTTGTAACTTAGTGTGCCCCATGAGTGGAGAACTTTGACTTTTGTATTTTGTGACCCTTTAGGAGCCTCCTTAAGGATGATTGAATGATTCAGTTGATTGAATGATTGAGTTACCAAGTGATTTATTGACTAAATGATTTGTACTATGTTTAAAAGTATGTGACCAGTGTGGTGAAAACTATGTGGCCATTTTAGTTATAAGTGGTTGTGAATGTTATATTTTGATTTCTGTGATAAGTTGTAACATTGTGAATGCTGTACCTTGATTTTTCTGTGAATGTTTTGCTCTGATTTGTTATTGAATAAATAGAGTGTTCACTGTACTGTGTAATCAGAACATTGAAAAGCTGTTCACAGCAGCCTTCCTCTGGAAAGCTGCTTGTGTTTGGCTTTACACATGAATAACCAGTCAGAGATTCTTGCATTGACAGTGCTCAAAAGTATATGTCTCATTCTGCCCCTAGGTCTATAAAATCTTGTCAGTGGTCAAATAGCATGCAGTCTTCATTAATTTGGAATTGTGATTAGTCATTGAGTTTATAAGAGTTTTTCGGTATTTCAACATTTTTTTCCTTATAAGATTGTTACTAATATTTAAATTGTTTCCCGATTCTGCTTACTTCAGTATTCAACAATTAGTGTCTCTGAAACCATCACTTTGATCATTTTGAACAACACATTAGTATTGCATTCCATTCATATATCATAATCTGTCCAACTATTTTCTAATTGATGAGTAGCCCCTTAGTTTCTAATTTGTGTTAACACAAAAAGAACTCCTATAAATATTTTTGTGCATATGTCTTCTTTTCTTATTTTATTGATCTCTTTTGGGCATAGGCCTAGTAGTGATATTGCTAGATCAAAGAATATGTACAACCTATTAACTTTTTGGAAATAGCTCCAAATTTCTTTCAAGTATGTTGGGACCAACAGTGCATTAATATGCCTGTTTTCCCATTGCCTCTCCAACATTTATCATTTTCTTTTTTTGCCACCTTTGCAAATCTAATAAATATAAACTGGAAACTCTGAGCTGCTTTAATTTGCATTTTTCCAAAACATTATTTATTTGGGGCATTTTTTTTAAACATGAATGGGATAGCTTAGAATTCTTCCTTAGGGAACTATATGTCCATATCCTTTGACTATTTATCTATTGGGAAATCATGCTACTTCTTATAAATATGAATGACTTACTTGTATGTCTTGGAAATGAGACTCTTATAAGAGAAAACTTGATCAAGAATATCCCCTATGACCATTACATTATGCCTTAGTGCTAGGCTTGTGATATTTCCTGAATTTCTCATTTATTTTCTCTTTCTATACTGGTGATCTATAGCTTACTAAGACTTTTCTATTTTTTCCACTAATTGATATTTCCCCATGTACTCTTTACTATGCTTTTCCTTTTTGCTTCCTGAAATTTCTTAAATGGGTATGCCTTCATATAAACTTAGTATAGATTATCTGCACTCTCCCTTGACCCCATATTTTTAAGCTATCCTGTTTCCTTTGGATAATGTATACACATCTTGACTCATATTTCAGCAATGTTTCATCCTACCAAGTTTCAGTAATACTGAGGCAATATAATATAATAATGAGATTTCAGTAATAATGGTTTTTGTTGTTCAGTGGTTCCAGTAATGTCCAACTGTTCATGACCCTATTTGAAGTTTTCTTGGCAAAGATACTGGAGCTATTTGTCATCTCCTTCCCCAGCTCATTTTACAGATGAGAAACTAAGGCAAATGGGATTAAGTAACTTGCCCAGAGTCACACATCTAGTATCTATCTATGAACATATTTGAACTAAAGAAGAGGAGTTTTCCTGATTCTCAATCCCGTGCTCTATCTACTCTGCCAATTAGATGTCCCTATGAGTAATAATGAGGCCTCAGTAATAAGATCAGATTTGTCTCCTTGCCTTAGGAACTCTGGTTTTTATTGTGTTAGTAACCTACCTAAAATGTGATGTCTTATGCTTAACACAATACATCAAGTGTGCTCTGATCAAGGCAGAATAGTGATCTTATCGTATCCAATGCCTGGACACTCTACTTTTCTTAATTTGTCCTAATTTCTTCAACCAATTCAACCTTATTTCTTAGGACTGTCATATAAGATTTCAATATCATATTAAATCTGCAATCTTCAAAAATTCCCAGATAGTTTTCTTTTTTTTCAGTTTGATTTGAATTTATTTTTTGTGATAAGAGAAAGTCAAAGGACAGCTTAATTTAAAGGGTGGGGAAGGGGACAAACATGAAAGTTTTCAATTGGATCATACATTCTGTAATCCCACTTTTGAAACACTGTTAGGAAATAATACTCTCTCTTTTCTCTCATTTTTAGTTTAAGGACTTTGATTTGTTCACTTTTTAAGGCCTCAGTAAATTGAGAATGTTTGGGGTGTGGGTGGTTGGTTAGAATTTAATCTGTTTTTTCCTTGGTTTTTCTAGGCACAAGTTAAGAAAATAATTGTTAGGAAATTTTAACTTATCTTAGGTACTGGCCTCTCCCATTTATTTTTTTTTCCAATTTTTCAAATGCTTTATTAACTTCTGATTTACATCATTCATTTCCACCAGATTTTGAGTTACAAATATTCTCACTGGTTTTCCCCTACCCATCACCCCAAAATAGCAGTCCCACAGGATATCCCCTCCTCCAATCTGCTCTCTCCCACATTTTCTCCCATACCCTTTTCGACTTTTCCAGTAGGGCATGGTGGATCTCTATGCACCAGTGCCTGCATATTTTATTTCCCAATTACATGTAAAATAGTATTAATAACACACACACACACACACACACACACACACACACACACACACACACATATATATATATATGTATATATTTAAACATTTGATTTTAAAACTTTGAATTCCAGATTAATTCCTTCCTCCCTTGTCACCCACCCTTACTGGGAAGGTAAGCATTTCGTTATAGCTTGTACATGTGTAGTTAATGCAAAACAATAACATAGCAGATATATTGTAAAAGATTGACTATATTTCCCTCGCTCCTATCCCACCTCCCACTTGTTCTATTCTCTACTTTGATCCTGTCCCTTTTTAAAAGTGGGAGCTTGTAACTTCCCTCCCCCCCCAACCTGTCCTCCCAACATCCCCCCTCTCATCTCCTTCCTCCCTACTCTCCTGGAGGGTGAGATACCCTATTTAGTGTGTATTTCATTCTCTCCCCAAGCCAATTTCAATGAGAAAAAAGTTGACCCATTCCCTTTTGCCTTCCAATTATTCCCCTCCATTGGAACCATTTTCCCTTGCCTCTTCAATATGAGATAGTTTAACCCATTCTGTCTCTCCCCATATCCTCTCATTATATTCCTCTGTCACCTCTTAAGTTCACCTTTTAAGTATCATCCCTTCCTATTAAATTGGTCCTGTGCCCTCTATCTACATATACCTGTAAACATATATACACACACTCACATATGTATTCATATACCTATATACCCTCATATATAGACATATATGTATACATACATATATATATACACATATATATTCCCTTCAACTCTTTTCATATGAGAAAAGTTTTATCAGTTACAATTATTGTTTTTGAATGTAGGAATGTTAATAGATCAACTTTGATAAGTTACTTTTGATTTCTTTTCCCTGTTTACCTTCTGTAATGTAATGCTAAAAGAAAGGCAACTTCCCAGGTTCAAAATACCAGCATAGGTGCTCTCTATTTTATTCAGTGACAAACCAAGAACA
>NW_027185798.1:54151351-54215431 GCF_028583685.1 Petaurus breviceps papuanus | reverse complement strand
ACCAGTGGACAAATCTGGCAAAACAACATCAAAACAGACAGACAAAGTACCAGCAAAACAGCCATGTCTCCTCAGTCCTTGGCAGCTCAGGGGGCAGGTCTCAAAAGTCCAGGGCAATTCAAAGTGGCCACCAGCAATTCTCTTAGTCTCTCTCTCTCCACGAGGTGCTGCTTCCAAAAAGATCTTCCGCCTCTCTCTAGTGTCTCTCCAAATCTACATCACCAGATCCTCCCAGTTCAGGACTTTCTTTTCACATCAACAAGCCCATCCCACAGGTGGGATTAACAAACTCTGGGTTTTAACACAATCAATTTGAAAACCAAGCCAATACAGGGGAATCTTTAATTGCCATTACTATCACACCTTCTCATACTTCTCTTGCTTCTTGTATCTCAATGTCAAATTTTCTATTCAACTTTGTTTTTTTCATCAAGAATGCTTGAAAGTCCTCTATTCCACTGAATGACCATATTTTACCCTGAAACATGATACTCAGTCTTGCTGGGTAAGTGATTCTTGGTTTTAATCCCAGCTCCTTTGACCTCTGGAATATCATATTCCAAACCCTTCAATCCCTCAGTGTAGAAGCTGCCAGATCCTGGGTTATCCTGATTGTGTTTCCACAATATTGAAATTGTTTCTTCCTGGCTCCTTGTAATGTTCTCTCCTTAATCTGGGAATTTTGAAATCTGGCTATAATATTCCTAGGAGTTTTCTTTTTGGGATCTTTTTCAGGAGGTGATCGGTGGACTCTTTCAACCTCTATTTTGTCCTCTGGTTCTAAAACATCAGGGAAGTTTTCTTTGAGAACTTCCTGGAGGATGATTTCTAGTTTCTTTTTTGGATCATGGCTTTCAGGTAGTCCAATAATTTTTAAGTTATCTCTCCTGGGTCTATTTTCCAGGTCAGTGATTTTTCCCATGAGATATTTCACATTGCCTTCTATTCTTTCATTTGTTTGGATCTGTTTAATAGCATCTTGATTTCTTATAATTTCAATTTGCTCCAATCTAATTCTGAAGCAATGATTCTCCTCAGTGAGCTTTTCAGATTCTTTTTCCACCTGGAAAATTCAGCTTTTTAAGGCATTCTTCTCCTCATTGCCTTTTTGAGCCTCTTTCACCATTTGAGTTAGTCTATTTTTTAAGGTGTTATTTTTCTTCAGGCAGGCTGTTGACTCTCATTTTGTAAGTTTCTTGCATTGTTCTCATTTCTCTTCCCAATTTTTCCTCCACTTTTCTTATCTGCTTCTTAAGGTCCTCTATGGCTTGTAAGAGCTCATATTTTCCTTTGAAGCTTTTGGTGCAGGAGTTCTGACTTCACTGTCTTCCTCCTGTTCCATGCTTTGCTCCTTTTTGGCCCCAAAATAGGAGTCTAATGTTGAAATTTTCTGTCTGCTTTGTTTCCTTTGCCTGGTTATGTCATCCCTCAGTCACTTGACCCCTGGACTTTTTGCCACAGTAGGATTCTGCCACCAGACAGGGGAGCTTTCATCCCAAAAGCTGGGGTTTTCTCAGCTGCTGGAGGTAATAGATGGGTGTCCTCTCTGAGGCCTCCAAATCGTCTGGCAAGCTGGACACACACCCCAGGATTTCCACCCTAGACTGCAATCCTGATCCAAACAGGTTAAAACAAGAGTGATTACCCCTCAGACTGGTCGGTTCCTCCCTCTATACTGTGAAGGCCAGGAGCTGAAGCTTCCACATGGCTCTGGCTGGCTGTGCTGGGTGTCTCAGTGGCTTCTCGCCCTGGGGCAAAAGTCAATGAACTCCCACTTACTGGGTCCTAAATTCCAGACTGCACTGACCTCTCACTTTGTCCTTTGCATCTATGTGTTGATAATTCTGGAAATGGTCACAGCTGCTGCTGATCTGGAGTCCCTCCAGCCGGCAGCTGGTCAGGCCAGCCCTGAGGCTCATGGGGGCCTGGGCTCAGCTCCCAGAGTGCTGTGCTGGCCAATTTGTGCCTGTCTGCAGGGCTGTCCTCAGTGGTAGGTTAGCTTCTCTGTGTCATTTTGTGGGTTCTGCAGCTCCAAAGTTTGTTCAGAGTCCCCTTTTTACATTGACTGGGGAAGGTGGAAACCTGAGCCTGCTCAGAGGTCCTGCTTCTACTCTGCCATCTTGACTCCACTCCCCCAGATTTTTTTTCACATGAATTGCTTTATAACTACTCATCCATTATTTTGTTTTTCTGTTATTAACTTTTTAAACCCACCTGTATGTCTCTAAAGTTATTTCTTTTAGATGTTTATCATATTATACAACTTTGTAACCCCACCCCAACCCAATTCCCAAATTTTGTGTATCAGAGAACTGAGGTCCCAAAGCAAATTCACAGTGGCTAGGTGTAATATTTTGTAATTTCTAGGAAACACAGTGATCCTAAAAATTTGTCAGACACCATGTAAGTTACTAGCATGAGAGTTCATAGTTTCAGCATTAGATTATGATACATTCCTTTCATTAACATTATCAAATGTTTGAGATATAAATTTACTCACTTATTTGTTCAGTAATGCCAGTAACTTCTCAAACTTTCCCATTTGACATCATGTCTTTGTGAAGATGGTATTTTGATGGATACTTTGATAAAAAGTAAGTATCAAACACAAATCTGAAACAGGAAAAGATGGCAATGTCTAATGTGATTTCAATGTTTGTGAAGTTATTCAGTTCTCAACAGACACACACATCTCATTAGTAAAAAAATCTAATTATTAATCATTAAATGAAATATAATTATTTTATGATAATAATTATATTATTATTATTTCCATTTATGTCTATCTTTTTTTTTCACATAGCTACTCAATTATTAGAACACAAATACTTATTTTGTTATTTGGAACTAACTACTTAACAAACAGAACTATTAGAAATTTTTTTTGCCCTGGGGGAAATCATAAATAAATTACAAAATATTGTAAGTTCTCAAAAGTTTAGGAACCTATCTTCTAACTTATCAAAAACATTTTAGATCCTAACTTAGTCATTTAATACACCACCTACTTTTTTGCTTCATTTTCAAATTTGATAAAGAATGCAATTTTGTCTTTGTACAAAGCATAGAGGAAAAAAAAAACTAACAAGTATAGCTAAAGTACAGATTCTTATAATACAGCACCAGAAATCCTCTTGCAAGTTAATATTGAATCATTAATGACTACTCTTTGAGTGCAACCAATAATTTATTAAGTTCTTACTATGTGCAAAAAAAGTCCAAAGACAATCAGTGCCCTAAGGGAACTGACAATTTGATGGGCTAGACAACATGCATAAACATATGTGTTTATATACACATATATGTCTATTTTTATATATGTACAATATACTTATATAAGTGTGTACACATATATACACATACATTCAAATATATGTATATAAACACAAAGCAAGATATATACCTGATAAATTCCAGTTATATATTGTAATTCTCTTTCCTGTTAGACTATTCCTCCTTTTTCTTTTCATTGGAAAGAATGTAGTAGATAGAAGACATGTACCTACATAAAAAACTCTCATATCTACCTCAGCCAAAGAAATATTAAGACTAGAGAATGAGGTTTTGCTGATCAAAATGAAACTCCTCATTCTGTTATGATTCATGAAAGAAAAGGCAAATTGTTAGTCTTAAAGAAACAAGATGGTTTCCTTTCACCATGGCAATAAAAAAATCTCATGGAATTCACAAAGTCAGTAAGTGTATGGAGGTTGGGCCTGAGTGTTTCTTCAAAAGCATGGACAATTTGATTTTACTTTTGTTTTTTGATGAATAAGAGAGGAGTGATCTCTGGATGTGGCAGTGGTTACTTCCCCTGTCTCCAAAAGAGCTCTAAATCAGTTGATATCACCTAGGCAAGAAAAAACAAAGGAATCATCACTGAATCTGCTGAGAAAGATGATAGTCTGGCTTTCTCCGTTTCTCTCTCTCTCTCTCTCTTCATTTCTGAGTCTCTCTGTTTCTCTGTGTGTCTGTCTGTTTCTGTCACTTTCTCTCCCTTAGGATGTTGTGCCCACATTGGAGAAGGTGCTGTGTTCCGTGAGCAAAGTAGAATAGAAACAGCTCAAAGGAAACACAGGTAGGGAGGAAGAGGGAGGATGGAGAGTATATATATATATTTTTTTAATTTTTAAGCAATCGGGGTTAAGTAACTTGCTCAAGGTTACACGGCCCAGTTATTTCTGGGTGTGGTGCTGAGTGTCTGAGCCCGGGATTCGATCTCCAGATCGTCCCAACACTGGAGCCGGTACTCTTACTCACTGAGCCACCTGGCCGCCCCTAAGCAATTGGGGTTAAGTAACTTGCTCAAGGTTACAAGGCCAGGTGTTTCTGGGTGGGTGCTGAGTGTCTGAGCCTGGGATTCGATCTCCAGATCTTCTCAACACTGGAGCCGGTGCTCTTACTTGCTGTGCTACCTGGCCGCCCCGAGAGTATATTTCTTTTCTAAAGCTTCTCTCTAGTCCTTAAAGTATCATTTTTAATTTGTTTAATTAGTTTTAATGCTGACTAGATAAGATGTGACTGATCTCATCTGTGTACTTCATTATTTGTACATAGAAATTTGCAAAGGGACATGGAAGTTGCACTGTGGTATACAGAGGGAAGTGAAAAGGACAGAGGACACACACTTCCTGAGTGCTGATATTTCTTATAGTGGATAAGAGTGCCTATAGATTTTGTTATATTTGGTAAATTTCCTTGTCATAAAGCAAACAAAACATGTATCTGGTCCTTCTCCTCTAGTGAGATGCAGCGTAAAAATAGCAGTGGATGTTTGGTGAGGCCCAGAGTATTGAGTTCTGACTTCTCCCTTGTTTCATCTTTACACATGAATAAAGAAATGACTCTATAGGAGAGTCAAGGACAGTGACTAGATCATAGATCATGCTTGATGGGAGGAGAAGAGATACTAACAATATCCATATTCCAAGGGTAGGGGCCAGAGGAGAGGAAGTATACCCTTCTCTTCCTGTAGTGGTCCAAACTTTAAACCCCTACATTCAACCAAATAAACTTCCATATTCTCACACATATCCCATTATACATAACAATAAGAAATTTAACATGGCCCGATAATATATGCCGTATTTATTTAAATAAAACATATATCCCATTAAACATTTTAAATTTAAAAATAATGAATACAATTAATTCTTAATTTTCTGTATATGAGTTTCACAAGTTAAAAATTTAATCCCAGGTCATTTTCCTTATGCTGCCCAGCATGCTTATGGGTAATTTCCTTCTGTTTTCTGTGGGTGTATGCTCAGTAAATTCAAATAAACCTTAATATTGTAGCCTAAGGAAAGCACAATTAAGAACATATGGTAAAACTACTGCCATAAAAATGATATAATATATTTCCCTATTCCCATGGACTGGGATGCTAGTAGACCTGGGGCATCCTAAATTAACCCTTCTACTCTTACAACACCAACTGTGTTTTTATGAGCCAGGAACTATGGTAGTTTAAGTTAGCTCTTCCTCTAGGCAGATTGACCTGAAACCTAACTGCTGGCCCTTTGAGCAAGGAATATTTAAATACTATTCTAAGGGTTGAACAGGAGGCTTCTGAGTCTTCATAAAACTTCCTCAAAGTGTGATTTTACCTCTTTTCCGACTGCTTTTTACCTGGGGATCATTAAGTATGCTTTTAGTAAAGTAGTTTTCAAGAAATCTAAATCTTTAGGCTCCAAATGGTTCATTTAACTGCTTGTGCAAATCACTAGCCTCCCCTCCCCAAATTAGATAGGTAAATTGATAACTTTTTTGTATTCAAAGAAAAGAAATAATAATTCAACAAGTCAATAAGCATTTATTAAGTACCTACTATATGCCAGGTACTATGCTACACCTAGAGATTGGAGGAAAGAGGGGAGATGAAAGGGATGTCTTTATAGAACACTTTATGTATTTCAGGCACTGTGCTAAGTAAGTACTTTACAAATATTATCTCATTTGACCTTTATTTGATGCAAAAAGTAAACAAAGAATGTCCCTGCCTTTAAGGATCTTGTATTGTAATGGGAAAAAAAGGGAACAATAGTTTTATTTCATTATTTCCAGGAGAAATATAAAAAAAAAAAACATATGTGTATAAGCACACAAATATACACATATTTACACCCATATATATGCATATATGTGTTCTAGTCATCCGTGTAGGAAGCAATGCAATTGCAAGTTAATATTTAATAAGGGAGGATGAAAACAATCATCCAGTGTTTAATTTCATTTGTATTTTATGTTGTTTTGGCTAATATTCCTTTAAAATTCTTAATATAGTTTTTCCTCCATCAATGTTGTAGACCTTCAATTCCATATCCTGTCATTATTATACTTGATTTTTTAAGTTTATGCTATGGAAGTAAAGCTTTATGAGGTTTTACCAAGTTATCTTTTGTCAAGCATATGTTTTGCATTCAAACAATATGGCCAGCACAACCGAGTTGCCCTTTATTAAGCAGTTTGAATGTGTGGCAGTTTAGTTCAAGTAAGGAACTCAGTGTCTGGAATCTTATCCTGCCAAGTGATCCTCAGAATCTTCCTAAAACAATTCAAATGGAAGTGATTCACTTTCCTGGCATGGGCACTGGTATACTGCACAGGTTTCACAGACCTACAACAATGAGGTCAGCACAACAGCTCTGTAGACTTTCAGTTTGGTAATTAGTCGAATACCTCTTCTCTCCTATATTTTGCTTCGGAGCCTCCCAAACACTGAGATAAGTCTGGCAATGTGTGCATCAACCACAGGGCAAGCATTCACATGGTGGTCAGAAGAAGTGATACGAGGACACTCTCAGGGTCTCTCTCAAGAACTTTGGAATTGATTGTGTGACATGGGAGACAGTGGCACATGACCACATAGCATGGTGTGCCCACACCAGAGAAGGTGCTGTGCTCTGTGAGCAAAGTAGAATTGAAACAGCTCAAAGGAAAGACAGGACACACAAATTTAGAGTATCCACCCAAAGGTTCTCATGGATTATGTGCCCGACTTGTAGTAGAAAATTCTGAGCTTGTATTGGTCTCATCAGCCACAGCTGGATGCAATGAAACTTGATTCTAGGCATAGTGATGTCATTTCGGTCCTCTTCGAGAAGGAAGTGCAATAACCAACCAAGTTGTAAAGAAAGACATTGGGTGTGGGCCCAGCAATGGAATGGGTTGCTAGTTTAATGATCTCATTACCACAAAGGTGTAAATGCATTTAGATTGCATGGTAGTGCGTTTCATTTTAGCAGACATTTGATAAATATTTGTTCGTTTGAACTAAAGCAAACACAATTTCTTAAATTATACCGAGCCAAGGTTACTGCAAAAAAATTGTGTTCGGAGAGATAGTTATTTGTGATTTATATCAACATATGAGGTGAGCAAAATATGTAAAGATCTAACCACTTTTATGGATATGAAATTCTGAGTTCTAAGAATATTTGAAGAAGAAAAAGCTGTCATTCTTGTAAACAAAGTTATTGAAGAAATATGCACTAGAGCTAATTCCTAAGCATTTTGGATCTTCAAATAGGACAGGATTATGTTAAGGAATTATGGGAAATTAAAGGCCTAGGTCTCTGGACATTATTAGTGCTGCTATGCATATTTTTCGCTCTACTTCTGATGAAAGGCCAGAGGATCTTGGCAGCTGTGTTTGAATGAATTTGGAAACTATGGACAAAGATTTCAGTGAAGAACCTTAGGGTTTGTTCTTTTATTCTTTTCCTTTTTTCTCACTGTTTTCATATTTTCTGTTCATTTTTCCACTTTTTTCTCCATATCATTATTATAATAATTGGCTCATTTTAAACTTTAGAAGTAAGTGATATAATGGCCCCTAACGTCTATAAGATTTCTTCAGATTTAGGGAGTTCATTTACAATCATTCCTAGTCCCCACTTGGGAAAATTTCCAAAATTTAGGCAGAAGTTGAATCCCCTGCTTAGCCTTAACCCTGTAGTTAGCCTCTGTCCTCTTTGTGGTTATGACAAAATTCAATTTACTGAATTGTAACAAGTAACAAAACAGAAGATTATATTGCTCAGGGACCTTGGTGGCAAAGTGAATACAGTGCTAGACCTTAAGTGAGGAGTAGGTCAGTTGATATCCTGCCTTAAAACACTTAGTAGCCGATTAAACTAATAAGTGTCCCTGACCTCAATCAGCCTAAATTTCCTCATCAAAAATGGGACTAACAAAATTATAGCATCAACATCACATGGTTATTGTAAAGATCAAAAAGATAACATGTAAAGTGCTTTGCAAAGTTTAACAAGTTATATAGTTGATAGCTATTAGTTATTCTTATCAATGTCTGTGGAGAAAAAAGAACAAGGAGGGGGAAATAGGGAAAAAAGATAAACTTTTCTCAGGACTTCCCTCACCTTTGGTCTTCTGCTCTGAGATGCCTGTTGTTTCAGAAGTTGCTGCTCAATCCTACCTTTTCTCCTTGGGGGTGTGCTGAATTGTCACTGTTACATCAACCTTTAGAATTAATCTGTTTTTAATTCAATTGATAATTTGTAAATAATTTCTTGTACAGGGTACAATTCTTGTACAGTGTTATTACTGTACGAAGGGCTATTCCATATTGTCTCATGACCAACAAAATTGGCTGGTTGTGCATATTTTTTTTTCCTTCAGAGAAAGTACAATTAATAGATTCATCACTCCACCCATTCATCTCTTTTCTTATTTCCTCAATTCAGTGTATGTATCTGAGTTGGTAAATTTGTTGTTTCTTCACACATAAGTGTCATCCAGGCACACATGAATGTTCTTAATTTGGTAGCATTACCCTCCCTTCCTAACACCAATCACCTTATTTGAGCTATTGCCCATCTAGGCCAGAGAGAAGAGGATTCCTTTTTGTTTCCTAGAAAGTTACAAGAAATTCTTCATGAGGGACAAAACCTGGAAAATTCTTGTCTATAGTCTTCTACCATTTCCCCCCTACAAGACCTGGTGCTAGCTTGTGTTGTGGAGAGTTCATATTCTTCTTCTAGTTTTACTCCAAGGATCCCTAATGATGTATTATATACTCTCATAGTGCTTGCAATGATTATATCTATGATTCATAGTGGGGAAAGCACTGGAAGGAATGAGGTGCTTCTTTAATATCCCTTTCTCTATACTCCTATGTTAAGGTCCTTTAAACTACAAGAGTTTTTTCTCCAAAATCATCCCATCTCTTAAACTTCCCTATTATGTTGAGGAAGCCACTGTCATATCCATCACCATGACTTGGTATCATTCTTGATTCCTTGATTGTCTTAACCCCATATATGCAATCAGTTGCCAAATCTGTTTTCATTTTGTATTTCTCACATAAAGCCCATTTTCTACACTCACAGAGTCATATCCCTATTGACAACCTCATCACCTCTCATCTTGACTCCTGTAGCATCCTAATTGGTCTCCCTCCCCTTTCTAATCCACTCTCAGTTGCTAAAATGATTTTCTTAAAGTATGTCTGACCATATCGTCCCTCTACTCAACAAGCTTAAGTGTCTACCTATTTGCCCCAGGATCAAATATAAAATCCTTTGTTTGAAATTTAAAGCTTGTTTACAACCTCATCCTTTCTACCTTTGTAGTCTTTCACTTCACCATTCTCTAGTTTACTATCCTGTAATTATCCCCTTTTCTTACACTTTACTATTCTCTATTATTACTGTATAATCCAACCATACTGGCCTATTTGCTGTTCCTATGTCATGGCCTTCCTTCTCCCAAATATGTTCTTTTGCACTAGCTCTCTCCCATGCCTGGAATACCCTGTCTCCCTACCTCTTATAATACAAAGATTCCTTCAAAGTTAAGCTTCAATGCCACTTTCTGCACATCTTTCCCTGCTTCTCAAAATGCTACAGATTTTCCCCAAGATACCTTTCTTCTACTCATTATCATAGATAGATAGATAGGTAGGTAGATAGATACACACACACACACACACACTTATTTATTTAACTATTGACATGTTTCCCCAATAGAATGTAAACACCTTAGAAGCAGGGATCAGTTTTGCTTTTCTTTGTGTGCACAGAGCTAGGCACGGTGCCCAGAAAATAAGAAATACTGGTCAATTAATCAATTGATAGTTGAATGACAGTTTTCTTATTTGGGAAACTTATTTCCATTTTAGGAAAACAACATCAGTAGATGAAAGAGAAATTTGAAGAGGAATTTTTCAGTTTGAAAATTGATATTTCACAGGATTGGTTCTAATTTCTAGGGACAAATAAGCTGATGAGAGCCTCAGATAAAGAAGATATCAGGGCAATTATGAGCAGTCGCTGAATTTGGCTTAAATTACCAGCCCAAAGAAGTGATAACTTATTACTCATACACTTCTCTCCTCTTGGGAAGAGGTATGATGAATATTTTATCAGAATCATTCATTAATGAAGTTTCATTATCATCGACAATTCCACATTAAGTGAGGCTGCATCTTTAATTTTTTGAGGAAAAATGATCTGAAAGCTGGTGTTCAGATATGCTGGCTTTTATTATTTGAAGATGAAGACATTTTGAAATGTGTACAGGGATTCCACTGATACCATTTAAATCTTGTGAGGGATGAAATAGGTTTGTCATGATGTTTAATAAAACTGAATTTTCTTTCAGCCCATATTTCAGTGACAGATCAAGGAATTACTCAGTGTTTAAAAATTATGTCAAGGGGACAGCTATGTGGCACAGTAAACAGAGCACCAGCCCTGGGTCAGGAGGACCTGGGTTCAAATCTGTCCTCAGACACTTAACACAAAAACTAGTTATGTGACCTTGGCCAAGTCACTTAATCCCAATTGCCCTCCAAAAAGTAAAAAAATAAAAAAAATAAAAATTATGTCAACAGTAAGGAAGGAAGAGAAAAAAAATTATCAAGTGCTTCCTACGTGCCAGGCACTGTGCTAAGCACTTTTATAAGCATTATCTGACTCAATCTTTCAATGATCCTAGAAAGTGGGAGCTATTATTATCCCCATTTTACAGTTAAGGAAACTGAGGCAGACAGAGGTTTAAGTGACTTGCCCAGAGTCACATAGCTACTAATTGTCTGAGACCAGATTTGAATTAAATTTTTCTTGAGTTCTAGCCCAGAATCCTATCACCTGAATCACCTAGCTGCCTATGATATAGGGCTAACAGGGATACCTATTTTGAGGACAAATATGCAGATAAAATATCATTTTAATCCTTACAGTCCAAAACAAACATTTATCATTCTTATTGTTACCAGTGTAGGAAATTCCTGGTGTGAACACTCCTTCCTCTGATGCAAATAGGTTCCTTCTCTATAATTTAAAGTTTGGGATGATTGACTGAGAATGCTTTAAAGTTAAGTTATTTGCAAATTGTCAAATAGCTAGTATGAGCCAGAGTCAAGACTTAAATTTGAGTCTTCCTGATTCCAAGGTCATCCTTCTATCCTAGCACACAGTAGTTGCTTAGGAAATATTAGGTGGGGGAGCAGAACCAAGATGGCAGAGTAAAAGCAGGAACTTCCTTGAGCTCCTGCTCCATCCACCTCCAACACCTAAAAAAGAAATTTTAGAGCTACAGAACCCATAAAGTGACAGAGAGAAACAAATCTCCCACTGAAGGCAACCTGGAAGGCAGGCAGGAAGGGTCTATCACACTGGGCTAGGAGCTGAGCACAGTCTGTGTGAGCCATGTCAGCCCAGACTCACAGCCCAGATCTGCCAGAGCAGATTTCAGGAGAGTGAATCACTAGGACCTGTGGTAGTTTCCAGAGTTCTCAACCCATAAACACCAAAGAAAGAGTAAAAGGTCAGTAGGGAACTCTGTTAGAACTGGGTGAAAGAAGAGTGTGGTCCAGCTCCTGCCCCAGGGCCAAGAGGTGGCATGGCAGCTGCAGCTGTTGCTGCATGGCTCCTTCCAGAGCTCCTGGTCTGCAGATTGTAGGGTGACCAAGCAATCATTCAGAGGGAAATTGCTCTTGCTTTGACCTGTTTGGATCTGGGTCACAGTCTTGGGTGGTGGTCTTGGGGTGAGGAACACTAGTGTGCCAGAGCTTGTGGTGGCTGTAGAGAGGGCACCCTCCTTGTAGCTCTGACAATAGCTCTGACAGCAACTGGGAAAATCCAGCTCTCACCACTCTGGAAGCAGAGACCTTCTATGGCAAAGAGCTCAAAAGGCACATAATTGGCTGGTAGGATGAGCAAACAGAGGAAGCACAAACAGACCATACAATCCTATTTGGGGACCAAAAAGGATCAAAACATGTAACCAGAAGAAGACAACAAAGTCAAAACTTCTGTATCAAAAGCTTCCAAGACAAATATAAACACAGGCCATGGAGGAACTCAAGAAGGATTTTGAAAATCAATTAAATGGAGGAAAAGTTGGGAAGAGAAATGAGAATAATGCAAGAAAATCATGAAAACCGAGTCAACAGCCTGACTGAAGAAAATAACACCTTAAAAAATAGACTAACTCAAATGGCAAAGGAGGCCCAAAAAGTCAATGAGGAGAAGAATGCCTTAAAAAATCAAATTGACTAGATGGAAAAGGAATTTCAAAAACTCACTGAAGAGAATAAATCCTTCAAAATTAGATTGGAGCAAATGGAAGCTAGTGACTTTATGAGAAATCAAGATACTATTAAACAGATCCAAACAAATAAAAAAAATAGAAGGCAATGTGAAATATTTCATTGGAAAAAACCACTGACCTGGAAAATAGATCCAGGAGAGATAATTTTAAAATTATTTATCTGACTACCTGAAAGCCATAATCAAAAAAAGAGCCGAGAAATCATCCTTCAAGAAATTCTGAAGGAAAATTGCCATGATATTATAGAACCAGACAGCAAAATAGAAATGGAAAGAATTCACAGATTGCCTCTTGAAAAAATCCCAAAAAGAAAACTCCTAGGAATATTATAGCCAGGTTCCAGAGTTCCCAGATCAAGGAGAAAATATTAGAAATAGCTAGGAAGAAACAATTTGAATATTGTGGAAACACAATCAGGATAACACAAGATCTGGCAACTTCTACACTGAGGGATCAAAGGGCTTGAAATATGATATTCCAGAGGTCAAAGGAGGTAGGATTAAAACCAAGAATCACCTACCCAGAAAAACTGAGTATAATTCTTCAGGGGGAAAATATGGTCATTCAACAAAACAGAGGACTTTCAAGCATTCTTGAGGAAAAAACCAGAGCTGAACAGAAAATTTGATTTTCAAATACAAGAAGCAAGAGAATCATGAGAAGGTAAACAGCAAAAACAATCCTTTTCACATGACAAATTCTTCAGAAATGCCTTCAGAAAATCTGCCAACCTTATCATATACAGTTTGGATGTCATCATCACCATGACTTTTTGACCTTCATGATCCAGAATTCATATATTTCCCCTGCAGCTACAGTTTGTTATCTCTTCATATCTCTATCTCACTTTTCTTAAACCTTCTCTTTCAACCACTCCACCTCTCCTTGCTGTCCCAACCCCATCTTCCCTTTTATTTTTCCCTTCAAAATCTTAATCCTATACTTAATCAGTTTGCCTTTGCACTATCCTCCTTTCTCAAAACCCTGGATCCCTTTTCTCATTGCAAGTTATGTCTTCTATAACCTAACCATGAGCTCCCTCTTTTCACTTGTATATTTAAAAGCCTCTAAACATAATCCTCTATTCTTTCCTCCTTTGCTTCACTCTGATAAAAAGGTGATCTTTATCTTAGATAAGGTCCACCTCTCTACTTGGGTCTTTTCTACTATCCATCTCATCTCTTCTTTGAATTTGCCAAACTGCTCATCTTTTAACTTTTTTCTCTTTTGTTTCTCTCTGTCTTGGTGTGTGTGTGTGTGTGTGTGTGTGTGTGTGTGTATGTGTGTGTGTGTATGTGTGTGTGTGTGTGTGTGTCTGTCTGTCTGTCTCTGTCTCTCAGTCACTCTCTCTTTCCCTCTCTCTCCATCCCTGCCCTTGTGTCCCTCTTTCTGAATCAATTCTCTCATTCAACCTGCACTCATGCTAGAAATTTAAGGTGTTTGTACAGTGGATTATCACCTCCTCTAGTTTATTCTCTTTACCCTGGTGGAAGTAATACACTCTCAGTACAACAGTTCTGTAGCTCCTAAATCCCCTCTGGTAAGCTCACTTACTTTTTTCTCCCTGGATTTTAAATGACACTGATTCCTCCTGGTAATTTGCTTACTCATTCTTCTGAGAGTTCCTTATTAGGTCTCTCTGCTAGATCATCATTAATATACTGCTGACTATAGTAGGTGAATATGAGGGCTCTGTCCTTCACTCTTTTCTGTTTTACATACATACTTTCAGTGATATCGCCAGCTCCCTTGCATTTAATTAACATTAATGAAATAGTGATGAAGCAGATACTTCCCATATATGTATACATATATGTGTATGTATGTGTGCACATGATTCATGTCTCTCCTCAGCTCCAGTTCTACCTTACCAACTGTGTGGTAGATGTCTCCACTAGATATTACATAAAAATCATGTTTCAACAAATTGACACTGTCCAAAAGATTTTTTTTTAATTATCCCTAAACCTGCCACCCTTTTAGCTCTAACTGTCAATTCTGGGGAAAGCTCCTTTTAGTCACCAAGGCTCCCACTCTCAGAGTCATCTTCAATTCTTTTCCTTTCCCTGACTCCTCATATACCCAAAGTTAAGTCTCACTGATTCAACTTTCACAAATCTATAATATTTATTCCCTTTTGCCATTCACATAGCAATTACCTAAGGTTTGACACTTACTACCTCTCACCTGGACTATTGCCAACAGCCTCCTGATCCATTTTCCATCATGAAGTCTCTTCCCATTCTTTTCTATGTTCTAAATAGCTGCAAAAGTAATTTTCCCAAAGCATATTATCTTCTTACTCAAGAAGCTTTGTTCACTTGTAATACCTCTAGGACAAAATACAAACTGAAAAAGTTGGGCTACATTGGCCTCTGAGGTGCCTTATAGTCTTGCCAAATCGGTGAAACCCTTAGTTCACAATCTGACTACAGGTTTTAGGATTTGTATCAGTTACTCCTCCCTCAGGCAATCCATGTTTTAGCAAAATTGTTCCATTTGCCATTTTGTGTACATGCCATTCAATCTCCTACATATACTCCTTGTAAAGAATGTTTATCCATACCTACAGTCCTTTCTCTGCTCACCTTCCTCTCTGGGAAACGCTATCTTGTTTGAAGTTTCAACTCAGATACTTTTACTGTTCCCCCAGTAGTTAGTTCTCCTCCCACTCCCCTAATATTAGTTTGTATCCACTTTTAATCCGTTCTCTATAGTTAATAAAGTGGACGTTCTCTGGGGGAAGGGACTCTTGTTTTTATCTTTGTATCTCCAAAAATTAGGATAGTGACAGGCATGCCATAAATTCTCTTATGCAGTAAGTAAACATTCAGTGAATGGAATGGAATCAAAATGGCTTATTGTTCTCTAGTGGAAAGGACATTTGATTGGGAATCAGGAAACGCTGTGTAGAAATGGTTCTGACACTAGCTTAATGACTTTGGACAAATAAGTTAAGCCACTCTGGGTCTTAATTTCCTCATTTGTAAAAAGAAAGTAGTAGTTGATCTCTATGGATTAGATGATACATAGGCTTCCTTCCAATTTCAACCTTACATAAGCATGCCTGGGAATTGTTGGAAGTCTCCCAGGGAGCTCTGTGTACATATCCCTTGCATTGGCCCTAATAGAACAATTCCATGTATGTTCCCCAGAGGTGTCTTCCAATTCAACCTCTGAAACATATTATATAACTTCCCCTAACCCACTTATATATCTTTATTCTCTAAAATCAATAGCAAGCTTTTTAAAAGCTCTGTCAATAATGATAATATAGTAACACCTCATTTATCTGGTACTTCCCTGCCTCCTTAACAGCAGATAAAACAACTTATCCTTGGTGACTCAGGGTCATCTTTATGAATAAATAAGAAAAGAGTATTTCTGTGAAAATATTAGATTTTTCTTCTTCAATCTATCTCTCAGTACAAAGGTAAACTAATCCCCACAACATCTCATGAATTATAGAGTGTGGCTATTACCCACCTGTGCTTTAAATTTTTAATACCTACTAGGATGAAATGAAAGTGAAGGACAAAACAAAAGCAGTGTTAGACAGGTAACTGGGAGGCATAGGAAGAGTTAGATTTTTTTCCAATCTACCAGAAACAGACTGGTATTTAGAAGGAGGCAGTTATAAATTATGTTAAAGCAGTGAATTGGTTTCTCGTTTTTTAGGCTCATTGAATTATGTGAATAACTTTAAAGAAAAAATTCAAACCAAATATTTAAAATCTTTTTGCAGATTATTCTTCAACAGGTTTTAACTTTTTAAACAGAAGACACTTGTATTGTCTTAAATGAAAGATTTCACTTAGGTTTATATAAAATAAATTACATAAAATGAATTCTTTAAAAATTTAGATATTTTGAAACTCAATGTATTTATAATTTTGTGATAAAATAAAATCATATGCTCTATTTTTTCATAATCTTATGTTAAATGTCACAGTGAATATGTCAAAGATGTGTGATCTTATCCCAGTGATCATAAAATTGTGTTTATAACTTACAGTATTAGAGAATTGCCCAAGGCTCAGAGATGTTAGTTGACTTCCCCATGATTCTTCAAATAGTCAGTGACAAGATTTTAATTCAAGTCTTCTTGATATCATATCCAGCTGTCAATTCACTATACCATGCTGCTTCTTATAATCATGATAACTTATAAATACAACTTTTTTTCCTATGATCTTCTAAATTTTTAAACTATATATTATAAAATGGCTGTAGAGTATATAAAAGAAATAATCAAAATGATAAGATGTTAAAGCATCTTAGATTATTTTATTTATTAGTGATATGATTGTGGGCAAATTGCTTTATTTCCCCATAACTTTTGTTTCTTCATTTATATGTAGTAGGGCTTACCCTACAAAGCATGCTTAGAATTGAGCTGAACTCCCCTGGTAATGTCCTATGGGCCATATGTAAGGTTCAGTGATTTAGTATTTTGGGGGTATTTCAGTAATTTCCATTGTGCTATCAGGATTAGAGTGAGGGAGACTGGATTGCATCAAATAGATATTAGAGAGGATGGTTTAGGAAGCCAGGAAGAGGCACCATGTGAATAGAACATAAGAGCAATGATTCGATCCATTGTTGCTTTCTCTCCCTTTTTCTCTCCAGTAAGGACCCCTGGTAACTGTATTTCTGAGATTTTTGATATAGAGTTGCAAAGGAAACATTTCCACTCCCAGCAGTAATAGGGCTTCTAACATATGTAATTCCTAGGTGAAATTGAGGATATGCTTTGCATCACTGGCCATATTTTTTGTTTTGGATTTCATTCCCTGAGAATAGGTGATCAAATAGGGTGATATCAAAAGATGTATTTTGCAGGACTTCAGAGGTTTGAGAATTCCTTGCTTCCTCAGTCCTTGCAGATTGTATAATGGGAAGCATCTCCTATAACTACTTTAACACTTTATGGAGAAGAAGGCTATCATAAGAAGGGAACCACAGACTGAAGTTTAGTTTTCCCTCTTTTTAAAGATTTCTGAATGATCAACTCTTCTTGATTCATTGACCAATCCTTTTTGACAAAAAAAAGTACTCCTTGGCCTGTCAAATGGACCATGGTATCAATAAGGGAATCATTTTTTAAATTTTTTATACATAAAGAAATGTGGCAAAAATATAATTTAAAACATGGAGTTGTTATGAGGAAGATGAGAAATTCACTATTCTATGACCTTTAAATATCTTTTTATAATATATTAAAAAAAATTTATAAGCCACTTATTCTCTCTCCCTTCTACATTACCCAAAATGAAAAAAAAATCATTGCAAAATATACATATTCAAGAAAAACAAATTGCTGTTTTTCATGTCCTAAAAGGCATGTCTCATTCTGAGCCATGAGTCTATAATCTACCTTTCTTTCAGAAGGTGGGTAGTATGCTTCATTTTAAATCCTCTGCAGTGGTGGTGGGTAATTTTTCAGAGGTTAGACCTTTCAACGTTGTTGTTCTTATAGTATTTTTTTCTCTATTTTCTGCTTGATTTACTCTGCATCAGGTCATGAAAGTCTTTGTAGGCTTCCCTAAAACAATCCCTATCATCATTTCTTACAGCCCAGTGTAGCAGCAAGCACCCCAGCATCCCCAGGGTAGCTTAGATCTGCTTTGTTAAAGGAAAGCAACTCAAAATGGGTTAACAAACTTACTTTAATCAGTCAAACATATATCATTTACCTAGTTCAGGGGAAAAAGGTCAGCACCCTGAACTTCAGAGTATACAGACAGAATTATCAAGACAGAGAAACAGATCAAGTAGACAGATTTCCAAACTGTCCAACCATTATTACATCCATACCAAATTAACATCTGGGTTTTTTAAAGCCGAGGGGGGTCTCTCAACAACAATGGCTTCCCAGAGTCTCATCTGATCAAATCACAGAACACTTCTCAAAGTGAGCCCCAAAACAAAGCTACACCCAGTAATATTATATTATATTCATATCCCATAATTTGTTTCTCCATTCCCTAATTGATGGGATGATCTTAGTAGTACTTTCCTATTCCTTGCCACCTCAGAAAGACCTTCTATAAACAATTTTGCACATTGTGATTGTGATCTTCAGTGATAAAGAGAATGACCATATCAATGAGATCCTGTTGTCATTGGAGCATTGGAATAATGGGGCATTGAATTGCTCACTCTCCTCCAACTACCCTCTTATATAGGTGGTATTCTTATCCTCTTTTTTTCCAGATGAAGGAACCAATGTTTAGGGAGATAGGGACCTGCCCAGATTTTGCCACTAATAAATGCCAAAACCAGCACCTGAAATATTTATTTTTTCATAGGAAGTGCTGTTTGGTTGATATAGCAGCAGCAGTAGTAGTAATAGTAAACATTTAAGTAGTACTATGCACCAGGCACTGTGCTAGGTGCTTCGCAATTATTATCTCACTTAATCCTCACAACTCTGGGAAGTAGGTGCTATTATTATCTTCGTTTTGCAAAGAGGAAATGGAGGCAAATAGAAGGGAATTGAATTACCCTGAATTACATAGCTAGTAAGTGTCTGAGGTTAGATTTGAGCTCATGTATTCCTGTCTCCAAGCCCAACACTCTATCCACTGTATCAAGTGCCACAGTGGATAGACTGTTGGATGGAGAGTCAGATCTTGCAAAGGCAAATCTTTCCTTAGGCACTTATTAGTTGTGACCCTTTGAAAGTCACTTAAACTGTATAAGCCTCAGTTTCCTCATCTGAAAAATGAGGACAATAACAATTGTCTTCAAGGATTGTTAACAAGATTAAATGAGATGATTTGTGTAAAGTACTTGCAAATGTTAAATTGCTGCCTAAATAAAAAAATTACTATTAGTAAATTATTATTCATATAACATTATATAACTTTTATATAGTTGTTGAGTCATTTCAGTTTTGTCTGACTCTTTATGACCCCATTTGGAATTTTCTTGGCCAAGATTATTTCTTGGTAAGCCTATGTCCCTGCTTTTCTATGGGATAAGATCAAGGTTTCCATTGCCAAACACCTATTGTTACCTTATGTCCTTTCATGGAAGTTGGGATCAGTTTACTTATATCAGTGAAGAATCAGCCTAAGCAATATCTGAACTATGTTTTTATATTTTCCACAAGGAATTCTGGGGTGGGGACAACAGGAACCAATAAGATGCATTTTTTTGGTGAAAAGCAACAATAACAACAAGGATAAATTTTATAGTTACATTACATATTTTTCTAATGTGTTAGCATTACATGTACATATTTATGCTTAATGCTATATTAAAATAATTTTAATAATCATATTATATTAAATATTTATAAAGTTACACAATGTTATATAAACAGTAGGGCAGGTAGGTGGTAGAGTAGACAGAGTGCTAAGCGTGGAGTCATGAAGACCTGAGTTCAAATTCAGTCTGTGTGTGACCCTGGCAAGCCACTTAATCCTGTTTACCTTGGTTTTCTCATCTGTAAAATGAGCTGGAAAAGGAAATGGCAAACCTCCTCAGTATCTTTGCCAAGAAAAACCCCAAATGTGGCCCTGAAGAGTGAGGCCTGACAGAAATGACCAAACAAATAATTAACTTCAACTAACCTAATCCTCACAAAATAGACAATTGACTTAAAATATTCTTATAAAGAAACTTTAGATGAAAGATGATGCTAATAAGGTGAGCACAATAGAATTAGAAAATGGCAGAGGTGATAATTCATCTAGTACAAGTTCTTCAGTAGTCATATTATGATATAATAAACAATGATTGTATTATCAGGTATGACAAGATGTTGAACAAAATGTGTGGAGTCATTGATAATTATTTGCAATATAGATTTACATTCACCAACAAAAATGATTAATGATACTCTAAGCATATATTGTACTTTTAGATACCAGTAATTAGTAATGACTATGATGACTCCACCATTATGAAAATATTTAAATTATGTTTTTATTGCTAAAAGTAACTCACATCTGCATCTACGGGTACAATAAACAAAACCTTGGAAGTAGAATTTCCTAATGCATTTAAAGGCAAAAAACTTCAGTGGAATTTGAATCCATTTGTTAAAAAAGATATAAAAATATGATACCCACTTATTAGTTTACAAGAACAAAAGACAGACATTAGAGAAAATACAATTTACTTCTTGCATTTCAACAAAAAAAAAGATTAATAGATAGGACTGAAAAATAGTATTATTCAGTAAGGAGAGCCAAGGATGCACTTCACTGATTTTAAGACAAAAGGAACTTCAGACACCATCTAGTATAATCCCTTCAATTTTGCCAATGAGCAAACTGAAGGACAAGGAAATGAAATGATTTGTCAAATATTACATAAGTTGCAAGCATCAGAGTTCTCTGAGTCCAGAGTCAATGTTCTTTCTACATTATTACTTCTATTTGAATCTTTGTATCATTGAGAGATAACATTTTAATCTATGATCTTTATTAAATTCAAATACCAAAATAAACTCAATCAGATGTTTTGGTGTCCATATCAGTTTTAAGCCCATATTTTCAGAAAAAAATTGCAAACATTCAATCAAGTTCATCTCTTCAAAATATTAAAACATTTAATAGAGTTATTGTTATTATTGATATTAATACTGTCTTGGTCAAAGCAGTCAACACTAATAAGATTAAATTTTTAAAATATATTTCTTATTTTACCTTTATTTTGTCCTTTTAAATATCTGTTTTTGTATTTTTGAAATGTTCATAATATATTGAGAAAGTAGAATATGCAGAAATATATAAATAATTTTACATATGTTGTGGGTGCTTCATTAATTAAATGCACCCTGCTGGTACCCAAAGTCCCTGTGTGAGATTTGTTCAGACCTAGAAGAACTCATCTTCTGATATTGCATATGTAAATCCTGCTTCCTTGATTCTGCTGACACTAATAATATGTAAAACAGGTCATAATCTCATTTTCTGTGTAAAATTTTATGGGAAAATGGTCTATCTGTATTTCCATAGTAATTATATACAATGCTATTTAGGATTAGCAAAAAAAATGTTTTTGGGAAAAAGCATAATTCTAAGCTTTCTCCATCTTTATTGAATTATAATCTTTACTAATATAATGTTGTAAGACGCTTCAATTAGTCTTTTTAAAAGATTTTCCATTAGATTTTTTTTAGTTGATGGAAATGACAGTTTACATTTATATCTACAGATTTTTGCATCCATTCACACATCCACGCATTCAACCAATCAAAATCTACCAATCAACAAATATTTATTAAGAACTGTGTCAGAAACTATGCTAAGTATTGGGAATAGAAAGCCACAAATGAAAGAGTCCCTTCTCTCAAGGAATTTACATTCTAATGGGAGAGGGAGAGGGAAGCAACATATAAATAAATAGTGGATAAAACATCAGATTTGGAGTCGGGAAGAAGTTTGCTAAAATCTTGCCTCAGATAATTCCAAGATGTGTGATCTTGGTCAAGTCACTTAACCTCTCTCAGGCTCAGTTTCCTCATGTGTAAAATGAGGCTATTGCACAGTCCCAACTAGATCTAAAATCTATGAATACATGCTCCCTAGTATATAGCTATTCAGTAGATGGAAGGCATCCTAAGAGGAGAAGGCTCTAACAGAAGCCTTATCTGTCAATGTCCTATTAAAAAAGAAATCTAGCAAAGGAAAATGGTTACAATGGAGGGGAAGAATAGGAAGGCAAAAGGGAATGGGTCAACCTTATTCCCATCAAATTTGGCTTGAGGAGGGAAGGAAATACACACGAAATAGGGTATCTCACCCTCCAGGAAAGTAGGGGGGAAAGGGATGAGAGGGGGGATGATGGAAGAGAGCGTGGAGTGGGAGGGAAGTTGGAAGCACCCACTTGAAAAGGGACAGAATCAAAATAGAGAATAGAACAAGTGGGAGGTGGGATAGGAGGGAGGGAAATATAGCCAGTCTTTTACAACATCTCTACTATGTTATTGTTTTGCATTAGCCACACATGTAAAACCTATACCGAACTGCTTATCTTCCCAGTAAGGGTGGGTGACAAGGGAGGAAGGGAATGAATTTGGAATTCAAAGTTTTAAAATCAAATATTCAAATATATATATATATATATACTATTATTAATACTATTTTACATGTAATTAGGAAATAAGATATACAGGCACTGGGGCATAGAGATCCACTGGAAAAGTTGAAAGCGTTATGGGAGAAAATATGGGAGAGAGCAGATTGGAGGAGGGGATATCCTGTGGGACTGCTATTTTGGGGTGGTGGGTAGGGGAAATATGGGGAGAAAATTTGTAGTGCAAAATCTGGCAGAAATGAATGATGCAAATCAGAAGTTAATAAACATTTGAAAAGTAAAGAAATAGCACCCCCAAAAAATAATATTAAAAAAATAGTAAAAAAACAAAAAAGAAAAAATCTATATATGAAAAGGTTCCAAAATCTAAGGTTATTGTTCAATATATTACAAGATGATGGAATTTCAGTACAGGTTAATATTTTGGACACCTGTGGAAATTCATTATCATGGAATTTAATCTATATTTTAACAGACTGTCCTGTTAGAAGAGAACATCTTAATTTGGGGTCCATGGGTATTTTAAAAAATAATTACTATAACTATACTTAAATATAGTTATTTAAATTGTAATTTAATGTATTTTATTATATGCATTTATATTTCTTTTTATTTTTCTTTCTTTTTTATTTTTTAATTTATATCATTCATTTCCACAAGATTTTTAGTTAAAAATTTTCTCCCCATTTTTCCCCCACCCACTACCCCAAAAGAATGCTATATCTTCCTCTTTCCCCCCTCCAACTTTCTAGTAGGTCATGGTGGATCTCTAAGCCCCAGTGCCTGTATATCTTATTTGAAAGTAACATGCAAAATAATAATAATAATTATTATTATAAAAATAATTATATATATATATATTTACACATTTGATTTTAAAACTTTAAATTCCAGATTCTTTCCTTTTCTCTCTCGTCACCCACCCTGACTGGGAAGATAAGCAATTCAATATAGGTTGAACATGTGTAGCTATGCAAAACATTTCCATAGTGGATATATTGTGAAAGACTGAATATATTACTTTCCATCCTATCCCACCCCCACTTATTCGCTTCTCTACTTCGATCCTGTCCCTTTTCAAAAGTGGGTTATTCCAACTTCCCTCCCCCCAAATCTGCCCTCCCTTCCATCATACCCCATCTCATCCCCTTCTCCCTACTCTCCTGTAGGGTGAGATACCCTATTTAGTGAGTATGTCATTCCCTCCCTAAGCCAAATTCAATGAGAATAAGGCTGATCCATTACCTTTTGCCTTCCTGTTCTTCCCCTACATTGTAACAGTTTTCCCTTGCCTCTTCTATATGAGATAATTTACCCCATTCTGTCTCTCCCCATCTCCTCTCATTATATTCCTCTCTCACCACTTAAGTTCACCTTTTAAGTATCATCCCTACTATTAAATTGTTCCTGTGCCCTCTGTCTATGTATACTTGTACGCACACATATACACACACTCACATATGTATTCATACACCCATATAGACTCCTATATAGACATAGATTCATTTCTATTCCCTTCAACTACCGTGTTTCCCCGATAATAAGACACTGTCTTATTATTTTTTTTTTGGACAGAAAAACACCAGAGGGCTTATTTTCAGGGGAGGGCTTATTTTAATGAACATTGACAGCAATTTTAATAAACAGGTAAATGTGAACAAAAAAATGTACCAGCAAGCAAATCACTGGGGAAGAACAGGATGACGCACTCACTGCTACAACTCTGATTGGATGCAGCTCGGAGCACGGCGTGCGTTTCACCGGGACGGTGCATACAGAGGGTACCATAATAGGGCTTATTTTCAGGGGAGGGCTTATTTTAGAGGAATCTTACACAGTAAGGGGAGGGCTTATTTTTGGGATAGGTCTTATTATCGGGGAAACACGGTATTCTCATACTGAGAAAAGTTTCATAAGTTACAATTATCATTTTTCCATGAAGGAATGTAAGTAGTTCAACTTTGATAAGTTCCTTATGATTTCTTTTCCCTGTTTACCTTCTCATGCTTCTCTTGCTTCTTGTATCTGAATGTCAAATTTTCTATTCAACTCTGGTTTTTTCAGGAAGAATGCTTGAAACTCCTCTATTCCATTCAATGATTGTATTTTCCCCTAAAACATAATACTCAGTTTTGCTGGGTAGGTGATTCTTGGTTTTAATCCCAGCTCCTTTGACCTCCAGAATATCATATTCCAAGCCCTTCGATCCCTCAATGTAGAAGCTGCCAGATCCTGTGTCATCCTGATTGTTTTTCCATGATATTCAAATTGTTTCTAACTGGCTGCTTGTAACATTTTCTCCTTCATCTGGGAACTCCAGAACCTGGCTATAATATTCCTATGAGTTTTCTTTTGGGACCTGTTTCAGGAGATTATCAGTGGATTCTTTCAACCTCTTTTTTGCCTTCTGGGTCTAAAACATTAGGGCAATTTTCCTTGAGAATTTCATAAAGGATGATTTCTAAGTTCTTTCTTTGATCATGGCTTTCAGGTAGTCCAATAATTTTAAAATTATCTTTCTTGTATCTATTTTCCAGGTCAGTGGTTTTTCCAATGAGATATTTCACATTGCCTTCTGTTTTTTTTTTTTTTTAATTTGTTTGGATCTGTTTAATAGTATCTTGATTTCACATAAAGTCACTAGCTTCCATTTGCTCCAATCTAATTCTGAAGGAATGATTCTCTTCAATGAACTTTTGAGATTCTTTTTCCATCTGGCAAATTTGACTTTTTAAGGTATTCTTCTCCTCATCGCCTTTTTGAGCCTCTTTTGATGTTTGAGTTCGTCTATTTTTAAGGTACTATTTCTTCAGCATTTTGGGGCATCTACTTTTGCAAGCTGTTGACTTATTTTTCATGATTTTCTTTTATTACTTTCATTTCTCTCCCCAATTTTTCTCTACTTCTCTTACTTGATTTTCAAAATCCTTTTCACGCTCTTCCATGTCCTGTGACCAATTCATATTTTTCTTGGAGGTTTTGAATGTAGGAGCTTTGGCTTTGTTACCTTCTCCTAGTTGTATATTTTGATCTTCCATGTCACCTAAAGTAAAATTTCAAAGTCTTATCTTTTTCTGCACTGTTTGCTCATCTTCCCAGTCAATTAATTGACTTTTTTAGCTCTTTGTTAAGGTAGTACTCTGCTTCCAGTGTGGAGAGTGTACTGTCCCAAGCTTTAGGGGTTTTGTGTAGCTATTTTCAGAGATATTTCTAGGGAGCTGTAAATTTTTAGTTCTTCCAAGTTTGCACGATCAAAGAAGAGGTATTTACTCCTTCCCTAGTCTGTGCTCTGGTATGTGAATGGCCACAAGCAGTCATTTCTGCCTTGGGACTATTAGGATCGATGATTCCCTCTCCACTGCTGCCACAAGCTCCATGACAACAGCACTCTTCCTCACCCAAAGATCATCACCCAGGAGTGTAACCCAGATCCAAGCATGGGCAAAATGAGAGAATCCTGCCTCAGTGCCAGAAAAGAGCTACCTGTAACCCCCATCTCATCAGCTGCTACATCCCCCCAGTTACCACTGCCACTACTGCTGCTGCTGCTGCTGCCTGACCACTCTTATCTTTCAACCAGATCCAACATACCTTTCCTACTGAACTTCTAAGTTGTCTTTGGTGTTTGGGGCTTAAGTGTGGAAACTGCCACAGCTTCCAGTGATTCAGTGCCCTGAGGCCTGCTTCAGGTTTGCTGGGGCCTGTCTCTACTATCATGGCCCACACTGGACTGTGCTCTTTTCTCAGACTGGTGCAACAGAACTTTCCTGTCGACCTTCCAGGTTGGCTTGGGCTAGAAATTAGTTTCATGCTGTCATTTTATGGGTTCTGCTGCTCTAGAATTTGTTTTGTCATTTTTACAGGTATTTGGAGGGATTTGAGAGAGAGGTCATACATGTCCCTGCTTTTAATCCACCATCTAGGCTCTACTCCCTATATATATATATTTTAAGAACAGTATTTTGAGAAGGGGTATATAGATTTCTGCACACTGTCAAAAGGGGTCCATGACATATACACAAATAAGACTGAGAAACCTGTGTTGGAGTGCCAAAACACTAAAGGAACTCTAATACCTCTGGGAAGAAGTTGTGAGATTTGAAAATGATTTCTGGGATATTATTGTCTAAGAGTCATATATACTAGGCTCTTGGTAGAGAGAACAATCAGGGTAGAGGCAATTGGAAATGTTCAAATTAAAGTTTACAAGAAGATATTAGAGAATAAAAAACAAACTAACCTACAGACAAAATGACGACAGCAACTTCAAAAAAATTTTTTAAGTAGTTAAACATGGTCCAGGACCATGCTAGAGCACTGATTGGGTAAAGTGAACTTGCTGGCTTTCTAAAAGAATTCATTTTCCTTCCTGAATTTCATGGAATAAAACTGACATCTTATAGCTACATACAGGTACCTTTTGCAATGTGTTCTCCCTGAATTTTCTAGCTTTAGAATATGGCTATGATCCAGACATCACTTTGGCCTTGGAAGATGTAAGTAACACAATCTGCATTTGACTGAAAAATATAGCATTATCTCCTCCAGTGCTAATAAGATGATTACTTTTTTCCCTTGTTCTATGTCATTGAGCTCTGTTCTCTTAACCTAGATGACCAGGGTAGAGATACCATGAAAATGCCGGTAACTAAAAGCAGGTTTACAGGTTTAAAAAATGATTCTCCTTATTTTCTTCCTAGCATATGACTTTTAGCAGTGATGATCTTTTAAAAATAAATCTGTGCACTGGAGAAGTAATGAAATAGTATTTTATTATTATAATCAGATTTACAATAGGGGCAGTTTCTGCCCCAATTCTCAGAGAGATTGAGAATAGAATTTAACTGGAGATCTCATGAAACAAATTCCTAAGCAGAAATAGTTTAAAATTCATTCCCTTGTTAAATGAAGGAGAAAAAAATGATACTTTATCCTGTTTCATTTTCTAGATAAATCTATACCTTGTTCCTCAGATATCAAATCTTTCTCTTGGACAAAGGAAAGTATTGAATGGCAACTAGATATGACTACATTTCCAAGAACATTATAAGCTGCTTTAAGTGGTGGATCATGTGATCATTAACTATATACTATTTAGTGTACCAGGGTATTAGGAAAAATTCATTTAAAACACTTGAAAAGCTTAGGATGGGTATTGATATGCAAATCAAACTATATTTTGAAGACTTTTAACATAACTCAAAAATTTTCTGCCTTTAAACATTTTTATTAGCTTTTTCATTCAGTAGGTAAATAAAATTTCAGGACTGTACTTATTAGGCAACCTAGCTTTCAAAGAAAAGACAGAGTTATTCTCATTCCAGAGACCTAACAAAATTCAAGTTGTCAAAAGAGAGAATTATTGTATTATGTTTGTCAAAATACACATTTCCTTTAGAATGGTTTGAGTTGTTGACAAAGTAAAATTTCTATGGCAGAAGGCTTTTATGGATCTGACAGAACTTATTTAGTCAACAGAGTAGATCAAGGTGTTTGACAAAATCATTTTGTTTACACAATGCTTTCTAGTTAATGATGGAATATTTTTTCCTTCCTCTGAAGTCTTTTGTAGACCTTCCAGTAAGGTTTTATTTATTTTTAAAACAATTATTCCAGTACAGTGAAACTCACTTAAATATCTGATCAAAGAACAAATCTTTAAAAGAAGAATCCATTCTATAGAACTATTGCCAGAAATCTTGCATTCATCCAAACCCTTTTAAAACTAGTGTTTGACAGGAAAACAAACATACAACATGAAGCAAAACACAAGAGACTACACAGTGACTAGTCAGTCCTTTCCACCCCAACCTTCTGCTGAGTAGGGGGAAGGTATGTTTTCCCTTGAGCATTTATGAATCTTTAGGCAACAAAGGGAAATGAAAGTGTGGTGTGGAAGAAACTCAAGGATACCATAATGGAAACTGCCAAAGGTCATGCTGTTGAGAGCTCTGGGAGTATTTTTTAAGGTAGAAAAAGCATGTTGAGTCTCTGGATACTCTACGTTTAAATTTGTAGTGTATACTAAGGACATTCAATGGTTCAGCTTGACTGGGACTCACAAGAGTGTCTATAATGCTGGAAGAAGATCATCAGGTCCCCAAGTTGAGGATTTCTCCCCAGAATTAGCTTGTGGAGGTAATAAGGGGCTGACTTTCTTACTTCAAGCCTTAGGATATGTGTCTATAAAGCAGATGCTGAATATAGCTTGTAATAAGTTGAAAAGTCAGGCCTTAGTAGTAGCTGTTGAGTGCTCTAGGCAAGTATCTAAGACTATAAGGAGAAGGGAAGGTGCTGGTCTGTGTTGGAAGAAGGAATTTTCTTATCTTTTCTTACCTAGCAGTTGCTTGCCAATAAAATCACATATCATTTTCTATTCCTATCATCCTCCAGACAGATATTAGGTTAGAAAATAGCTTTCTTGCACCTGTAAAATGAGTGAGCTGGTAGCTAAAAGCTATACTACTGGTCTTCATATATTTGGAAGCAAGCTGGTAGCAAGCCTCCAACAAACATTACCTGGGGTTTGTTGTAAATAAAAACTTCTATTAGCTATTCAAAGCATATTCCCTTCATATTCCCATGAAGCACTGTATATTTGGAAAGGGAGGGAGAGATGGCAGTGGAAATAGTGGTAAATAGGCTACATTCTATAAAGAGAGAGAGAGAGAGAGAGAGAGAGAGAGAGAGAGAGAGAGAGAGAGAGAGAGAGAGAGAATATACAATGCTTCTATAGGCATGGCAGACTCTTCCAGAAATAATGAAACTGATTTCCTGGTTCTGCCATAAATTGCATATTCCAGTATGTTTGAACATGCTGTGTACTTGTTCACCTGTATAAAAATGCTAGCTTCCCAGAACACTGAACTTGGCTTTCCCTGTTACGTTTTATTTGTAAATTACAGAGAATGAGAACAATCGCCTCTAGTTCTTTTCTGGGAAATAATCACCTTTCTTTACCAGTGACAATTTTATTTAAATTTAGTTCAATCTTCTACTCTATGAAGGTGTTGGATGTCCTGATTAACAGGTAGAAGACAATGTGTGAAAGTTAATTTGCTATCTGATAGTTTGAAAGCAGTCACATAAAATGTGCATGTGAGCAAAGATCAAAGTCCTTGTTGGAAATGGACATTTTTGACTTGAGAAATTGAAAGGATGTACTTCAATGTAAGTAAATATAGATATCATATTTTTAGGAAGGAATTGTAAAAATGTGGCAAAATTAAGAAGAGACAGAGGGCTTATAGAAAAAAAGAACAGTGATTTAAAATCTCATTTTGCCTTATTTTTTACTTGTAACAGAATGGTACCGATGGTGGGACAAGGAGTGAGGCAGAGACAGTAAAGATATGGGCAAAACTGAATTGTAGCATCCTAGATTTGGAATGGAAAGGGCTTTATAGGTCCTCTTGACCAACCCTTTTCTGTTTTACAATTGAAGAAACTAAAGGTCAGATAATTCAACACATTTATACAAATAGGTGAAGGGGCTGGGATTTTGTCAGCATGAAAAACATACATTTTGGCAAATCCATCAACCCAGCAGGAAGCTAAGTAGTACAGCAGATGAAGTGATGTACTTGAACTCAGTAAGACCTGGTTCAAATCTTACCTCAGAAATTGTATTGCCTGTGGTCCTGAACACTTGTTCATTTAATTTCTTTGGGCCCCATTTCTTCATCTCTAAAAGGGAGGAGTTAGTAATAGCCCATACCCCACAGGATTATTTTTAGCATCAAGTGACATAATATATTTAAAGTCCTTTGCAAACTTTAAAGCCCTAGATACATGTTAGCTGCTTTCATTATTTTTATTATTAATTATGTCTAGTAATGGATAAATATGAGAGACTTGCCTAAGGCTCATTTTGACCTGACTGGGTCATATAGCTTATAAATTCCAGATGCAATATTTTGACTCCAATGCCAATATTCTATCCATTATCCCATGTTTCTGCTATGTATTATTAGAGTAAAGGTAGCAACAATCAAATGAGATTTTTTTCAGTAGTTGATTGACTAAGATGCAAATAGAAAGTGGATTTATATATTCAGGGATACCAGTAACATTGGTGTTAGTCATTAAAAGTTGTCACTTCCAACAATATAAATATGTGAGTGAAAGAAAAAGGATATTTCAGTCTATATCCACTCTTTCTCTTTTCCTTGGTCCAATCTCAAGTGGAAGAAAGAAGTGAAAATGAATAGAGGATACACAAATTGATGTAGCAAGAATTGCTACCATTCTGCTAGAATATTAAAAGTTTAGCAAGAATAATTATTATAATTTTAGATAATTCAGTAGTGATAGATTGTTTCATATTTATTAATAATTTTGAAAGAAAAATTTGAGCAGTTATATAGGCCTACCGCATCTGAATTTGTGTGCCTGGTTCCATTCTGATTCATGCTTTGACCTGAGGCAAGCAATTTAATGTCTCTGGGCTGTCATTACCCAATCTGCAAAATTGAGATAATAATTCCCCCTCCTTTCATCACAGAAAAACTGTGAAGATTAATGAGCTACTCATTACATGATGCTTGAAGCTTCTTGGCTGAAATATAAACCTATATACCTAGAAAGTATTATTGCTACTCTGTTAGTGTCAACAAATTTATTTAGCTAGCATATTGAAGGCAACTGTGGTAATTGGTTCTTTTTGAGAAGTACAATCTGGTCATTTCTGAAAGGATGTTATCACTTGTCTTCATTTTCTAAAGACTGAAAAAAACCAGGGATTCTATAAGGGTGATTAGCTTTTTATAAAAGATATTTGTGAGTTGATTGAGCAAAGATGGATAGAATGATTGTGAACAACTAATCCAAGGTAGTGGAAAAAGAATTGCCAGTGCCCACATAGAACATTCTCCCTTGTCTCTTTCCACTAAATCATTCGCCTTTTTTTCTATCAAAAAGTATATCAAAGTTTAAAGTTCTTCATAAAACCTGCCTGGAAACCACAACTGATGACTTCATTCATTAGATCACAGACTATGAAGTTTCTAAAATCCTAGGGTTGTAAGCCCTCTAAAATGGAATTCAGAGATCACCTACTGAAGCTCCTTACCTGAAGAATAAACCTCCTTTACAACATACTCAATAGGAGGTATCCTAGAATCTTTGTAAACAACTCTAGTGAGAGAAAATCCAGCAGTAAATAACTGTATATTATTTCTTTTCATTAGTTTTTCCATTTTTTTTAAAGTTCTTTGGAATTTTTTTTTGCTTTTTGGAGGGCAATTGGGGTTAAGTGACTTGCCCAAGGTCACACGGCTATTTTTTGTGTTAAGTGTCTGAAGCCGGACCCGAACCCAGGTCCTCTTAACTCCAGGGCCGGTACTTTATTCACTGCACCACCTATCCACCTCTGGAATTATTATTATTTTTTTTTATCATATCATGGCCAGAAGTCACAAGAGAGGGGACCATGATTGCTCTTTTTTGTACCTTCCATTCCATACAGTGTCTTATTAGCAGAGTCAATTCTATGTGGAATTGAGAAGGCAAAGCTTATCTTTAATGTTTTTTTCTTCCCTCTCCAGGTACTAATAGAGGGTATTAGGTGTGTGTCTCTCAGTGGTATTTTTTTTCTGGCATGAGATCCTAATTCTGACCCATGGATATCTAGGGTCTTGGCTGGGGTATTCCATGTAGTTCTGTTCCTATGAAGGTCTGTTCTGTGATAATGGGAACACAGGTTGAAAGCTAGAGGGTATCTCTAAGCTAATACAGTCCAACATCCTCATTTTTAAAATGGGGAAACAGTCTAAGAAAGGTTAACTGTTTTTTATGATGTCCCATAGCTAGCAAATGGAAGGATCAAGATTTAAACTCAGGTTCCTTTGGCTCCACACCAACTGCAATTTCTACTTTATATACCACGTCGGTCATGGGCTATTATGATTAGAATCTTGTAGTATTCTTTGGACATTCAAACCTGCACTTACTGTAGAGACCTCAGATTACCCCTTACTCATCCAGTAAACATTTATTTATCCTATATCTTTACATACTTGTTTACTAATTAATTTGAATTTCAAAAGATTTGTGAATTCAGCACTGTTGGGATTCCTTCCACAAACAGTGTAAATCTCTGCATTGCAGTAAATAGTTTCATGGGTTTCTATATATCAGAACTTCATGCCCTGGCCTATTATCCTTTACAAACCCAGCTAGTATAATCCTGAGATAATAATCAATCACTCTACCCACCTAGGTCTTTCCACTTTGGTAGGATCAGGCATACTGTGTACTCCTCTTACAGTTTCATGCTAAAATGAGAAATTTAGGTAGAAATTCTGTGGAGGATTAATACAAAATTAGTCTTCCAACTTCTTATTTTGAAAATAATTTTAGAAAGTTGAGAAAGCTTAAAAAGTCTGAAAAGGACAATTGAATACAATAGTAATGAAGAAAGTCAAAGTCAGTTACAGAGAGCAGGAAAATAGAAGAAATTTGACAGGGGAGAAGCAAGTAAATGGTAGTTTTCTTCAAGTATTTGAAGGACAGTAATAAGAAAAAGAAAGATTTATTAACCTGGGCCACTGAGATCAGACCTAGGAGTAGTGGGTGGCTGTTTTAGAAGGGCAGATTTCCATTCAATATCAGAAAACAAAACTGTCTCACTACAATTAATGACATCTATAAGTGGAATGGGCTGCCTCAGGAGGTAGCGGACGGCCTCAAGTACAGCCTGGATGATTACTTGAGTGGAATGTGGTGAACAGGATTCTTATTCTGATATGAATTGGATAAAATGATCTCTGACTTCCTTTCTAATGCTGAGTCTCTGTGATTCTTTTCATCATAGTATTGATAAATATTTGAAATCAGTTAATTACTGCAATTGAACACGAATTTAACTTTGAGCCTTCTGGCAGCTAAAACAAAAAGAGATGCATATTAATTTATCATATTCTTATTTGGTAAACAGGCATATAGGTTCATTAGAGGATTTTTTCTTGTACAAATGCTGAATTTAAGGAGGAATTTGTTTCATAGGTCTTTATATAAGGGGCTGTAAGTAAAAGAATACATACTTTCTTCAGTAGTAGTTTTCCAGGAGGCAATATTTTTTTCAAATAAATGTTTGTTATATTGACCTTCCATAAAGCAAAACATTTAATCATAATTCAGTGGAGATATTTCTGGAGTGAGGTAATATGGTCTAGGTATGCTACATTATTATTATATCCCTTAATACAGGTATAAAATTTAGAGACCTCATAGGAATAGATCATTGAAGTATCCATTAGACTGACTTAAATATCAGGTGTCTTAAGTAAGCTTTTGGAAGGTGTTAGATATCATTAGAGGCACAGTTAAATTCTCTTATGAGTCACTCAAGTGCAGATGATATTTCACTGATTAAAAAGTAATCAATATAATTCAGACACTTGTGAAAGAAAGACTGATATTTAGTTATGAAGCAACAATTTCCCCTGAAGGAGAGACAGGAAGTTGCATGTACCAGGCAACTCACCACCTCTACAGCTTTGACTACCATCTCCTCTTAGACCCCTTGTGCTTTATACGTCAGGATATTAAACGTATTAGCCTTGGGAATAGCAATAACTTGCGGATCAGCAGCCCTGAGTCCAGCCTGGGCTGCGGAGAGACAATTTATTGTTGAAATGTAACATTCCTTACCGCTACCAACACCAACTGGTATAGTCAGGTTACAGCAACACCCTTACTTTGTTCCCCCCCCCCCAACCTATTTCTTCAAACCATCATTCGAGGCAGCAAGTTTATGTAAGCCATAAGCAGACAGCCTGATTTTTAACACATGTACAAATAAAAATTATGCGATCATCCTGATTAAAACACCTGAGCTTAAAGAACTTATTAAAAGGAAATTGCAAGTTACTCCAGTTGATAAAATGATATTACCACCAATGGTATAGGTGCTTTATCAGGACAGTGTTTAACCTGAGAGCAGAAACATCTCTCATCTGTCAAGTCAGCTTCTACTTTAAAGAAGAATCTTTAAACTGATGGAGAAAACTGTGTAGTATGATCAGGGAGATAGTAAATATATAGGCAGAAGATTAGTGGTAGAGATGTCCAGTAATTCACAAGAGACAAATTCCAAAAAAGGAGTGACTCATAAAATCCAAGACTGGAGAACACTATGAAAAATAGCATGGCAAACAGAGCTTCAGTTTTAAGGAAACAATTATGAACTCAAAGGTTTCACTAATACCTGGTTAGAAAGGACTAATGAATGGAATACGGCATGGAAAGAATACACTTTATTCAAAATTGGGGCTTTCACTAACATGGACTAAATCTCCATTTGACTATAACCAAGGTAGGGGAATTTGCTTTCCAATTACCATCCCAAGGCCTCATCCAATGGTATTTTGAAGATAGAGGTTCTTCAAGCCTCTCTGGGGAATAAGTTGTTCCCACCTACAAGCAACTGCACCATAGTGAGATTATCCTTTGTACTACCATTCCTGTTCATTCCTTTCTCACCCATACCCTACCCCTATCAACTATCCTCTGCATTGGTGAATCTTTCCAACTCTCCACTGGGTCCCCCCAAAATACATACAAAAACAGACGGCCCAAACCCTGTTTTTGCTAGATATTTTTGTTTAGTTTTTTTTTTTTTCTGACTGTGACACCATTTAGAATTTTCTTGGCAAAGATATCAGATATACTTGTTATTTCCTTCTTCAGCTCATTTTACAGATGAGGAAACTGAGACAAACAGGGGTAAGTGACTTGCCCAGGATCACACAGCTACCGTGTTTCCCCGATAATAAGACCTATCCCGAAAATAAGCCCTCCCCTTACTGTGTAAGATTCCTCTAAAATAAACCCTCCACCCAAAATAAGCCCTATTGAGATTGCTACTGTAGTGAAGGTGATCCCCTGTGCTACACGCTACATTACGGTACCCTCTGTATGCACCGTCCCCCCCACCCCCAGGTGAAACACACGCCACGCTCCGAGCTGCATCCAATCAGAGCTGCAGCAGTGAGCGCGTCATCCTGTTCTTCCCCAGTGATTTGCTTGCTGGCACCATTGAGAGCAGTGCAGTGGAGGAGAGCTGAGGCAGGACAACATAAAAACCCGGTATGTAAGTGAGAGTGAGGGGGCATGATGGAGGATAAAAAGGGCATGATGGAGGAAAAAAGAAGAACTCAGGGGGCATGATGGAGTGAAAAGAAGGACTGATGGTCATAATTTTATTATTCTGTCTGTTTTGACCCCCAGACATGAGTACAAAAAGGAAGAGCTATACTGTTGAGTATATGAAAGCAATTGTAGAGGAGTCACATGGCAAGAATCTTGCAGTTTTCTGTAAAGAAAAACTTTTGGATCTTCAAATGGTCAGAAAATGGAGAGCAGATTATAATAACCTCAATCAACAGGTAGATGAGGGAAAAGGGAAAAAGCGCAGGTCTGGATCAGGTCGGCAGCCCTTATACCTTATCCTGACTTAGAGATCCTCATTGGTGAATGGATTGCTGACAGGAGAGCAAAGGCCTTGGTTGTGCGCAGGGCTGATATTCAAGCATTTGCCCTTTCAATGGCACCAGAGTTTGAAATGGTCTCAGAAGGATTCAAAGCATCACAACACTGGTTGGACGGTTTCCTTCAACGGTATGAACTGTCCCTAAGAAGATCAACAACACTGTTTAAGCTGGAAGATGCTGAAGTTATTAAACGTGCACTTGCATTCAAGTCCTTTATTGATAGGATTGACATTTCCAAGTACCAAACATGCAATATGATTGCTATGGATGAAACTGCAGTGTTTATGGGACAAGGATCTCAAACAACAATTCATCACAGGGGTGCAACGTCAATCTACATTCCCACCACTGGCTATGAAAGTGCACGGGTCACCTGTGTTTTGGCAATTCGTTTGGATGGAAAGAAAGCCACACCTCTAATCATCAGTAAGGGCAAGAAAGATAAGATTGAACGTGTATCTGGAATTTATGTTCTTGAAACCGAAAAAGCCTGGTGTACACAAGTTGTTATAAGAAAGTGGGTTGATTTAATGCTGCCACTTGTTATGCGAGGTAACCAAAGAGGTCTGATAGTCTGGGATTCAGCCAGCACTCACCACGCTAAAGAAATGAAGAACTTCCTTGCAGAGAGAAGAATAGATCAAGTAATGATTCCTGCAGGAATGACTGCCTATCTCCAGACCCTTGATATTGCAATAAACAAGCCATTCAAGGACCATTTGCGCATGGAAGTCAATGACTACATTGAAAATAGAATGGAAAGAAATCAGCGTGGAAACTTTGTGAAGCCCTGTCTGCAAGAAGTCGTGACTTGGGTGAAGAAGTCATGGGATAAAATTACTGACAGCTGTGTCGCCAAGGCACTACGAGCAGGTTACCTGGACAAGACATATTCATTTAAAGAGAGCTATATTGCTGGACATGACAGATTGGGTCCACTTCTTCTGAAGGACATGGAGGCGCAAGACATCCAGGACGGAATTCAGGGTATGGACACTTATGACGATGTTGTTGAAGAAGATGACATAATCATTATTGAATAAAGGTACATTTTTTTGTTCACATTTACCTGTTTATTAAAATTGCTGTCAATGTTCATTAAAATAAGCCCTCCCCTGAAAATAAGCCCTCTGGTGTTTTTCTGTCCAAAAAAATTAATAAGACAGTGTCTTATTATTGGGGAAACACGGTAGTAGGGGTCTGAAAACAGATTTGAACCCAAAAAAGATGAGTCTTCCTGATTGCAGGTCTGGCATTCTATCCACTGCACCACCTACCTGCCTTTGTCAGACCTGTCCAAAATAAACAAAATAGACAAAAGGAAAAGTAGTGTATTATATATTAAGAAAGCACACGCTCATGTGAGGAAATCTAGGAACCAGTGTGAGAAATCTGGTAGGGAGTATATAGGTAAAGATCAGTAGTAGGAGAAACAGAGAAACAAAGAATGTGCTTAGAGCACACTTTAGGGCCCCTGAATAAAAGGAGAAAATAAATCAGGATATAATAGAAAGAAGATCTTGAACTTGTCACTAAGGCAAGATCTATTATTGATGAGTGACTTCAATTATCTGGACATCTGCTGGAGTGCTCTCTGTCAAAAGCAGAATAGCTAATAATTCCTTTTCTTGCCTGCAGGATAGGTTCAATGTTCGAAAATTTGGAAGAAGTCACAAGGGAAACTACTCTTTTGAACAAGATGTCAGCCAATAAGGAGGAATTTGTTGCCAAGGGAGGTAAACATGGGAACAGTTAGGACATGACCATGCTATTTGAGAACTAGAGAGAAAATAATATAAAATGTAGTCATTATCTGATACTAAACTTAGATTTGGGGAGAATAGATTTCAAAGGGCTCAGAGAAAGAATATGTAGGGTTTCACAGCTAAACATTTTTGGGAAAAAGTCAATTCAGAGGGGAGCTCTCCATTTTAATGTTCTGAAAGCAAAACCATAATAAGGTAAATAAGAACAAGAAATAATTTGCTAAAGCACGCAGTGACAAGGCATAGGGAACTTATTGATAGATTTTTAAAAAAGGAATAATTTTTATTATTTTTTTTTATTTTATTGCACAAAATCCCCCTATAACCTTTACTCTCACCCTTTCCAAATAATTATTCTATATAACAAATGATACTTCTTTTATTTAAGCAATTGGGGTTAAGTACTTGCTTAAGGTTACATGGCCAGTTATTTCTGGGTGTGGTGCTAAGTATCAGAGCCCGGATTCAATCCCAGGTCCTCCCGACTCTGGGGCCAGTGTTCTTACTCACTGAGCCACCTGGCTGCCCCTAAGCAATTGGGGTTAAGTAACTTGCTCAAGGTTACACGGCCACGTGTTTCTGGGTGGGTGCTAAGTGTGTGAGCCCGAATTTGATCCCAGGTCATCCTTTCTCTGAGAATACTTTTATATAGTTAATAATAACTTGTAATTCTTTTTTAATCTTTTTTATTTTAAACTAGAATAGTAAAACTTAAATACATAAGAAAAGAATCATTTTATATACTTAAATATTAAAACAAATATGAAGTAAGAAAAGAAAAAATGTCATGTGCACAAAAGAATGCAAAAGAGGATTCAAAATATATGGGAATATATTTCCATATTAAGAAAGCCTATATATTAAATATTGCTCATTATTTTGAAAGCATCCATCTTCTCTTGCTTCCTTGTAGCGTTTCTTTTGCTCAATGCTCTATACTTTTTATTTTGTTCTTTTTTTCCCCCTTCATTCCCTCACCACTCCCCAGGCTACAATTAAACATGGATATGTGCATGTGTGTATATGTATGTATATATATGTATGTGTGTATACCCATATATATGTACATAAATGTATATACACACACATACACATTTACCCACACACATATACATACATATATACATACTTATATACATGTATATGTATACATACTTACATATATAAACATGTTCCCTAAGATATTCTACTCCTAATTGTTTTTATGTTTGTGTATATCTCTTATTTCCTATCCCTCCTTACTTCTCTACTTTACTTTTTTTTTTTTTGCATTTTTGTAGGACAATTGGGGTTAAGTAACTTGCCCAAGGTTACACGGCTAGTTTTGTGTGTGTGTGTGTGTGTGTGTGTGTGTGTGTGTGTGTGTGTGTGTGTAAAGTGTCTGAGACTGGTACCAATCTTGGGTCCTCTGACTCCCGGGCCAGAGCTCTTACTCACTGCGCCATCTAGCTGCCCTCTCTACTTTACTTCTACTAGCTCCCTTGCCATCCTATTACTTAACCTAACCCCACATGGATCCCTCCCCCTCTGTTTCCCATAAATCTAAACACCTTTTTATACACTCTTTTGATCTATTCCCTCATCCTCCCCTCTAAAGATCCCTCCACTATTCTCTCCCAACTACTTATTCCCTTAGCATGTTATTTCTTTCTAAATTTAGAAGATTTCTGTACTTTTCTGATATATATATCTATGTATTGTTACCTTCTGAATCCATTCCTGATGAAAGTAAATTTCTAGAACTAATAGCCCTCTTTCCCCAGTCTAATTCTTCTGTATTGGTTCTTCCTTTCCCGCCTTGTTTATATAAGATAACCACTCTTTTTAGCTGTTCATGAATGGGTTTGTTTTTGAAGTTATATCATGCTCAAATCTTTCTTATGAACTACTTACAAACAATTATTAATAGCAGTTAGACATACATTTTACATTTTTTCATATAAAAGATAAACAGTCTGTCCTTATTGAGTCCTTTTTCATTGTCATGTACCTTATGTTTCTCTTGGCTCTTGTATGTCAAATCTTCTATTAAGTTCAGATTTTTTTTTCAAATGAAGACTTGAAAGTCTGACAATTCATCAAATATCCATTTGTTTTTTCATTCAGAATTATACTTAGCTTTGCTGGGTACGATAGTTTTGGCTAGAGGCCCAGTTATTTTTCTCTTCAATATATAGTGTCCAAAACCATGCTAGTTCAAAGAGTATGCATGGTTTTGTAGCCCTTTGGGCATACTTCCAATTGTTCTACAGAATGGTTGAATCAGTTCACAACTCTACCAACAGTGCATTAATGTCTCATTTTTCCCACACCCCCTCTGACATTGGTCATTTTCCTTTTCTGTCCTATTAGCCAATCTGAGAGGTATGAGTTAGTACCTCAGAATTATTTTAACTTGCAGTTCTCCCACCAGTAGTGAGCTAGAGCATTTTTTCAAATGACTATAGCCAGCTTTAATTATTTTAGCTAAAAACTGTTCATATCTTCTGATCACTTATCCATTGGGGAATAGCTCTTATTTTTATAAAGTTGACTCGGCTCTCTATACATTTGAGAAATGAGGCCTTTATCAGAAAAATTGTTTCAAAATAGTTTTCCCAGTTACTGTTGCTAACTGTATTTCCCTCTATCCTATTGCTTCCTATTTATTCTGTTCTCTCTCTCCTTTCACCTTGTTCCTCTTCAAAAGTATTTTGATTCAGACTAACCCCTCCCCCAATCTGCCCTCCCTTCTATTACCTCTCCCTTTTCTTCTCCCCTTCTCCTTTCCCTCCTACTTTCTTGTAGGCTAAGATTTTTTTTTCTAAATTTCTATGCCAAATTGTGTGTGTATGTTATTCCCCCTTTGTGCCAATTCTGATGAGAGTAAAGGTAATTCACTCCCTCCAACTTTTCCCCTCTTTTGCTCCACTGTAAAAGCTTTTTGTTGCTTCTTTTATGTGAGATAATTTACCCCATTGTACCTTTCCCTTTCCCTCTCTCCCAGTGAATTCCTCTCTCACCCCAAGAAGGGTGACTTCTTTATGTGAAACAGGCATGAAGGACAAGATATTGAGAGAAGACATCTGAATCATGTAAAATGATTAGGATGGGAGGAGAGCAAACTTTCTACAAAAAGATGGGATACCAATCTCATAGCAGCAGTGTAATGAAGGCTCAGTAAACCTTAAAGTACTATTGGCCTCTGTCTTTGTATGTACACACACAAATGCACATAATTTTATGATATATGTGTATACATATATGTGTATATGTAGATAGATATCGCTATAGACGGATAAAATATCAAATATGTTAGTATACTCTAGAATACACTTAGTATCTTTTTTGATCCAACTTCCATTTTCATTGTGTTGGCAGTTTGCATAGGTAAAGGGAATACTGATGAAATCACAGAGCAATCAAAAATATATGTGAAAGAGAAGAAGTACATTGGTGTAGTGAATAGAGAGAGAGGACCCAAAAGTCCCTAGGTTCAAATCTTGCCTCTGGTACATACTGGCTTTTTTCCCTAAAGACTAGACACTGAACCTGTCTGTGCCCTCAGGCAAGTCTGTAAGAAATAAAGCTGCACAAAATTTGCTGAACTGCATTCATGGAGGTAGTTTCCATACTGACAGATCACTATATTGATGCCATTGCAGGTACCTGACCCTCCTCCAACCTCATGTGCAACAAACTAAGGTAGGCTCCATTACCCCATGTTGTACTTTACAACCTCCCTGATAGGCAGATATAGTCATTCTCCTTTCTCACTCTGCCTACTTCACACGGTTGTGACAATTATATTAGGACTATTTCCTGTTGAAAGTGGCCAAAGAGCTAAGTAGGTATAAGGCAGGAGTAAAGATAGCCATGATAAAAGGATAAGTTGGTGTTCACAAGTCACATATGGACAGTTAGTTACTTTTAAAGCCATCCCTTAATAATTTCCTCTGGAAGGAACTCATACTTTTAAAAGAAAGGCATTGTCAATGTCAGTCTTCAAAATGTGAACAAGGTTTCATTAAATGAATACAATTTTCTTCACACATTGGGTTGTATGAGTTCTAAAAGACCATTACAACAAGTGGGTGTGAAAAAAAAGTAGCATAGCTTTTAAAGGGCCTTTATAGAAAGAAATCAAGACTACATGAAAGATGCTATTTCGTTTTTATCATGAAGAAGAACTTTGAAAAATCCCTGCACCAAATGTGCAAATAGAGAAGCAGAAACTGTAATTTGTAATCTAAACATTTCAGAGCAGTCCCCCCCTCCCAACATGAATAGAGTAATCAGGTCAGGGATGTTTTTAATAAATTTGAAGTGCACCTTGGAGTGGTTGTTAATAATAGCTAATAAACTGTGTACCCAGCTCTTCAAAATGTAAAGTTCCAAGAAAGGTTAATAATGATGATCATCATGACAATAATACTTTTTCAATTACCTGGCACTTTTGTCTGAGTTCAAAGAATTTTGGAAACATTAACTTATTAATAATGGCAACATTCTGGGACCAGCAGCAAAATTGCTATTTTTGTAGGGGAATAATGGACTTATGCAGTGGGCAGAGAGGCTCAGTGACTTGGGATAGAAAAGACAGGTTAATATATAGTTTATGACACATATTTGGTAAGAAACTAACCATTTTGGTCCTCAGATTCCTTCTTTCTTAAAATGAGGGGTTTAACCAGATGCCATATGAGATTGCTTTCATCTCCAGTCAACTTCATTTACTAAATGCTTACTATATTCTAGGCACTAAGTTAGGTAGAAATAGCACAACAGTGAATATCTTTTGACGTCCATTACTCAGTAATAGACTCCCACTGAGAAATGGAAAATAGGTAGAAGATATTCCACTTCATTTAAAATCTATGACGTCTCTACAATCTCCCATGACTTTTCTCATCAACTTCAAGTATTCTCATCTTAGCCCTTTTGCCCCTACAATTTCCACTCAGATGAACTTTATCCAGGTGTTAGATACATAGTTATGTCTTTTCCCATCCTGTAAGTTCCCCAAGGTAAGGTAAATGACCCTCTGGAAGTTATTTGTGGCATAAAGTTAGCTCTGTACAATGTAAGATAAAACAATCCATCAATTAAGAAGCATCTATTAAATGCTTATCCTGTCTCATACACTGTGCTAGACATTGAGGCTACAAAGATCATAAATGGAATCATCCTTATTCAAAAATAGTTCTAACATTAACAGGAGATGCATTGAATATAAATATAAGTATATACAAAAAGAAAAAAAGACAAGAAATACAAAAAAAGTCGAATACTAGGTAGTTTATGAACATTACTACCAGTTAGGGGGAATCAAAAAGTTTTCATGTAGAAGGTGGTGCTTGAGTTTTATCTTGAAAGAAGGAAGTGACTCCTTGAGTTAGAAATGAGGAGTTCATTCATCCCAGTCATGGAGAAGGCTGGTATAAAAAACCCATAGACATAGAAGATGGAATGCCATGTATGAGGACCAGTGAGAAGGTCACTTTGATTGGATTGTAGAGTTCTGGAAGGTGAGACCAGAAGCTCTGAGGATGGGACTTAATGAAGAAATACACATAATATATGAACATATGAGTTCAAGTTTCTTCTTAGGGTATACTTATTATATACTCAAACTAATGGTACCTGACCATTATTAATTACATTTTTAATGATAGTAAGGTGTTAGAGTTGAGGTAATTCATATTCCTTACTCTTGGATCTGCCTGCCAGGATGATGTCAAATAATCTACTTTATTTTATTTTATGATTACAGTTGACACAATTCAATAGTTTTAGAAGTAATGATTAGCTCCCACCTCTCCCCCTGCTAAATAAATAGATGTAAATTTAGGCACTAAGACAAAGACAATCATATAGGAGATAGAATAATAAACTCTAATAACTTTGGATAGATAGTCTATCCCTGATTCATCCATCATACATTCTTCTTGATTATCACTGTAGATAATCTAAGAACTATCATATGATAATCTTTAGGACAAAGGAAGTGGTAACCTAACTAGGTCAAACACCATCCTAAGTATTGTGTTCATCACAGTTTAAGAAAGGAATTGATGAACTGGAGAGTACATAGAGGAGGAAACCAAGGTTGTAATTTGTCCTTGAATTTGCCAGTTGAGGGTGAGAATAGGTTAAAGGAACTGGGGATGTTTAGCCCAGAGAAGAGAACACTTGGACTATGGAGAGGGGGACAGTATAGTTATCCTTTAGTATTTGAAAACCTTATGTCATATATGAGAGACTAGATTTGTTCTACTTGACCCCAGAAGCTAGAATTAGTAGCCATGAATAGAAATTGAAGAGGAAAATTCATGCTTGATATAAAGAAAACACTTCCTAGAAATCAGAGTTATACAAAAGTAAAAGGGAATACTTTAGGTAACAGTTATTTACCCTTTATTCTTCAAGAAAAAAACTTAATGACCATATATCAGGTGTATTGCATAAAGAATTCTTATTCAATAACAAGCTGGCTAATGATTCTTGAGGTCACTCTTAGTTACGAGGTAATATAATTCTGTTTGTACATATATTTGTTACTATAATTATTTTTACATATTTTATTCATATATATATATTTAAATCTATAAGACAATTGTTTAACAACATTGGTAGCTTTTGAGCAGGATTAATGAATTGTTTGAACCATTCTGAATGTTTGATACAACTCTTTAGTTCTCAGTCACATTCAAATACATTCCATAAATAACAACTGAGTTCACAATTGTTAAATAAATTATAAACTCACTCTGTCATTCTTTTTGTTAAGCAATTGGGGTTAAGTGACTTGACCAAGGTTACATGGCCAGTTTTGTGTGTGTGTGTGTGTGTGTGGGTGGGTGTTAAGTATCTGAGGCTGGAACCAATCCTGGGTCCTCCCAACTCCGGGGCTGGTGCTCTTACTCACTGAGCCACCTAGCCGCCCCTCACTCTGTCATTCTTAAAAAAGTTATACTTCTCCTGCCAAAAAAAAAAGAAATGGAAACACTTTGCTCTTGATCCCATGAAGCTAATGCCATTCCTTTTTGAGATGGCTAGTTGGGCTTAAGGTTAATCTTTTTGTCTCCTAATCAGGAAATACCCTCAAATTATCACTTAACTTATGCTTTTCAAGGACACCAAGATGGTGTGAAAATATCCTATCTCTTGCCTGGAGCATGTGACTTTGAATTTTGGCATTTAAGTGATTCTCTTCCTTTCCACATTGTTCTGAACAACTATTACCAGAGAATATGCCTGATAACTTCTCTCACAATTTGTTGATATGTTGTGTATCAAGACCCATTTCCCTCACTTTCTCTCCTTTGCACTTTGATGCTTGGAGGATTAAAGGACAGACCCATCAGTCAGTCACACATTAATGTGATTTATTTAATCGGATTTCTTTTCTCTGTATGCCCAACCAATAACCATTATGCTAAAGGAATAGGAGTTTTGGAGTGAGAAAAAAGAGAAAGAAGAGGTAATTTTGAAGCATGGAGCAGCAAGTTAGGGGAAGGCAGGTCTAAGTGATACACTTATTAAGGATAGTTCTTTGAGCAAATTAAGTCACTTGACACCTCTGAAGGTGAGAGACAGTAGTTTGAGGAATGGAGTGTAAAAGGCCATCACAAACTTTAGTTATGTCATAATATTGTCTCTCTCTCTCCCCTAATCATTAACCTTCTCTACCCCAATAGCAAGAGATCATATAGAAAGTGGCTGTTTTCTTTGGAAAATTAAGCTTGAGAGAAGGAAGTCTTTCTACTTTGCTGTCTTGTTAACTTGGCTTGGACAGCTAGATCTGACTGAGCAAGAAGGGGTGGGGCATGAAAACTTACTTCTCTAGTCTTGGTACACTAGTCTGAGACATGTGCCTTCTTGGGTTGGTAAGGGAATTCAATCATTTTAGTGCAGGCTTCTTCACTTTTATCCATAGGTCTGATCTGAAGCTTCTTAAGAAGCCTTTTCTCTTCTACATTCCTATATTTATTACTTGCTGAATTTGATTTGCTGTTATGGTATAGGTCAGGGGAGACTTCAAAGGGTATGGCGTAGGTTTAGTTGTACCAAGAGATAGAAGGAAGGTTACTTGTTATAGTCAATAAATCAATAGACTACATTTCAATCCTAAGATAGAATGCCTTTTCTATTTTGAGGTGATGTTCTAGAGATAACTAGGAATACAAAATGTATGAATGGTGTAGTATACTTATTTTGAGGATTTAAATACAAATAGAGATTTGCTTCAGGTAGCCAGAATTTCAAAGGTTTCTATTTTTCAATATTTTTTCATTTAGTCTGATTATTCTAGGGAAAGCTATTGTATTTATTTCCAAACTCCCCTTAGTGCTTTGTAAATTCTTATCTCTGAAAGGTTTTCTTTTCTAATATGGATAACATGTATCCTCTTTGGTATACCTTGGCTTCAGATTACTCAGGGGATAGAAGAAACCAAGCAGTGGGGTAATAAAGGTGCCATAGAAATTCAATTTAAGAAGAATTTGTCAAACATCAGTGTGCCTGGCATGGTACTAGGTATCAGAGACATAAAAACAAAATTATAAACAATCCAGAGATTCAGTCTCAACCTTCATTCCCAACCCTAACCCTCCCCAGAATGAAGTTACTTGAACCTAAAATTACTGAAATCAGAAACTTCTCAAATGCGAAAGGTTTCTTGTGAATATGAGTTTGTATAAGAAACATTTCCCTTACTTCACTAAACTAGTACTTTTGAAGGCAAAAAAGAGTTCATTCAGTTCATTATTATCAGGTTTTAATTTAAAATAATGGGAATTTTTTTTTGGTACCATGCTCATATATTTGTGAGATAGTGCAGAGTAGCAGGTAGAAGGCTAGTCCTGTAGGTCAGGAAGGCCTACATTCATTTTTCGTCTCTGAAGCATATTAATTGTGTGACCACAGTCAAGTCATAACCTTTCAGTGCTCTAGGAAATTTTCTACAGATAAACTGTTGATCTGAATTAGTACAAAAAGTTCCTATCCTGGGATTTCCCCAAACCAAAAATATCACAGGTCTGAACAAAGTAATAAACAATAAAACACCAAAAGACCCCTGTTGATTGTTTCCAATTTATCCTGTATATAACTAGAGTGTACAAAGTTATTTTTATATTGTCTCCCCCATTAGATTGTGAGTTCCTCTAGGGTAAAGACTGCCTTTTGCCATTCTTAGTATATTATATGTATAATATGATATATTATAATGTAATTTAATATAATAATAATATATTATTATACAAGATATTATTATCTTAGATCTCACCATAGTCCTTAGCCCATAGTAGGCACTTAATAAATACTGTTTGACTGGCTTACTATGCATTTATGTAATTATGACTGATGAAATAATTAGTCATCTGGTAGATGTATATTTGTGTGAATAATTATCAAATACAGTATAATTTAAATGCTTTGAATGCATAAAAAGACACCGTCTCTCAGCTTACACACTTACTTTCTCTCCTATTGCTTATGTGATTAAAAGAAAAGCAAAACAAAGGTATTTAATGTGGAAATGTGTGCTTTTTCCTCAGTGATCTGTGAATTTTAAAAGTCACCGGAAGTCATATGTCATAAGGAACTTCATTCAATAACCCATTTGGACGAGGGTTATTGATTTTTAAATAGAGACATTGACAAAGTGGAGTGTAGCCAGAGGAGGGTAATTAACCAGAATGGTGAAAGACCTGGAAATAGTGTCATATAAGAAATGGCTAAAAGGAACTGGAAATATTTATCCTCAAAGGAAATGAAAAGACATAGCAGGTACAAGATATATGTCTGTAAATGTTTGAAGGGTTGGCATGGGGAAAAGGGATCAGGTTTATTTTGTATATTCCAGTTATTAGAATTGGAGCAAATGGATTGGATTTCCAGGAGGAAGATTTTGGCTCATTATAAGGATGAACTTTCTAACCAACATCACTCTCCAAACAAGGAATGGACCACCATGTGAAGTAGTTCCCCTGGGACTATTAGTATTCATACAGAAACAAGATATCATAGAGGTAATTCCCACACCTTATAGATTGGGAGTAAGGGGGGGGGGGATTGGGCTTCTAGTCCTATCCAATTCTGAGATGCAAAGAATCTATAAAAAACATGCCCATAGAAGTCAAGACATATCCAATACACTTCATATATCAAGCTCTTGCCATTTGCCAGGCACTGTGCTATGCACTGGGTATACAATTAATTAAATGAAAGACAGCCCTTGCCCTCAAGAAGCCTTCAATCTAAGGAAGGAAGGAAACAATAAATAAAAGGAAGTAGGAAAAGCAGGGGAATTAAGAGGGCACCTAGGTCCATCAAATTGAAACCAAGCAGAATAGCTGATGCAAAGTGGAGTGAGATATCCAGTAGAGATAACAAATTTAGAATGCCTTCTTTTGTCTATAATTTGTACTACATTCTTGGAAGGATTCATTCCTTCTGGAGTTCACTCTAACTTCCTCTGAGAAACTTTTCTTTTGCTTTTAGGAATTTGGTGTCTTTGGTTTAAATAAATTCTCTCCAAGGGTCAGAAGAAGTTAAGGAATCTAACATTGTCTTTCATTTCCTTTTGATTAAGGTATTAAACTACAATCTTAGTTCCTTTAAAAAAAATCAGAAAGCATATTCTAAGTGTTCCTGTTCCCCATAATGACCCTCTATTTATTATAAAATGCTCCATTTCAAGTCATTTTGTGCTCTCTGAGGCAGTAGGAAAGTGCTTTTCTATTAAAGAACTAGATTATACAAAGATATATACCAAGCTACATGTGCTGGTAGATTAGGAAACTTCCCTAAATAAGCATGATGGTTAGTTACCACAGCATGGAATGTCTCCAAGATATTTTCCCCTAATAATAACAAACTAGACAGTAACTCTAAAATTTACTTTATTTCTCTTTAGATTTTTCTAAAATGATAATTTCTTCCCATACTCTACCCCCTCCTCAATTTAGTTATACCTTACTAAATTATATTTCTTAGATTCAAACACATTAGTACTCAACCAGTAATTGAATATACCTGTTTTCATCCATGTAAAAATTCCTTCCAATGATTCAGATGACAATTCATATGTAAGGGACCATACAGGAGAGTCATGGTTCTGTCCTCCCATAAATTCACCATGGGAGTGTGTGTGTGTGTGTGTGTGTGTGTGTGTGTGTGTGTGTGTGTGGCATTCACCCAACATACTAGAGGCCTTCCCTGCTTTCTCTTGACATCATGAAAATGTCACTAGAGGTCTCAGGCTGTCCATTCATTTTCTTTTACTCTCATAATATTACTAGCCCATCTTCATTTTTCATTATACAATTTCCTGATTATACCCTTTACTCTAATTCTTCTTCAATGTTATTTATGTTGCCGCAACAACACTCTCTACTGTTTTTTGAATGATATACATTTTTGCTTATTTGGACTATGGTGTTCGATGATTTGCAGTCATCTTTGAGAGAATTTGTTTTAAAAATATTGGTCTTTCAGAGAGAAGTTACAGAGAAGTTAATTAATCTAATTAAAACTAATTAAAATAATTAAAAACAACAACAACAAACAAAAGTAAACCTTTGCAATTTTGCAATTCTCTGAAGGCAAATTCAGTCTGTTCGTCTTTTGATCATGGTTCCAGGATCTGGATTGAGAGCTAGGAAGGAACAGGACACCCAATTCCTTTATTTCATAATGAAGAAAACAAAGGCCAGGAAAGAAAAGACTCTAGGAAGAAACTAACAGGAGAGGAGATGGCAGTCTGCATCATGTTTGCTTCTTCCCACAGTCTTTTCCTTCAGCAACCTGAAGTGAGGTTGGTATCACCCATCTTCTCTCTCAAAGCTGGAAGCCAAATGTGTCCAAAGAGCCTAAAGAGGCTAAAATAGACTCAAGAGACCAGAAAAGACTGGACTTCTCTCTTCTGCCCTTGCCAACTATGCCCCTGTCCTGAGATAGGTGTGCAGCATTTATCTCCACCACTGAGTAATCTCATACCAATGGGCTTTGGGACTCAGGTTACATGTATAAATATGCGTGTGCACACATATGCATTATAAATATACACCTATATCTCTATACACATACATATACAATATTTACATATTATACATACATCAATACATTATCCACTCAATTATGTTGTAATCTGTATAATAGACATTCTTTATCTACTTTCTTCCCTCCCTCAATGCTTACAGATCTCTTTTAAGAGGCCTTATAATATTCTGGGGTTTGATACAACCAGCATAATGTCAAATAGGACCATCAGGAAGACCTCACCATCCACAGGGAATGCCTCTTCGACTTTGGCGCTGAATCGAAGTTCCCTGATAACAATGGTGAACAGAGTTCACAAGCATATATCTGTTTTATGTCTTGCCTGATATTTATTATAAGAGTGTTGTTAAACAGGTTTTTCTTTGTGATGATGGAAACTTTTAATTTCTTTTTGCTGTGTTAGGATACTCTTGAATCAAAATTACTTTGTACTTTGTTTTCATATATTGTACATTAACTCGGTGCAATGCTTGTTCTCCCTTAAAGTAGAGGGCAGGGATTATTTGATGTTTTGTCTCTGTAATAACAATAATAAGAAAAGCAATATGGATAGAAAGGCAGTCCCAGAGACATGTACACATATTCAGATTCTTCCTGACACAGACCAGTAGTGTGAAAGTCATTAACCAATCAGTGAATCCCAATGTCCCTGAATCCCAACTCCAACATTCTATCCATCTATCATTATGCCTTAGCACCTATTGTAGTCCCTCACAAAAAGTAGATGATTAATCAATGCTTCTATTGAAGCATTAAATAAACTATTAAGTTTACTTATATACATTGGGATTGGGAAGGCTCATAAAACTGGAAACATTTGAAAAAGTAAATAGCAGACGTTCAAAGAACAGTTCATCCCTGAAAATGAGTTAGAAAATACAGTCAAAATCATCAAACAGAGAAACAAAGAACATAAGTGCTGTGAAAAACTATTGAGGAAATCAGCAAATGAAAAATAAACACTGATAATGTGTTTCTACAGATTAAAGGTGTAGCTTTTTGTTTTTCTTGATGCTAGCTAGCTTCTATTCCTGTATCCTGACTAACAATATAAAGGGATTGTCATTGCTGAAGATGATGCGATTTCATCTCTCTCTGTACTCTCCCTGAAATTTGGCAAAGAGTGCTCATCAAGTAACTTCTATTAAATCACTCAGACACAAGACTTTACAAACAGTGTATGAAAATTATAATGAGTGTTCCTAATTAGTTGATCATCAAGCTATAATCACTTCAGGATAAATTAAGCCATGGGTATTATTGAAAAGTAATGAAGTGCTAGTGTCAGGGTTTTTTCATCTTAGCATGATCTAGGGAGGGCAGGCTGGGTTTGATTTTGCTTTCAACCTCTGGATAAGGTAAGCAACTGGGAATTTCAAAGACCCAAATACTGGCTGGAACTGAGCATGTTGTTTCACACTTGTTTTCTGGCAGCAAAACACTCTATGCCTTTGTCGATTTTGACTCCACTTGTGTTTATCATATTCCTTTCTGAAGACTTTTTTTTATTACCCTTGAATAGCAATGATCTATTTCTTAAAGCCCTTGATAACCCTAAAAAGATGGACTTTAATGAAACTCCAAAAATTGCTGCCCCCTTCCTTATTACACTCTCAAAGTTGACAGCTTGTTATTTGGAGTTTAAAACATAAATTGGCTAATATGAAATTAGATTAATTACCCTAACAAAAACGAAAAAAAAAAACCCTGGCATACTGAAGTCACAATATTAATAAGATTCCATCCAAATTCTGGGTTTGTATAATTAGATTGATGATTTCAATGACGTTCTATTATGACATCTGTTAACTAATATGAAAGAAATTTAAAAGTCGTAACTTAAACGATATGAGAACCTGCAAGTCATTTGATGCTTTAAGAATAATTAAAAAGATGGAAATTGAAATGAAAGTAACAATATCAACCATACCACTTTTTCCCCCTTTTAATCTTGTCTTTTTGGACTACTGAATAAGAAAACCTTCTTTATGTGGATTTTACGTGATGAAACTCCTTGTTTATACATGAAGGATGGCCATTTCAATTTGCATTTCATATACACAGCTTCGTGCTTTCAGTCTCATTTAAGATTTGAGCTCTAAAGTAATTATGGCTTATAATGCACAAGGCCTTCAAGTTTGAATGAGGTCAGCATGGAAGATTTTTGCATACAACTTTCATTTCACCAAATGCATTGGGGCTCCTTCCACTCTGACTTCACGTGAAGAAAATTTCAAATGGGGATGTTCCTACAATTTTAATAGACTGCAATTAATCTTTTGTAACTCATTCCCTCAATGTGGATCTAACACATCTACCCTCTATCCTAATTATAAGACTGGTTGCAGTGGTGTAATTTGTCATGCCAAACTCTTGTTTCTGGCTCCTCTCTTAGAATGAAGTGAAATAATTTAAGTTGTTATAGATTCCATAATCATACTATTGACAACACATGCTTAAATTTTGGTGGGGGCTCCTATTAACAAAAAGCAAGAGAAATGTTTAAAATGCCTTTATCATACTTTTTGTATTCACCTTATTTCCTCTACTAGATTGTAAGCTTCATGAGAGCTGGTACCAGCTTTTCTCCCATTTCTCATAAACATGGTCCTCTTGAAGAAAGAAAGACAAACAACAACTGCATGAACAAGTGATCATAAATAATATGCAGCAGCCTGTTATCACCCACAATACATTCCTCCATTGCCTTTTGAGAGACTCAAATTTTGATTATTTTTAACTGTGTTTTCCCCACCATGTAACATACCTGGAAAAATGGTAGGATTTGAAAAAAAGTGGGAGTTGAACTCCCTAAAAACATTATGTAGTTTTGCCAAACATGATCCAGTCTTTCTCTTATTTAATGCTATGCCAGGCTTGTTGTTTATCTACAGTGTCTATCCAACATCCATATACTGATATAGCTTAAAATATTGGACAACAGTCATTTTCCATCCACTTGGTTCTATCTATGGGGATTGATAGATCAACCTCATCTAAGTCAGTTTATAAATCTCATGAAGGAGAACACATGGTATTCGAAGGCTTGATCAAACAACACAATATCCATAAATTAAAATATTTAATTACCTTATCTTCTGTAGGATATCCTTTTCCCATTTAGACTCGGGGCTACAGGGTTTCCATGAAAATTGAAGGAGCTCTCAAAATCACTCTTCTATTTAGACTCTGTGCTATGTATTCTCTATGGAAATTGTAAGTGTTCTTGATAGGCAAACATTTCTGTATTGATGGTAATTTAAAGCCCAATTAAGATTCTATTAGATCAACCTTGAATCTTGAGAATCTAGGGAAATCCCATATGGGAGACCATCAGTAGAAGAAATATTTGTATATTATTAAATTAAATATACTGTAACTTTTTTTTTAATTTCCATGTTTTATCACTGAATCTTCTAAAGGGATTGTGGAATGAGGCATTTACTCTGTCTGTCCCTCATGCTTAGAAGACTTTCCCTCCTCCACTCTGTCTACTAAATGACCTGGCTTCCTTCAAGATTCAACTAAAATACCATCTTTTACTGGAAGCATTCCCCAACTCCTCTTAATTCTAGTTCCTTATCTGTATTATTTTCTATTTATCCTATATAAAGCTATTTTTAAAAAAATATTTTAATGTTGTCTACCCCCATTAGATTATGAGCTCCTTGAGGGTAGGGATAGTCATTTTTCTATTTTTGTATTGTTATGGCTTAATACAGCATCTGGCACATAGTAGGTTCTTAAAAATTGTATTGATTAGTTGAATAATATTTTGGGGGACGAGGAATGAGTTCTCATGTTTACTATACAAACATATTGTATATCTTGTGTGTCGTAAGGAGTAGGGCATCATAGTATAAGGGGCAGCCTTGGAATTCAGATTCTGTCTCTGACACAAACTGTTTGTATGGGTAAATCATATAATCTCTCAAAGATCTTGGAAATTCTCTAAGAGTATAACCTATAGATTGCTAAACTAAATATGAAAAAAAATTATTACATTTCTTTCTTTCCATCAATGATTGTATAACCTTCACATCTGGACTCTAATATCACAGTTCCTAATGTGTTTAAAAATGAAATAGAAATGACAGTAAATTTAAGACTAAAAAAAGATGTGAAAAAGTATTCTCTTTCCCTCATCTTCCTCCCTTTCTCCCCCCTCTTCTCTCCTCACTTTCCTATTTACTGAAAGCTAATTCATGTAAGATATTATCAAGAAACCAACATTTGGCTAAGCAGAATAAACAACTACTCTAATGTTAAGTACCTAATTATCTTTTATTAATGTACTTATTGGATATGAGCATACATTTACTCCAATTGACATTTCTTATTTATTGGAAAGTGCAGAAACATTTACTTTTCATTTTTTTTAATGCAATACTATTTTGGGCTAGTGTATACTCAAGTGCATAGACTTTTGATATGTTACCATGGGGTTTCTCATAGGAAGACAAAAAAAAAAAGGAAGAAATAAAAAGCAACCCCAGGTCAGTTCATTTTCCTCTTTTAAATTAAAAGAAGTGGCAAAATCATAGATGAATACTTACCAGACTTACACTGGTAGGGCTCACCTGTGACAGCATTTTCAGAAACATTGATGTTTCTTAAGTTTCTTGCTGTGAATGAAAAATAAGTGCTAAGAAAAAAAAAGATCTAAGTTTGGAGCATAAAGTTTTGGGAAGCTTGATAATCAATTCATAATGGATTTCCCCAAACTCCTCCATTTTTCCTTGACCAAATTAAAAAGGAAGATACTTAAAAAGAGTTGAATTCCTATGTTTTGAAAGAAACAGCAAATGTAATAGTAATGTCATACTTAACTGTAGACAATAAAAGATTTGTGATTTCAGATCATTCCTTTACCCTGGGAAGGTCAGAGGTTAGGAAATGTGCAGAAATGTTACTGATTTAAAAATCTACAAAGATTTTTGTTGCTGTGCCCTTTGTAACTGTATCATTGTCCCATGGGGTCCCCTCTGTTCTTAAACAAGTGGGCCTCTCTCCATTCTTTTTTTCATTTTTCAAATGCTTTAATAACTTCTGATTTACATAATTAATTTCTGCCAGATTTTGAGTTACAAATTTTCTCCCCGTTTTTCCCCTACCCACCACCCCAGAATAGCAGTCCCACAGGATATCCCCTCCTCCAATCTGCTCTCTCCCATATCTTCTCCCATAGCCCATTAGACTTTTCCAGTAGGGTATGGTGGATCTCTATGCCCCAGTGCCTATATATCTTCTTTCCCAATTACATGTAAGATAGTATTAATAATAGTATATGTGTATATATAATTTTAAACATTTAATTTTAAAACTTTGAATTCTAGATTCATTCCTTTCCTCCCTTGTCACCCACCCTTACTGGGAAGGTAAGCAGTTCAGTATAGATTGTACATGTGTAGTTAATGCAAAACACTAACATAGTAGATATATTGAAAAAGACTGGCTATATTTCCCTCCCTCCTATCCCACCTCCCACTTGTTCTATTCTCTACTTTGATCCTGTCCCTTTTCAAAAGTGAGTGCTTACAACTTCCCTCTCCCCAAGCCTGCCCTCCCTTTCAACATACCCCCTCTCATCCCCTTGCCCTCTACTCTCCTGTAGGATAATATACCCTACTTAGTGTGTATTTCATTCCCTCCCCGAGCCAAATTCAGTGAGAATAAGATTGACCCATTCCCTTTTGCCTTCCTATTTTCCCCCTCCATTGTAACCCTTTTCCCTTGCCTCTTCTTTATGAGATAGTTTACCCCATTCTGTCTCTCTCCATCTCCTCTCATTATATTCCTCTCTCTCCACTTACTTTCCCCTTTTAAGTATCATTCCTTCCTATTAAATTGGTCCTGTGCCCTCTATCTATGTATACCTGTAAGCATATATACACACATTCACACATGTATTCATATGCCTTTATACCCTCCTATATAGACATATATATATATACATATATATATTCCTTCAACTATTTTAATACTGAGAAAAGTTTCATTAATTACAATTATTGTTTTTCCATGTAGGAATGTTAATAGTTCAACTTTGATCAGTGGCTTATGATTTCTTTTCCTTGTTTACCTTCTCAAGCTTCTCTTGCTTCTTGTATCTGGATGTCAAATTTTCTATTCAACTCTTTTTTTTTTCATTAAGAATGCTTGAAAGTCCTCTATTCCACGGAATTACCATATTTTCCCCTGAAAGATGATACTTAGGAGTTTTCTTAGCAAAAATATTGGAGTGGTTTACCATTTCATTCTTCAGCTCATCTTACAGATGAGGAAACTGGGACAAACAGGGTTAAGTGTCATGCCCAGGGTACCATAGCTAGTAAGTGTCTAAGGTTGTGTTTGAACTTAGACCTTCTTGACTGCAGACCCTGAGCTATGTCCCCTGCACCTAGATGATTTCATGTGGTAGAAAAAATAATAATCATAACAACATTTAAAATTTGCAAAAGAGTTTCCAAAGCATTGTATCCTTTTAGCCTCACAACAGCCCAATGAGATATTGCAGACAGGAAAACTGAGTTTCAAAGACATTATCCAGCATCAGTAAGGTTAAAAACCAGTTCCTGAATCCAGGCCAAGCTCTCTATCCATTATATCCTAATGTTCTTTTCATAACCTTAGCCTTTTCTAGAAAAAAATTATAAAGATAATTCCCACCCTAGTAAGACATCAATAGATTAGAGTTAATCACTGCCATACTTAAAAAAAGACTATCTTTTCATATTCATTGTTTGATTTATTGGAATATTTCCTAGGTTAAATATATGTATCTGTCTTGGCTTGTCATATACAAACCTGTCAGAACTCTGACACTCTCAGACCTTTATATATGAAAATCAATATTGTGGATACATCAGAAGCATCATTTACCAAAGCTAACTCATTGGTGTAATTGGATGGCTTCTTATATGACTTTTGTATCCTTTACTCTCAAGTTCAAAGGTTGGATCATACTTCCACTTGCTTTCTTATGATAAAATTAAATATTCCTTTTAATCACTGAATGAGTTATGTGGTTCTGTAAAATCACATAATCATACTGAGCCTCAGTTTCCTCATTTATAAAAAGAGAAAGGGAGGGATATAACCTCTAAGTTCCTTTCTATATCTAATATAGTTATATCTAATATATAGTATATAGATATATCTAATATATCTAATAGTTGTGTTTTTCTCTTCAATATTGCTAAATAGTACTAAATTGCCCTGTATGAACACACTGAATTTTAGGAAAATAAAATGCAACCTTGGCTTTCCTAGTACCTTAGTAATATTAATGGGAAACGACAAGAAGACAAATAAACAAGAACCCAAGCAAATGAAAGAAAGATTCAAATTATTTGCTTTTTGAACATTAAAATATTTACCATTATGATAATCAAACTTAAATCAATTACTGGGTAATTGTTGAGTCAATAGGAGATATTGCTAAATATTGATAAGTGTCTAAAAGCCTCACTAGAGCATATTGACAAGCAGATGAATGCAGGCATGCATGAGAAGAGGGCTGGGCTCCCATTGGTTTGATGGAAAGCAGTGGCAGCCTGAGCCTTATTACTGCTGTTAGACGTGACAATCAATACAAGCTGCCTTTGCTCTGTCAGCAAGAGCAGAGATCATGTATAGAGGTTATCCCTATATGTTTCATTTTTAGTAGCATATAGAGGACTAAATATTATTCTATGCAAATGCAGCAAAAATCCATTTTCCCCATAATTAAAGAAAAGGAAAACAATGACAGGAGAATAATATTTTCTTGAACCAATGTAAATAGTTGAATAAATACACATACATATTTACAACTCAGGAAAGTATAAAAGTGAACCATAATATAAATTTTTTTCTTTTGTAGCTGTAATCACTAGCCTGTGGCTTAATTTTCTACCAGACTTCTGTGTATACATTATGAATTGAGTTTTTTATTTGGATAGAAATGAACAAAATGGTTCTAAGGACTTAAATAAAGCTGGGATTCTACTAATTCCCTTTAGCTGTGTGTGTGTATGAAAAATATGAATATATATATGAAATATATGTGAAAATACAGATAATATATATAGAAATATAGTAGAAAATATAATACAAATATACACATATGTATGCATTTTGTTCATACCTATCCAAATAAAAGGACTTCTAATTCATAATTTGTACACAAAGATCCGGTGGCAAGTGTAGCCACACACACACACACACACGGTTAAAAGAAATATGTATGGGGCCATTTAAATAATTTTGTAATCTCATAAAGTGATTGAGTTTGAATTCTTTCTCCTCTTTAATTCTGGGTCCAACTCTTTTTCATTTAGCATGTTTTCATAAGACCCATATTTGTACAGTGGAATGTTCTATGGATGGTCCATGCAACTGTAACCAATAGTCCTTCATTATGTGAAGATATTTGCCTAAATATTTTATTTTGCTTGAGAATGTTAATAATGCAAATGATTTGGTAAAAGATTTATGCCAAGCTTCCAGCCCCAAACAATTCCATTTGAACTCTGGTCATCATCTTTACCTCTTCTACACCAACCTTTAGATTCTGCTCCTGGAATCACTGGGGCCTCTCACCTTTCTCCTTATCTTCCCAGAGGTTCCACCTCTTTTGCTGGCCACAAGTTGGCATTACAAGCATAACACCCCTCTCTTCACTTCCCAGTTCCCTTGTATATGTGCTCTTTCCTTATTAGAATATAAGCTCCTTGAGGGCAAGGACTATTTTTCTTGTTTATAAGTATATCCTGAAATATTTGACACATAGCAATTGCTTAATAAATGCTCCCTCTCTCTCTCTTTCTCCTATCATCTATCCATTCAGAGCAAATATTTGACCTCTGCTATCAAAATACATCTTAAAATTTAAACAAAATTTAAAAATTTATCTCTTCATATTCCTAATAAGGCACTGAAAAGACAAAAGTTCCAATTCCATTTTCATTTCCACCCACTTAAAATCATCATTTAAAGTACTCTGTTAGAAGTGTGGTGTGTGTGTGTGTGTGTGTGTGTGTGTGTGTGTGTGTGTGTGTGCATTGAGTGTGATTGTGCTTAGAATGTTGCATTTCTCCTTGAATAATGAACTATTTTTGTTTGGTTTTGGAACTAGAAATTAACATTAATAGAAAAAGTTAGATATTTGTGAAATTGTGTTACTTATGAATTAATCTCTGAGTATGCAAGGCATGGGTAGGTAAACCTTGAGCAACTTGATTTGGCAACTTAATTTGATTTGATGATAAATTCCTTGCTTTGTTCCCTAGCAACTGGTAGGTTTTAAGGTAGGTTCAATGATAAAATTTATTTCTTGTGGGTCAGTTCTACTCTCTTCACTGAACTTCTCTCTTACATCACCACTTACCTATTGACCATTTAAAACTGGAGTCTAGATGTATTTTGAACAGAGCTTATTATTTTTCTATCAAAACCTCTTCCTCTTCCAAAATTTCCTGTTTCAGTACAAAGCCCCACCATACTTGAAAATTTGCAACCTCAGAATTATCCTTAACTTTGCATTCTCTATCACTCCACTCAACACGTTCAATTAATAGTCAAATTTTACAGTTTCTAATCCTACAACATCTCTTGATAAACTCCTTGCAACATCTATTGCATCAGACTCACAAAGCCACCATCTTAGTTCAGATCCTCATCACTTCTCCTCCAAATTATTGTCACAGCCTGCTAAGAGGTCTCCTTGCCCCAAGTCGTTCCCCACTTCAGTTCATCTTACACAGTGTTGCCAAAGTAACATACTTGAATAAAGATCTAACTACTCACCTAAGTCCAATGGTTTCCTCAAATTTTTTACAACCTCTTTTTCACTCTTGAATCCAGCAAAATTGATCTACATTCTCTCTTCATCACACAAGACCTTTTTTCTGCTATCTCTATAACTTCTCCTGGTGATTACCAATGCCTGGGGTTCATTCTGTCTCTCCATCTGTTTCATGGACTCCCCCTTTCCCTTAAGAATTAGCTCTATTGGGACGGCCAGGTAGCACAGTGAGTAAGAGCACCGGCTCCAGTGTTGAGAAGACCTGGAGATCGAATCATTTAAAGAGAGTGAACATATGTCAAGTAAACAAAACATACACGACATTTTGCATGGAGGGAAACTTTCAGATATTTTATCCTGAGCCTGTAATTTGTATTCCATAAGTTCATTTTAAAATACAACTTGTATATTGTAAGGGGGAGGTATATATTTCAAACTGTTATACTATGACTTTCAAAATCATTTTAGAAGTATAAGACTTTCTTTTTCCTTATACACTTAAAGAACTATGCAAAAACTTTTTTCAAGGAAAAAAATAAGAACAATTATTTTATAAAACTCCTGTGAAGAATTTTGGAAAGTCTTATAATAGAATGAAAGATGTACATAAATTTGATGAACTCTATTACAAGTTTTTCAAAATAGTTTATTACCCCTCTAAGACAATTCATAATAAATGACATGAAGTGTCCACAATATGTTAAAAATTCTACATTACATATTATAAAATTATTGTTCCCTTCCTCAAACTGCTTTCATGTGATAGTAAAGGGCATGCATATATATATATATATACATTCAATCAGAGAAATAAGGAATTGACTGAATAAGATTGTATAAGATAGACTTCTGTAAATCACTTTATATCTCTTAAGCTACTCTTTACATGTAAAGCTGTCCTCAAAAGGGTCATCTCTCATATTCTTGGGGGAACTTGGCTCATAATATTTGTGCCTTAAGAAATAAGATTATTTTTTAACATTTCTCACGCTTGGAAGTTCCACTGATTCTTTTATGTAGTATACCTGAGATAGCTTAGGTTTTTGTCTTTGGAGGAGGGAGAAGAAAGGGAGTTAGAAGATAAAAAAGGCCTTATTTTTATTATTCTAATCGGTCTTCTGAAGCTTATCAGGTAATGATTTTAAATTTTTATTCATGAACATTTCCATTCTAGATGCATTAGTTAGTAAAAATATGAGAGAGCATGTAGGAGTGAGTAGAGAGCTGGCTTTAGATTCAGAAATACTTGGTTTCTTTTTGGATGTATCATACTTGACTTTGGGCAAGTAGGTCATTTAACACCTGAGTATTTTCTGAGTTTCCTCATTGGAATTTCCCTGTCTATAACTATGAAATCACAGGACTAGACCCCACACCTAACCCTTTTCTCCGTCCTCTGTCAAAATGTGTTTGGTAGGGGCGGCCAGGTGGCGAAGAGAGTAAGAGCACTGTCCCTGGCGTCTGGAGACCCGGGAACGGTTCTGGCCTCAGATACTTAGCACAGATACCGACACAAAATAACTGGCTGTCTAGTCTTGAGCAAGTTACTTAACCCCAATTGCTCTAAAAAATGTATTTGGTAGCTAAAATAAATAAATGTAATTCAGGACCATTTTTCTTAGTTTAAATACAAATTGAATTCCACTTTATAGAAAGAAACCAAAAAATGCATTGAATTCTATATAAGATTGCAAAAATAAAGTCAGTTTGAATACCTCTGAGGAGCTAGTCAAGTTATATAAACATAGGTATGTTAGACAATTAATATCTTCCAGTTGATTCACAGTGAATGGACTCTCTGAAATCCTACATAGATGTGTTAAATTGATCAAAAACTCCAAACTGGGGTGGCTAGGTGGCACAGTGAATAGAGCACTGGCCCTGGAGTTAGAGGAACTGAGTTGAAATCTGGCCTTAGACACTTAACACAAAACTAGCCATTTGACCTTGGGCAAGTCACTTAACCCCAATTGCTCTCCAAAAAGCAAAAATTAAAAAAAAAGAAAAAAAAAGAAATTCCAAATTGTAATCTGTTCCTAATATAAAGAAACCTAAGGTGATATGGTAGGAGGAAGGAATAGATTCCTTGGAAAGAGAGTAGATAACCTTGAAGTTCTGAAATAAAGATTCAGAGATAATATGGAGGAATGCAACTTAATAATCTCTTAGCTTTATTAATTCTGTTTCCATTAACATTTCAGAAGTGGTTAGAGCCAAAATGGCAGAATAAAAGCAGGGACTTGCTTGAGAATTCCCTAAACCCCTTCAAATACTTGTAAAAAATGACTCCAAACAAATTCTAGAGCCCAGAACCCACAAAATGCCAGAATGAAACAAATTTCCAGCACAAGACAACCTGAAGGTCAAAAAGAAAGTTCTGTTGCACCAGTCAGAGAGAGGAATTCAGTCCACTACAAAGTGTGCCAGCATAGACTGGGGCTCAAGCAAACACAAAGCAGGCTTCAGGGAACTGAATCACTGGCAGATGTGATGATTTCCAGACTTCTCAACCCACAAATGCCAAAGAGAATGTAGATGGTCAGTAGGAAAGGTTTGGTGGACCTGGGTGAGAGAGTAGCATGATCAGGACCCAGTCCCAGGGCAGCAGTGGCAGCAGCAGCAGATGTGGCAGCTGCTGCTGGAGTTCTCAACCCACAGACAACGGGGAGATTGAGTGGCTGATAAGAGGGGGATTACAGGAATCTCTTTACTGGCACTAAGGCTTCTCTTGCTTTGCCTATGCTTGGATCTGGGTCGCAGTCCTGGGTGGTGGTCCTCGGGTGAGGAGGAGCACTGGCATGATGGAAATTGTGGTGGTAGTGGAGAAGGAATCCTCCTCACAGTTTCAAGGGAGAAAAGAGTGCTTGTGGTCACTCACAGACCAAACCACAGTCCAGGAAAGGAGTAAACACCTCTCTTTTTTTAACGCTTTATTAACTTCTGATTTACATCATTCATTTCCACCAGATTTTGAGTTACAAATTTTCTCCCCATTTTTCCCCTACGCACTGCCCCAAAATAGCAGTCCCACAGAATATCCCCTCCTCCAATCTGCTCTCTCCCATATTTTCTGCCATACGCCTTTCAACTTTTCCAGTGGATCTCTATGCCTCCGTGACTGTATATCTTATTTCCCAATTACATGTAAGATGGTATTAATAATAGTATACATATATATATATACATAAACACATATACACACACACATATATACATACATATACATATATATTTGAATATTTGATTTTAAAACTTTCAATTTCAGATTCATTCCCTTCCTTCCTTGTCACCCACCCTTACTGGGAAGATAAGCAGTTCAGTATAGGTTGTAAAAGTGTGGCTAATGCAAAACAATAACATAGTAGATATATTGTAAAAGACTGACTATATTTCCGTCCCTCCTATCCCACCTCCCACTTGTTCTATTCTCTATTTTGATCCCATCTATTTTCAAAAGTGAGTGCTTCCAACTTCCCTCCCCTCAGCCTACCCTCCCTTCTATCATCCCCCCTCTCATCCCCTTCTCCCCTATTCTCCTGGTGGGTGAGATACCCTATTTAGTGTGTATTTCACTCACTCCTCAAGCCAAATTCAATGGGAATAATGTTGACCCATTCCCTTTTGCCTTCCTCTTCTTCCCCTCCATTGTCACCATTTTCCCTTGCCTCTTCTGTATGAGATACTTTACCTCAATCTGTCTCTCCCCATCTCCTCTCATTATATTCCTCTCACCTCTTAATTTCACCTTTTAAGTTTCATTCCTTCCTGTTAATTTGGTCCTCTATATATGTATACCTGTAAACATATATACACACATTCACATATGTATTCATATGCCCATATACCCTCATATATAGACAAATGTATATATTTCTAATCGCTTCAACTACTGAGAAAAGTTTCATAAGTTACAATTATTGTTTTTCCATGTAGGAATGTTAATAGTTCAGCTTTGATAAGTTCCTGATGATTCCTTTTCCCTGTTTACCTTCCCATGCTTCTCTTGCTTTTTGTATCTGAATGTCAAATTTTCTATTGAACTCAGATTTTTCCAGAAAGAATGCTTGAAAGTCCTGTATTCCACTGAATGACCATATCTTCCCCTGAAACATAATACTCAGTTTTGCTGGGTAGATTATTCTTGGTTTTAATCCCAGCTCCTTTGACCTCCGGAATATCATATTCCAAGCCCTTTGATCCCTCAGTGTAGAAGCTGCCAGATCCTGGGTTGTCCTGATTGTGTTTCCACAATATTCAAATTGTTTCTTCCTGGCTGCTTGTAATATTCTCTCCTTAATCTGGGAATTCCAGAACCTGGCTATAATATTCCTAGGAGTTTTCTTTTTGGGATCTTTTT